>NW_006913072.1:191260-482272 GCF_000271625.1 Coniophora puteana RWD-64-598 SS2 | reverse complement strand
TTGAACGGAGACGAGGAGGCGAGTTTGGGATTACAGACATCGACGTTCATGAGCTTGATCAACGGTTCGTCTCCTTGCCGTGCGGACTTGTTCTCCAATTCAACATTGATTGGTACGTCAGAACATTGTTCCTTTATCGCACATATCCATTGAGCTTCTACAGGTTTCAGTCGACAAAACGCGATTGTCATTCAACAGGAGCATTCTATGTCGTGATGTGCAATAACCCACGGGCCATCAGATACGCAGTCGAAGAAACGTTTCTCGTCATGGTTCTCCCCGGTCCACACGAGCCCAACCTGGCTCAGCTCAACAATCTTATGCAGATATTTACCAATAGCATGATCCGCCTCACCGACGGTATCGAGTTTTCTGTACACGGACGACAAGAGCTCGAAGTAGTACACGGAAATCTCTGGCAAAACCTGTCGGATCTCCCGTCCACCCGACGAACCAATGGCTATCAGAGCCACGCCTCAAAACGCTTCATGTGTCCCACCTGCTACGCAACATCGTTCCTGCTTGTTCACCCTTCCGGCTTTGATCACACCTGCTTCGAATATCGCAGCGACTGGAGGCACCTCAAGTACGCTTTCCATGCACGAAATGCAGACCCGGTCAGAGCACAGGTCATACGAGACTGCAGAGGCGTCTTGTGGACTCCCTTGAACTTTCTTCCTGGCTGGATGCCGGGTGGGAGTGCAGTAGTCGATGTCATGCATTGTTTCTTTCTTGGTAAGTCCTCGGCCTCATTTCCCTCCCAATTTCCTCATTAATTATAGGCTAATAATTACAAAGGCTTGGTCAAGCATGTCACTAAGGTGATAATAGTCAAACACGGTTTGCTCAACGCCAGCTCAAGCACCAACCCTATCGAGTTATTAGAAGAATTCTTCGAGGGGATCACTTGGCCACCTGAAGTTACACGACTACCACCATCGGTAAGCACCAGATTGGTTACCTCTGGTTACTCAGCAGGCCCTAGACCTCACACTTGTCGTAGATGGCGCACGGGAAAGGATCTATCAAAGCAGATCAATGGCGCAATCTGATCGCCATCCTCTTTGTGGGATTGTTCGTAGCATGGCAGCGACATGGAGTCATCCCCAATGTTGATGCCCCTCGATCGGGTGCGCAGACCAAGCATGCGAAGCAACAAGCAACGTACACAAAGGCAACAAGAGCACGCTACCGGGAGTACTTGCTCGAGACTGACTCAACAATTCCACCGGACGCGCTCGATGCAGAGGTCGCAGCTGTTGCCCCTGATCGCAATCTCTCTCGGCATTATGATGCAATCCTTGAGTTCAGTGCTGCTATTCGTATTCTAACTACGCGAAGAATCTCTCCAGCAGATGCCCGTCGAGGGGGTGCAGCTCTGTCTCGAGCTGCACAGACTTGGGCGTCTATGCACATGCCCTTGACACCGTACTTTCACTTCGCTCAGCATGTAGAGGAACAAATCTACAAGTACGGTCCCACCTATGGCTCCTGGACTTACAGCTTTGAGCGCAACAATGCTGTGTTGGCCCGTTTCAACCACAACCAGCACAAAGGCGGCGAGCTGGAGGCCACCTTGATGCGTCGATGGTGGTCCATCATGTTCAACTACGAACTTGTACGCATTTTTGTTCCATTATCAGTGGAGTATTGTGATCTCGTAGCCTGACCGTGAACGGCGAGCTCATCGTCCTAGTAGAATATTATATACATGTAGGAATAAACCTGTGCCGAGGACAAAGCACCGGAGTTTCGAGGTATATATCAGCGGCTGATACATTGAAATCTTTATATAATTTATCAACACACAAAGCACACGCGTCCACCTATGCAAGCCGGCTAGTGCGTTGCGTATAGACCTACAATCAGCACCTCACTAGCCGCCTTATACAATTCCCTCACTGCTCTATGATACGTTCATCATGAGCGGGTAAAGACCGAATGAGTCTGCATAATTGCCTAGTCTGTACATTCTGAGTCTCCTATTTCGGATGGCGTTGATCCATTCTGAGTCTCCTATTTTGGATGGCGTTGATCTCATCGGCTTTTCATATCTGGTCACATTCGGATCATTCGGGCCATTGATGAGAGGATCGAATCACATCCGATTTAAACGGGGAAATGGCACTGAATTCCAAACATAACAAATACATGCAGTGCACTACCAAATACAAACATAGCACAGACAGATCACTAGCAAAATGTACAGCAGGACTGAAGCGGCACCTCAAAAAGCGCGCTGAATTAACAAATTCATGCGTCAGGACCGGGCTCAAGAGTGTCTTCGCCGGAGCAGGAGCAGAATTCGAAGGAGCGACGATCCTTAGGATGAACCTTAGAACACTCGAGACATCGGGCGAGGACTTCGTCTGCGTAAGATACGAACGTGGTGCCTTCAGGTGAAGTAGACGCGCTCTCCTGAGTGTCACTAATTAGAAGTAATGTTAGCATACACAGTCCTGTAGAGGACATAGCGGACTTGCCTTGCAATGCCCGCTTGGTAAGACGACCCTTCGTCGACATTCTGAGAAGGATGAGATAAGTCGATGTTGGCAAGTGAAATGATAGCTTACCTCGACAGGCATCGATGTCAAACGAGCCCGCTTGGCCTCTGGCGCCTCTTTGTTGCCGCTGTCGTTGTTGGTCCCACTTGCCTCGGCTGCCTCCAGCTCCGCTCGTTCCCTCTTGACTCGGTCCAAGACAGCACGAAAAGACTCGGTGGTGCGCTGGAAGCTAGGTATATACTCGCCAATAGGCCTTGGGGTGATGCAATAAAGGGTGTTAGGGGCGGCATGGCGGTGGAAGCGGATGTCGACAGGCTCAGGGATCAGGTATGTGAGGTTGTCGGCGAGAGCAACACTTTGCCGGACGCGCCTGGGTATATGCGTCACCTTGTCTCAAGATCAGAAGAGATGACTTACTCTACCATTGATTCGCTGAAGTAGGGCTTTGTCCTCAACGTGGCTTGTTCTCGCTCGAGCTCTGCTTCGGTCCTGTACTGTTTGACAATAATCCTCTGTAGAAAAGGTTAGATCTAGTCATATCAAGTCCTATAACTTACCAGATCTCTAGAATGATGACCTGCACACCGGATCTGATGGGTGAACATGAAGTCCCTGTGGTTGGTGCCAATGGGAGAAGACGAATCGTCAGCCATGTTGAGCATGACCGTGTCTCCATTGAGGTAAATGTTCTTGAGGGGCATGCTGGGGGATGGAGCCGGTGAGCGTCTTGGGAGCGTCGATGACGGGAGGAAGGAAGGAAGGGATGGGGGAGATCTGATAAGGGAGCTAGATAAAATACTCTTGGGCTTGCTCGCGATCACCCGCCATCGAAGTGCATTCCAAACCCCAGAGAGGCAGAGAACCCCGTCCATGACAAAGATGTCATCGGCTTTGGGCCCAGTGCACTTGGTGCATGTTGTCCCGCTCTGTAATCCTTAGCAAAAACAAGAATCAGCACTCGATCCGACCCAAAATCAACCAAAAAAACCTTACTGTCTGCCGCAGGGGCCCAGCAAAACAACAGAGGCACCAGCGGCTGGCACTGACCTGCTCATGCAGAACCCCAATCAGGTTCCACGTGCTAGGCCACATGGCACGGCCGTACGAGGGCAGGTGGCGGGGACAAGAGGGGGAAGAGGGGGAGCAACACGTGGGGTGAGAGGAGGAACCGGCCGAGGACGAGGAGGAGTCATACCGGTTGTGCGGTCTGGAGCTTATGATGGGGAAAGCGCCAGTGTTCAGACAGGTCAGAAAAGACAGCGGGAGGACAAAGGGAGTGGATTGTCGAGTCAGTCGAAGAAGCCCAAAGCCGAAGGATCATCGGGATCATCTCAAGGGTTCAAAATGCCCTTCAAAAAACCGTTACCACAGGACAATGCAAGTCAAAGGACACTCACCGGTGATGAGGCCATGGCTCGAGTGCTTGCAAGTATGCCCAAGCACCCTCCCCGCCCATCTGCCAGCCCGTCTCGCACACGCATGCTATCGTCATCTTCTTCTACTACGCTTGTTGCCTCCGTCTCTGTTCCTGAAACTGTAGATGTGAGTAAATGCACATGTTGATAGAGGTCTTGGCTCACCGTTTAACAGGCAAGCATTGCTATCGATCCTGGTCTGGAGAACTTGGAGCATCAGATGCCCAAGACCATGCTGCCTCCGCCAACGCACGTACGCACAGCCACTGTTCTGGCGCCGGTGAAGTATGCTCCGCTAGGCATGCGTGGTCCACCGCAAGTGTCTTCTCCTGCACTGCCTTCGCATGGGAAGTCTTCCATGGCCCCGCCTCGTGCGCCATCTGCGGCCCCATCTCGTGCACCGTCGAAGGCTCCTCCCGGGCCGTCGAAGGCTCCTCCTGGGGCATCTAAGGCTCCTCCTGGGCCGTCGAAGGCTCCACGTGCCCCTCCCTCCCACGCGCCGTCGATGACTCCCTCCCATGCACCGTCAATGGCTCCTTCCCACGCACCGTCAATGGCTCCTCCTGGGCCGTTGATGGTTCCCTCTCGCACGCCTGTGCTGATCCCGCGTCAGCTCACCGATCAAATCAGTGGTCATTCAGCGGAACTGCACAAGCTCGGGGATATGGTCCACCGGGTGAAGACAGAGGTCACCGCGGGGCGAGAGACAACAAGCAACCTGGTGGAGAGAGTCACCGTGCTTGAGGTAGCCGTGAAGAAGAGCGTTGAAGTTGGAACCGAACTCACCAAGAGGATGGATGCGAGCGAAGATACTGTCCGCAGCCTTCAAGAAGAAGTGAACTTTTTGAAGGAGCGACGCGTGGGAGTTGATTCTGACAACGAGATAATGGTAAGCAATCTTTTGTCCCATGACGAAACACCTATGCTCAAGCAAAACCTAGAATGGTATTAGGAAGTGCTTCATCGCAAAACTTGGGTTAACCGACAGCTCTGCCCTGTATTCAATTTCGCCCTTACCCGATGGCACTTTCAGAGACGGTGACCAGATTGTTCCCGATTTCACCAAGTCGTACACGGAAAACTCGGAGTGGCACGATGAAATGCTCGACCGCATCGAACAGAACCTCTGGAAATATGTTGTTGGCGGCGCCCAGTCTTTGGTTGGCAAGACAAGGGCCGAATATGCGAAGAGATTAAACACCTCATTCCACAACTGGAAGGGACAGTATGTTAACAAGCACAAGGAAGAAGACGACAATAGCGATGAGGAGGACGTGAAGCAATGGTACCGCAATCGAGATACTCGTCGCAGGGCACGAAGAACTCAGAAGCAAGGCAAGCGCAGTAAGGGACGACGCGAATCAGAGACTCTGATCGACGATGACTTCGACGTCGTATGCTGCATTCAGTTCCAGAGCGAAGAAGAGAGCGACACTCCTGTCGGCGTATCGAGAAAAGCAGCAAAGAAAACCGGTGTGCAACATATCATCGACAGCGACGACGACGAGGCTGCACCCGCCCGTGACGATTGCTACAAGGCTGACAGACCTTTGGTGGTTCGCAGAGCAACATTCGAGTCCGACAATATCATCCAAGTCAAGATCAAGCTGAGTCGACTTGGCAAGTCGACTAGCAACAAAGGAGCAGCACCCCAGGACAGGGTTTGCGGCCCTCCTCGTGATGTCAACCTGCCAAACCTGGGCAAGGGGAAGAAGATACCGCTCTGGGCTTTGTGTCAAACTTATCTCACGGAGCGTGGCATCAAATCTCCTGACAAGTGTATTGATTGGACGAAGGAGGAATGCCCACCATACAGGGAGGACGGTGACCCAGTCTACGAGAAGGAGACCATCGGCGCAGACGGCGATGAGGAAGATGGCGACAACTGGGATATGTACCAAGAATACGACGGCGAACAATACCAACAGGCGGGCGAGGAGTACGAGCAGGTGGGTGAGCAATACCAGCAGATGGGCGAGGAGTACGAACAGGCGGGCGAGGAGTGCGAGGAGGCAGTCGAAGAAGGCGAGAAAGCGGTTGAAGAGAACGAGGAGGCAGTTGAGGAGTGTGAGGAGGCAGTTGAAGAAGGTGAGGAGGCAGTCAAAGAGGGCGAGGAGGCGGTTGAGGAGTGTGAGGAGGCAGTCAAAGAAGGCGAGGAGTAGGATAAAATTTCATGACATGGACAAGTAGGTACAGTAGATCTTGTACCTCAATTTGTATAGGCCCGCTGGCGGTGCTTGGTCTACTTCTCAGTGTCAGTAAGCGAACATAGAAAAAAGAAACAAGGGCCAAGTGCTCACCTGGTTTCTACATGTCATCCTGAGATGGAATGTCTGCCTCTGGACTGCCATGATCATATGCAATGGTAATCCATAGTTTATGATGTCCGAGCTTAATCGGCGCGTGCACCAGGTGTCCCGACAGGCGTGTTATGTTGAAGACTTCCAGTGGTGCAAACTGATCGGCAGTCCAGGCAGCAACGCCAAGATCATTTGCCCTGGCCAAACGTTAGCTACTGATGGCAGACAAGTGAATGAATGCTCACCACATTACCCAGGGAAATTGAATACGAGCATCAGCAGCAACAAACCTTCGGACAACGGCTAGCGTCGCAGTGAGTGTAGAACGGTATCGTCGCTCTAGCTTGACGTGGAAGAGATATTGTATCTCCACAGGTACGCGTTGATCAATGTAAGCATACCTTGCCGATTCACCTCGAAAGTGGTCAGCTGCGCCATAGCGAAGAGACTGAAAACAGATGTAGGGGTACGATACTGCAGCGCCGTCAAACACATGCCCGTTCCGGCTCGTGTCTGTGCTGACAAGAAGCTTGATGTCATTGTACCAATGCTGTTGAAGATAATCATAGACGAGGTCGTAAAGGGAGAGATCCATACGACGAAGGTTGACTTTCTTTGGGAACGAGGAGAACACGAGTCCCTCAATTTTGTCAGGAGTCTTGTCGTTTCGCGTCTTTTGTACCTTAAGACATCTCTTGAGGAGTTTGATTGAGTCGTCATCGTCATCTGATCGTTGAGGCAAAGCCTCAAGTTGCAGGATCTGGAAACAACAGGTCAGTTATCATAAGAGTTCAAATGGGTCTATCTTATTTCGTCATTTCAAAAGCTCGATTTATTGTCCTGTGAGGCATTATTCGCAGACAATGTGTGTTACGGTACAGGAACTAAACGGGAAGGGGTAAAAGAGAGAAGACGAAATCAAGCAACACGGAAAGTCGACGTCCGCTGCCCATAGAGGACGGTTTCGGCGATCGGGTCCTTCTATTCTGCTATGATACACTTATCAAGAGTTGGACTCTAGCCAAGTCTTGGCTGTTTCGACTCGGCGTTTATTCTTAGCCACGATGGCTGCGTTAAGACCCTCGGAGTCTGGAATACATTCTGCAGCATTAACGGCTCCTAGGGCGCAGAAGTATGCGTCTTGCCAGCGCCGCATTCGTAACCAAGCTTCCGCAGCGTTTCCGAGTGCGATGACAAGAAGCTTGCGCGCACCTTGTGTCTCCTTTGCATACGCGCCTCCGGTGTTAGCGTCAAAGGCGACTATTGCTGCAGCGAGTTCAGCGGCCAAAGTGTAGGAAAGGCATGCAGCTAAATCCTGTATCATGTCGTTCACCGCGAGATATGATTTCCCATCGTTGCAGCGTTCTTGTACCCGACCTAGAGAGATTCCGATGGCTCGTCGAACGACCTCTGGATGAGTGATTTGTTGTATCTGTTCGAAGGAAGTTGAGGGAGATAAACCAGAAGGAGCCTTTTGTAGGAGCTGCAGATTGTCGAGAGTATTTCGGTGGGCCAGAACCGCAAGTATCCGCATCAGGGCTATCGGCCCTATCGTATCCTCGGTCACTGTTATACTGATGTCTTCGCCATCATATACACGTTTCGGCCATTTTGTAGCATTGTATGCAACGTGCAAGAACGACTCAAGCTCTACGTTCTTCATGCCACACTGATCGGCGGCATGGGTAAGCGTAGAGATTAGGCGCAGCACAGCAGTACGACACCCTCCTGTGGATGCTGAGCACGAGACTTGTATTTATCCGTCGATTCACTCACTACAATCCCTCAAGATCTTAGGGAACGCACTGCGTCTGATCTCCTCTGATCGCTCGGGTAACAGTTCCTCAAGCCTGCGAAATTTTCTGCGCCAATAGAAACAAGGTTATTGTTAGTTATGTTGTACATTAACGTAGGTCAGACGTACATTTCAAGAGATGATTCGTCCTCATCTTCGTAACATGCCCATATATCAAGGATCCTCTCAGCCCAATCGCCCTGCGACGTCAATAGCTGTAGTAGCTGCACCACCCCTTTCAAATCTTGCGAAAACATCCTAGTATCTGCTGTTGAGATCGGGATTCCTGGGATTATGTAAGAGGGCCAGCAAAAAAGTCTGCTCAAGGAATGCGACGCGGAAAGTCCGATTTCAGATTCAGGGAAGTACGATGGTCGCTCCAGTATTGCACAGTCAATGAGGAGGGAAAGGATGCTGGGATTGCGTCTGAGGATATCGATCCACAATCTAGCTGATGGAAATGGAGGGGCGTTGATCAGGCAATCGATCGCACGCATAACGTGATGTCGAATACGCCAAAAGAGACGGCTTGCCATCCATTTCCGAGAGACGTCATTGTTGTCCCAGCTGCCTAGTTCGCCATCCTCAACAGGGTCTTTGAGATCGTCGTCCAGGTAGCTCTGCCACTTAGTGTTAGAGTCGATCAACTGCGTCGAATCTGCTTTCGGGTCTTGCAGAAGAGGGCGGAAGAGGGCGTTCAAGACATTTATGATGATCGAGAGAGGTGCCTTGTCGAGAAGTCCCATGCGTAATTTTCTTGACAGAGTATCCATCATTCTCGCCGCTGTGAGCCGCCTAACTATAAGCTTGTGTTTCATGTTCTGGAGTAGAACCATCAGCATCTATTTCCGCACACACCCTGTGGTCGAGGGTGCGGCTATTGCATTCGTAAATTAGGCTCACCAGTAGAAATACATCGATGACGACATGCTTCGAAAGTTCCGTGGATAGGGACTGCAACTGAGTTTCGTTGGCCCAAGACGCGAGCTCTTCGATCACGTCCGTCGCCATGAGTGGAGGGGTGAGATCATAGTATGATTCTTCGCCCCAGTAACTTTCCCAGTCTTCTGGTAGAATGAGTTTTGTCCTGGCAATGGACAGTAGGCACTCTACGATGCCGGCCTTCACGCATGTCTGGGCAAACGAATCCCAGCCTGAGCTCTCCTCTCCTAACATAAGTCTTTTCACTGACATCCTATTCTGGACGCATCGCTGTAAACGTGGGGAGGTCGAGTGAGCATACGGACCCATGACAGTAGTGGCCTTCTCCTACCAGAAACGACCAGTTTAGAACGATGTTCCCTTGCGGATCGGTGAGCTTGGCAAAGTTCTCGATGAGGTACCGCGACAGATGGGGCTCGGGCTGGGCAAGGGCATTGTCGATCCCAGACCTGGACGCATGAATAAGCTCAGTTGGATCGTCAATAGGAATGCTGTCCATGATGATAGTGGGGATTGCACTGGTAGATGATCGATGAGGCCTGAGGCTGTAAGCGTGCTTCAAGCAGTACGAGCCGGGCACTCGTCTCGGGGGTTAACCTCGCTCGCTCGCACCGACTGTGAGAGCACCGCGTCGGGACCTATAACCCTTGACGCCGACCTGCTGCCGTCACGACCGGCCGATTCGAGCGGATGGCAAACGCCAAAAACGCCATACCTTGCCATTTCAGGAAAGCCTCTGTTGAACTTGTCTTTCCTTTGACTACTAACTCGATTGACCTCACGTCCTACACATTGCGCGAACGTAACTCGGAACTGATGCCATTGTGACTCGTCATCCCATTCTGATGCGCCTTGGTCGAACCATGGGTCGGCGGGGAGTAGTATAAAAGCTGGGACGGTTCGAGACGACGGCGTGCCATACCAACACCTTCGGCCCATAGTTGAAACTCGACAATACACTGAATACCGGTTCTCCTTCCGATATGTCTATTAATCCCTCCGTCCTCATTGTGAGCATTCTGACTACGTCGCCGCCATTCGTTATCAGAAACCAACTAACACCCTTCCTAGGTCGGCGCTGGTCCTTCCGGCCTCGTTGCCGCCCTAACCCTCCTCCAAAACAACATTCCCATCCGAATCATCGACAAAAGCCCCTGCCCGCACTCTGGCTCGCGCGGCTGGGTCGTCCAGCCGCGCACGCAGGATCTGCTTCACCAGCTCGGCGTCACGGACCTCGTACAAGTGCTCGAGCCGGTGGTGCCCATCCGCACGTACAAGCCTGGCGAGGGGCTCAAGATCGACAAGGACATCTCGCTGTTAGCTTCCAAGGATGCTACGGCACACTTCCCTTACGTGAGTTCCGATTGAGTTCAATCTGGTGAGGCGACCTGCTAACAACTCAAACCCAGATGGACCCGAAGGCGATGGGCCAAAGCGGAATCGAGGGTTTCCTACGCGGCACTCTGGCAAAATACTCGTGCCAGGTTGAGTTTGGGGCGGAGCTCCGATCGTTCGAGCAGAACGAAGGTGGTGTCACTGCCCATATCGCCAAAAAGAACGGCGATCGAGAGACGCTGGAAACCATCAACGTCCAGTACCTCATTGGTGCAGACGGCGCGAAAGGTGTGCCCCTGTTTCCCGTCCATGTGTCTATGATTGGTTCTCATCTCCTTGTGCCAGGTGTTGTGCGCAAGCAGCTCAATATCTCGTTCCTAGGAAACACCCGGGAGGATGTGCGCACTGTCTTAAGCGACATTTGTTTCACTGCCGAGGGCCTTGATCGCGAACACATGCATAGATTTGGCAATCCAAAGGGTGCCATGTGAGTCTTTCTACGCTAAAATATCTTTCCGAGTGGTCGCTCATTGCTTCTCCCTGTTAATAGGGCTGTTATACGGCCCTGTCGTGAAGTTGGGACCGAGAACGACGGGTGGCAGGTTTTGGCTGCCGACCCCATGAAGGACATGGCGATATTCGCAGGTAACGAAACCGAATTGCTCAACCACATCAAAGCTGTTGTCCCTGCGGACATCAAGTTCAGGAAGCTAGTCACGGTTAGCGAGTGGAGGTGATTCTATCTTCGATATGTTGCAAAGTTGGACTCGATTGCTAACGGAAGTTTACCTCAGACCGAATATTCGCATGACTAGCACATTTGGTATCGGACGTGTTTTTATCTGCGGTGATGCGGCACAGTGAGTTGAGGATCTATTTTGAACGACACTCATACTGACTCTACTCCAGTGTACATAGCCCAGCAGGCGGCCAAGGCCTCAACTCCGGTATCCAAGACTCTGTGAGCACTCCCTCCCTTCCTCCTCATCCTTTTCTCACTCGCATTCCTACACAGATTAATATCGCCTGGAAACTCGCCCTCGTTATTAAACATCTATCTCCGGCCTCACTTCTCGACACCTACAGTGCCGAACGCGTCCCCGTCATCTCCGAGATGCTCAACCTCACCACGGAGATCTTTCAGCGCAACGTTTCTGGAGGGAAAGACCAGTATGAACGGCCCGACAAGGTCCGCATGCACGGTGTCAACTACCGCTCGAGCGCAATTGTACTTGAGGAGAGGAACTCTGGCCTACCAGAGACGCCCGCTTATGGCGATGCGGTGGAGGGCGAGGACAAGGTATTGGTCGCGGGTGATCGGGCTCCGGATGCGCCCGGATTGGTGGATGCGGAGGGGACAAAGCACAGGCTGTTTGATCACTTCAAGATGTCACATCATACGGTATTGGTGTTTTCCCCCGACGCGGACGGTGCAAAGCCATTCCTGGAGGCGATCTCTAGCCGAACGGATGGGATTGTGAGGCCCATTGTCGTGCTTCCTCAGGCTACTTGCCCGTCATACACCAGCGAGTCCCAGGCACTCGTCCTTTGTGATGGGGCAGGACACGCCTACTCGGGCTACCAGGTCAAGCAGGGCGAGACGTACACAGTGGTGGTGCGTCCGGACGGATTCATTGGGGCCATTACGAGCGGTATTGGGGGTGTACAGGCGTATTTCTCGAAGGTGTTTCTTTGAAAGGTGCTTCGGCGCTTTACTACATGATACTCTAGGTTATTCAACAATTGTAACTAGGATTGATTATACTATACAGTAGGTATTTGGATACATACGCAGGGACCACAATAACACATCCCTCTTACCTAGTAGACGCATACCATGTTCATCTAGTAGGTCCGTTAAATGGAATCTAAGCATACTTCCACCATCGGGATTGTGTCAACTTCCGATACCCTACTCTCGACGAGCGCTTTCAGCTCGGCGAAGGATGCGACCTTATCTTTCAGCTGAGAAAGTAACATGAGGTTCTCATCCAGTGCTCAACAAGTATGTCGGAAGACTTACCGAGGTTAGCGTTGCCGCCGGAGACGTACTCAGCACAACGTATATCAGTGTAGCGTTGTCCCCGAGTTCTCCGGACTCGTCGGCTGAGACTATTTGTGATACGAGCTTGAAGGGCTGCAGACCCGCCTTGCGCACGTCTTTCGATCTCTGTCCTGTGAGCCTCTCGAGCTCGGGCAGAAGAGTCTCCTTCCACGTCTGCGTGCCGACAATCGCAATGACCCGGGGATGGAGTCGTGCGACCTTGCGAAGGAATGGAACTACACCGGCGCGCATCTCGGCCTTAGAGAGCTGACATGCCTAGCCGCTGTGGTCAAGCACTTAGAAGTAGTAGGTGCACGAGAATAACTACCTGTGATGTGGGCCTTTCGACAATATCGGTCTACCTATACGTGTTGAGCTGACTTTGTTATAGACGAGGGCAGATTTACCAGGCCAAGATTGAAGTCACCCGGAAGCGTACGATCTTCGCTTGGTGCCAACTGGCGCGAAGTAAAGCCTGCATAAGACGAGTTCAGCTTGTCACAGGTTGAGAAGATGAGCCCATTGAAAGACTGTACCTGAACGATGTAAACATCTCCAGAAGTAGTTCCTGGGGTTTGCATAATAGTGGCCAACCTGAGCGGACTTTTTTCCCGGGCTGCATATATTTTAAGCACATCGTCTCTCCCATATGTATTTTCGGAACTGTGAACACGCTTACTTTACCCCACAGAATATCACTATGGGCAAAGTGTTAAGCTGTCACGAATAATAGCAAATCAGGCTGGCATACCATCTAGCCCCTCCTTCACGTTATCTCCCAACGGTCGCAATTGTGGATATGTCTCCGGGGACGCAACCAATCTCTTGGCCTTTTTCGAGAGAGGTTCTCCATGCTGTCGCTGCGGCGTGCCCGTGACTTTCCGCTTTTTGCTGCTGACTGCTCGAGACTGCGTGACGGCCGAAACATTTGACTCGAGCGTGCTGTCCTGGCCGAGAGAGTTATGTGGTGGGAATGACTTGCCTACGAGTCTGGTGACTCGTTCACGCTTTACAGTGGTTGTCTTGGTTTCAGGTATACGACGCCCGCCCAGAGTCGCGTAGTTGACACGCGTTATGGTACGTGTCGAACGTCGGGTGATCGCGATGGTGTCGACGTTAGCTTGGCCGGATCGCATTGCTAGTAGCTGTTACGCGTGGCCTGAATTGAGAGAGCGGATGGAATAGAGCAGAGGAACGGGACGCAGTAAGAGGCTGAGGACGGTTTAATGAGACTCTCACCAGCAAACGCCAAGGTGCGAGGAGACGGAGGACGGCACGATGTTCCGAAAGCTTCTTTGGATTAGGCGCCCACAGATTCCCACGGATCAGGCGGCTCCACGGCCGGCGGATGCCGTGCTTCCATATGATCCAAGCAAGGATCCGAGGTACGCCATTTCTCACCAACGTTTTAACGGGCGTCTCTCAGATCATATCTCATGGACTATGGTATAGATGTAAAAATGTATCAGGTTATTGACAAGGCTCAGAATGACACTGTCCTTTCACACCGTGAGGCCTTTCGCAGTCTCCCTCACTTGTAGGGAACGCACAGGCCTCACATCCACTGTTGTTCACTGTCGATTACTCAATGGCGATTGGCAAAGAGTAAGCCGTTCACTCGTCTCTGGAGGATGCTATGGCAGTTTAATCTGGGCGACATGTTGAGGTTTGCTGCATTGACCACCGGAACAAGCTGGATCACGGCGTCTTCATAATGACAAGCCGGACTCTGGTTTTACACAACGTCAAAAGAGCGCAGCGACACGTGTAAAACGGCTGCACAAAGGACACTAAACCGGATACCGACGAGACGTGATTGGAGCCAGCAGACCCTTTTTTACACTTGGATCGTAGACTTTCTGGTTCAAGTTGAGTATGTTTAGTTTTCACGGTCCTGTACAATTCTGAGTTTCGAATTTTTGATAATCACGCGAGGATCTGAAGTTCGAGCATTAAAAACTTACAGATCTGAGATGACCATTTCTGGTCATCGGTCTGTATAAGTGCCCTATATAGGTCAAATTCCTCTCCTCAATGACGAGAGCCGACTTGTTTGAAGACAAATAATCCGGGGACAACATACTTCATATATGGGAATCTCAAAGGTCCGTTATTCACTCGACCCTGGCCGGTATTAGTACGTAGCAGTCCCCAAATCGCTCCTGTTGTAAGCAAACCTTGTTATCCTAGCTGATATAGAAATAGGCATATCGATATGTAAGGAGCATCCCTACGATCTGGCGCTGCACATAGTCACTTGATGCGATTTCAGTATTTCAGTGCATGTTCGGCCTGCTCTCAGAAACATAGAAGTCTTAAATTGCCCCGAAATCAGCTATTCCTCTTTCCGAGACGTTCTCGTCATCAAGACCTCCTCAGGTCCTCGGAACAATTTGAGTAGGGACAGAGCAGGAGACTTAGATAAACCTTCACCGGAATACACGGGGAGACTCACCGACGAGGTTTTAGAGTTTCTGGGTATTAAATACTCGTGATAAAGTAGGCGAACTCGATTATGGACAAGGAAACCGGGCAAAGCCATTGAGCTATAAACCAACTCCTTTACATGAAGAAGCACCGGCTTGAATTACAGCAGTGAACTGAGGCTCTAAGATGAGACCTTCGCTGAAGGGATATGATGGAGCGTGAAAATTCTTAATAACGGAGACGCACCTATATTACTACTTATCAACCATTATGGCTGTGAAACGTGCAACCCCTTGTGGCTGCGGACTTGCCGCCTTGCCGATCAAAGTTGAGCTTGAGTGTCCAAACGGTCAGTGGTGGATGTACAATGGAAGCAGTTGGAGCGCTTGCTGCAAAAATAACTGCGAGAGAGAGATTAATGCCAGAAACAGCCACAGTTGTGCAGACTTCCACCTTCTTGGCTAGAAAAGGCGAGCGGCGAGGTCGACTTCTCCGTGAGCCCTGAGGCCCTCTCACGCTTCCCACCAATTTCCTTGCGTCCAAAAGAACGGCTCCCATTAATGTGGCGTATGTGATGCGTGCTGTGGCATACGTAGAACGCCGAGTGATTGCGATAGGTATCTTTCTCCCGTCGACGTTAACATCGATCTCAGTTTGCATTGCTAGACGTTGCTGCACGACGCGTATATACTCTCGCCTATATGCCTAAGGAAAGCATCGATATGAGATGAATGTAGGCGAGATCTCGTAGGAGACTAAGACGGAGATGAGAATGTTTTTTGTTCCAAATAACCGCCCATGTCATAATTTACGGAAATGGTCATATAATCTGAAGTTTCGCCGCATTTTCTGAAAATTCTCATGGCAATGACGTTAGGCGCTCGGGCATTCTCCGGTCAGTTGACGGAGCCGTATCAGGTGCGGAGGAGATGCTCGTATGCTTAGAATGGCGGAAGATGAGGGAAGATGCATACTTGGAATATTTTCATATCCAGAGACTCGCTTGGGTAGACTTCTACTGTACTTATCGTTAGCTTATGGATAAAACTCTTGCCAGCGTGTATATCTTCCACATGGTCAGTGGAAAAGGTACGAGCGATCAGCGGCATCGGACTGGGATCAGATCTGCGCATGAACCATGAGACATTCTTCCTCTGTTCCGTGATCAAGGGAAAAGCTTGCACAAGAGGCCAGGGCTTACGCCCAGGTCTAGGATAAAACACTGGATATGATAAGCGATGTGCTCGAGGGAGCTGGAGATTGCAGACAAGATGTGAAGACTGGTGTCGGAACACACCTGCTTCCGCCTACCCTACCTGGAGTAGCCAGAAAAAGCGACTCTTCCTAGCATGTTCCAAGTACCGAAGACTAAGGATCGTTTCTTAGCATGGCTCGCTTGCAGACAAAAACGGACTTACGAAGCTGGAGTAGGTAGATGGCAGGATGCCTCTTTGGGTAAGATTGGGCGCTTACTTTGGCGGGCGCCGCGGTCCGCTGATGAGGTTTTCAGGCACAGAGCAAGCCACGTGGGTCATAATGGCACAAGCCTCCCTTGTCTCGCAAGGTTCAATGGTCTAATGGTTATGATTTCTGTCTCACACTTCGGTGCACAGAAGGTTCTGAGTTCGATCCTCAGTTGAACCACATTTTTGCCCGTCGACTTGGCTCAGTTGTTCATACATTGCACACCGACGGAGATGTACATTCAAGCCGGAGGCCGTCTATCCCACAGCTCATCATTTTTCGTCCTGAAACTCCAAGGTGTATATTCGGCGAATCGTTGTCTCCTTCGGTAAGGCACTACTCCCGCCCGGCGCTTGCGGAATACTTAGAAACGCACTAAGAAACGACGCGTTGATCGCCGCTCCGTAAGCCCGTTCTCAATGTAACTCTCACAGCTCCACCTTCTTACCTAGCCCATTAAGGTGGTAGACGCGTAGGCAGGTGCAGAGCATCGCCCTCGATCGATTATCAACCGTCCAAGCCAAGACCTTGCCCCTTACAAAGCCAGGCAACCTATCGAACACCCGAGCATCCGCGCCATCCGGCGGTCTACGTGAGCATCGAGCGCTCGTCCGGACTAGTGTGCCCGGCTTACCACATTACTCCGACTCCAACCGTGGCAGTTGGCCACCCGTCTGGTTATTGCCCGCGGTGCCGCCTGCGTCTCTTTCTTGCCCTCAGCCCTTGATGAACCCGAGGCGTCGTCGAACATGTCCAGGATCGTGCGGGCCGTGCCTGAGAACTTACAAGCCCAGGGCCAAACTGCTGCTTCTTCGACTTCGACTTCGTCTTCTTCGAGCTCTTCTTATCACTACCATCCGTCCTCGTCCTCCAGTTGGTCTTCTTCGTCATACGGCTGGGAGATGTACCCCGAGTTTATCGACTGCAACGGGCGGTTCGATTATGCTTTGTACAATGTCGTGTATGGGATCCATGGGCCTCAGCATCCCGAACAGGTGAGAGAGTATTCGGCTCGCATGGGCATGTCCGAGAGTTCTAGCAGCCGTCTACAGAGCTGGAGCCGGGTGAGTCTCTTTCACGTTTCTCTGGGTGGATGCATGGCTGCTGAGGCTTTCACTAGCAACCTATGTCGCGTGCACAGGACGAATCAGCTCCGCAACCGCCTGCTACAGCTGCACCAGCCCACAACACTCGATCTGCCCATGCTGAGCCCACATCCTGTGCCCCGGAGAGATGGAGGAGCACGGGTGCGCCTCACATGACGACTGAGCGGGTAAGCCAGCCATAATCATTGGTTCCAAACGTGTAGCACGCTGAGCAGGGCCTCTGGCCTATCACAGAGTGAGACGAGCATCTCGGTACACGTGAAGCATGGAGACGCTGAAACGGGGCCACCGATGTCCGTTAACACCTCGGAGCAGCAGTGGGGAGCTGCCTCGCCGTTGCCGCCGGAGAGATGTGTCGTAGATGGGCACCTCATCTACATGGATCATCTCTGCCAGAAGTGCGAGGCCCAGAAGGGGCGTGGGTCTGTGAGAGGAGCAGCGCGACCGTTCAAGCCGCTTAGCTAACACACGAATTGTTTGACTGACGAAGAAAACGACGAGCGCAAGCGCAAATCATGCCGGTAAAGCCGTCTGGGATTCACCGCGGTGACACGGACATTGATGAACGACGCATTCGACATATCCGACTTGTGGATGTCGACTAGCAAGATTTGCGATGAAGATCACCTCCAACGGGGCAAAGGGAATGCTGTTCGAGCGAAGTCAGCCCGGAGCAAACGGAAAACAAGCGCAGTGGCACTGATTCAACATGTCACAACCTCGCTGCACCGGACTCGGACTTGGCTCGTATATGGCACAGGGAGGCACGGATTGGGCATGGAGGGAAGTGAAGGACCGCTGGCGGTGCTCCAAAAATAGCGGGACTTCGGGCGGGGGTGGCTGTGTGCATAGACATTCCTGCATTTCACGATCTACACTCGATATGTTTTATATTGCTGTATTACCGCCCTGCGAATGCTGGGGATAATTAGTCTGCGGGAAACGAAGCTGTGGATGGTGTGAAGTGAGTGTTCCTGTATGTTTCTGCTTTGTGCCTTGACGTTGTCACGATCGCTGCCTCCCGACTCCCGCGTCTTTCGGGGCTGCGCCAAGACCGCAAGCAGCACGCCCTGACACTCAGCTGGCGAATCCTATGAAAGTTGAACTACTCATCGAAGCTTCGAAAGCTTAATTAGCGTTCGGTCACCCCTTGCCATTCACTATAATCACACTCCTTCACAGCTGTCAGCTTCTCCATTCTTGTGTGAAATTGATTTGTTGTTGCTTTATTCGCGCACTAGGCAGTAGAACACTTTTCATGTTGTGACCGAGGTAGGCTCGGGTGTGATCAGTGAGGAGAACGACGAGCGGGCTGGTGAGACACACACAACTGCACTCGCTATCATATCAGAGTCGTTGACACTTGACATCTTCCGCCGAGGTGCCACTCCCCCTCGGGCCGACCCGTGGAGTTGGATATAAGCTCGACACGCCGAGGGGCTTCTTGCTCCAACCGTACAACCCGCTTACGCCGTCACGGCATTTCCCTCGTCACCGCCATCCCTCACTCCTGACTCCAACATTGACGACAACCCCTTTACCCACTCAGACTTTACCCTTCAGCTCTTGTCTCGGATTCGAACACATCTTACCCCGATCTATCATGACGACAACTGCATCAACGACGACGGTCCAGCAACCACACACCCAGATGCTCGACCCCGCCTCGTTCAACATCTCAGAGGGCGTCCATTCTCCCCTCCCACCATCACAGATCAGCCATTACTCGACACTTGCTGGAGCACTGGGAGGGCAGAACGTATCACAGGCGTTGCAGAATCAGTCTTCGAACGTGCGTTGAAACCCCCCTGGTCGTCTACCTGGACTTACCCCTGCCATAGCAGAAGTCATCACCAGCTCCCAGTCCAAAGACCAAGCCAAAGCAGACGCGGCAGAAACCAAACCCAAAGCGAACCAAATCATCATCATGAGGCCCTTTTCGTTAGTTTAGATACCTGCTTTGCCTAGCAGTCGGAGCCTCTTGGTGCGGCGGGCGATGTGCGCTCTGCTCTTGCTTTTACCTTGCGATTTGCGCCCCCCGCGGATTGGCAGAGCCAACCGTGGATCCTCTTACCTTATTTACCCGTCATTTACCCTATCCTTGGCCTATCCCGTATCGTTTGAAGACGGCCGTCCTGCAGTTTCCACGTGCGTCGTTGATTGTGGAGAGTAATAATGATGCATTGTATTGTTTTGGTACTTGTTGGTGTCTCTGGAATGGAGCTGAATTTCGTTGGAGACCAGACCACATCGCGTGAGGATGCTGTGGACAGTGAGCTTGGATGACGAGGAGAACGAGAGCGCAAGGGGCTACAGCCTACCATGGGAGCCATGCAACCGTTGCAGCGGGTTCCAGATTTGGCCATGTTTGTCGCCGAAACGCCCTCACCCCCACACCCTCCGCGTTGAAATCCGTCATAGACTCTCCTTGCATCCTTCACGACCTCCACACCATGACAGAACGAACTCACTCTAACATGCTCTTTGCAAACTTCAACCAGGACTACTCGTGAGTCGCCTCGCCTCGTTGGTCTGTCTCAGACTGATGGGGACCTGCATTCGCGCGCGCTGTGTCTCGCAGGTGCATCTCGGTGGGCACGCGGAAAGGGTACAGTATCACGAATTGCGACCCGTTTGGACGTGTATACACCCAGAGTGCGTCCTTCAACTTCCTTGCGCGATACGGGGCTGATGCAGTCTGCACGTAGATGACGGCGCGCGGGGGATCGTCGAGATGCTGTTCTGCACGTCCCTCATCGCCCTCGTCGGAGCAGCGGATCATCCACAGTCAAGTCCCCGGAAGCTTCAGATTGTGAACACCAAGGTACGTATCGCCTTGATACGTGAAAGTTGCCGAGAACGCATACGGGGGACTGCCAACAACAGCGACAATCCATGATTTGCGAGCTGCTCTTCCCGAGCTCGATCCTCGCCGTCAAGCTCAACCGCAAGACACTCGTCATCGTGCTGGAGGCGGAGATATACATCTACGATATCTCAAACATGCGGCTCCTCCATGTCATCGAGACGACGCCCAACCCAGACGGTGAGTCCCCATCCTTCGCTGGGTCTTCGCCCTCTACCTACGTGGCCAACCTCCCACTGAACCATAACCGTCCACAGCAATATGTGCTCTTTCACCCTCCTCCGACAATTCCTACCTCGCATACCCCTCCCCAGTCCCTTCACCTTCTGCCACCTCAGCCTCCCCCGCGCCCGCTTCCCCCGGCGGCAGTGGTGTCATCCAATCCGGCGACGTCCTCCTCTTCAACACACGCACGCTCACCGTCGCAAACGTCATCCAAGCCCACAAAGCGCCCATCTCGTTCCTCGCGCTCAACGCAACCGGCACGCTCCTCGCGACCGCGTCCGACAAGGGCACCGTCATCCGCGTGTGGTCCGTGCCCGGCGCGGAGAAACTCTACCAGTTCCGGCGGGGCACGCGCGAGGCCAAGATATACAGCATGAGCTTTAACGCGGTCAGCACGCTGCTCGCGGTCAGCTCTGCGCACGACACGGTGCATATATTTAAGCTGGGGCCGGGACAGAAGGGCGGGAAGAGGAATGGTTCGTCCGGTGGTGCGGGCGCTGGGGAGAGGCCGGAGAGTCCGAGGGAGAACGAGTCGATTGATAGTCGGGAGGGCGTGCAGGGTGCGGATGGCGGATATGAGGCGTTCATCGACGATCGGCGGAAGGGAAACTCTGTCGGGTGCGTCTCGTATTCCTTTTCTCCGTTGCTCCGTTTTCCAACTCCATCCCTCGTCGCGGCTCCGACTGATATGCTGTGCAATAGGTCCACGTTCCGTCGGACATCGCTGAGGGTCGGCAAGTCGCTCTCGACCTCGGTGAGCGGATACCTTCCCAACACGTTCACCGAGATGTGGGAGCCCGCGCGCGACTTCGCGTTTCTGCGGCTACCAACAAGCGGCGCACGGTGTATCGTCTCTCTAAGCGGGTACGTCGTCTATCTTACCTTCGTTTCGCCCGTGCCCCATGCGTCGTGAACACCTGCGAGTGCTGGTCCGCATCGATACATCCATCTCGTGTCCGTTCCCCAGTGAAGTGGATGCTGATTCCGGTTTACAGGACGCTCCCCCAGGTGATGGTCGTCTCGTCCGAGGGCTACTTCTACGCGTACAGCATCGACCTCGAGAACGGCGGCGAGTGCACACTCATGAAGCAGTACAGGTACGTCTCCCACCGTTTTTATACAAACCGTGTTAACTCACTGCGCCCTTTGCGTCTAGCCTTCTCGATTCGGCGGATGAATCCAACATGGAGTAACGTTGTCGATGAGTCTGATGAGTCGCGGTTCGTGTCCGCGGCCGTGGTGGTTGGGTTGTGGTGCTTTCGCGGTATCTGGAATTTCTCTTGGTGGAGCCGTCGTATCCTGTTGCGTGTAACATATACTCATAGTATTAGCTGAATGCGAGTTTCATCAGTGGATCGCACGCTGTTACGAATCTTTCGGAAACCGGGGTGATAGCGGGGTGATGTCGCTGACAAGACCATTGTTGGCGAGGACGTGCTGTGGCCAGTAGGGCGCCCTGCATTCAGGTATCCATTTTGTCCATTTACTAGCCGATTCTCAAAGTTCCTGCCTCGTGGATGCACACGGCCTTGCGAGTTCCCCTTCTGTGGACGCTGACCTCGTCTAGGTGTCTGGGGTGGCTGAACACGGTGGGTCTCGGATCTTCGTCGCTCACAAACGGGCTGATATATGCATGTCCTAGCAGAAACATAGGCGTGAATACACTGCCCTTCCCTCTGGACCTTGTACGCGTATAGAAAACCTCCCATCATAACCGCTCGCATCTTCAACACCTACTATATACTACATTCCAGTTCTGACCCATGATTAGGCCGCCGCATCAGGACAGTAATTCAAGAGCAATACGCACCTCAGCCCTCAGCCCTCAGGTGCAAGGCTCGCACCCGTTCCAGGTGCAGCAGTACCCCTGCTGGCACCCGCCGGACTATCACAGTTTCCGCCCCGATAGAGGTTATTTGAACGAGAGGAGACGGGAGGTGCTTACGCATTGCGCGGCGACGCTGGTGGCGAGCGCGGCGAGGGCAGTAACGACGATGGCGAAGTTCATGTTTCTGAGATCGAGTTGGCGGCCTATTGATGGGCTATTGTCGATTGTGCTGGTGGTTCTGGGCAGGGAGGGTGTTTGCGGTAGGTCCTTTATACAGTTTTCGGCGATCTGATTTCTGACCGTAGAACAGCATGCTAGGTGGTGCCGGTGGTGCGTCTCTACACACTGGCTGACACTGATCGTAGGCGCGACAAGGGCGGAATTACGACCACCAAGAACGTTCTCTTGAATTAGTTGGAGTCGTACAGGTCGGTTCTTAATGTTGATCGTAGGCAGATGACATAGAAGGGTCCTAAAATTTACAGGGAAGGCCGTCATATGTGCACGGACGCAACCTCTAACTCAAGCGGTTAATGCATGTCCATGCGCATGCATTGCGCGGCCGTGTTCACGGTGTTCACTCATTTCGCAAATGATGTAAGTACATAATTTCTGGCCAAAATTGTTAACATCATGCGCGAGGACATTGCACCTACCGACTCCCTTTGACAGGCTTCTATTTCTACGTTTCTTTCAGCACTTTGCATCTGCTTACATTTGCAGCGCTGTAACTGTCAGCGCCTCAAGCTTCCGCATGCTACGAGCTGTGGTGGGTCCACAGAAGTGCGAATTTACTGCATTGTTGGCTATCGTAGACCCTTATTCTAACTTAAATCTCCTTACCCTCAGACTCAATGTCATGCTGCACGCCCTCTCTCGCCACTCTACAGCAATCACGTTGCTGCTCCCGTTTTCCACAACCTCCAAGATGATCATCCAGGTAGTTATCCGTGGATCTTCTGAAAGTAGGCTAACTTTCACATCGAATAGAGACGCCAGTTTCAAGAACGATCATAATGATAAATACTTTAGAGGACTGTACGTATTCGTGGTTCTCTCGGATAGCTGCCTTGCATACCACCAATCACTCTCATTGCAGTTTAAGTGGCTTTACTGCTAACCAGCGATCAACAAACAGCAGCTCTAATATGATCTGGTTCAGTCTTCTGCGTATAAATCGGGCGTAACAACCCATAGGATCGCTGTCCTTGAAGTTTGATCTCCGATCAAGGATGGGGGCGAGTACGAGGGCAGGCGTACTTGGATACTGGCGGGCGTAGACGTAATCTAACTTTGCGTTCGATTTTGAGTGTGAGGATAGGGAATACTTGTACAGTAGTAGCGGTGAGTTATCAAGGGCTAATGTACGACTGCCAGTCTAATTTATGCACAAACGCAGGGTATTTCAAGGACTCCGCAAGGTAACTAGTGCTCCAAGCACATACCGTACTCTCGGTTTCATGTAAACGGCCCTCCACCGTCCCCGTGTCTTCATTATCCGTTCCTCATTTTTCAAACGATTTATCGGTCATGCCAGAGTCTGAAAAGAAAGAGTACTTGGCACTTGCTGAGTATGTATACAAGACTGAATACGCGATTCGTAAGTTCTCCTTCTACGTACACTATACCGAAAGTGTACCGAGAGCCAGCTCAGTGGCGGTACCGACGCTGGTTTTCTATGACTACCGTAAGTTCCAGCTATAACTATATGATAACGATCAAGCCTCATGGACCATCCTTTCCAAAGTGCTCAACATATCGCAAGAGGTATGTCACTCTGTCCCTCATAAGTAGAAATGACTATGACAAAGCTACACTATAGGTTCCCGTTAGCGTCTAAGCTAAAGGGTAAGAGGGGGTCGCTAAGGATCTGTTTCCTCGGGTAGATTGAAAAATTGAATGTATCATGTGATCGTGAGATAGTTTACCTACATTGCTCTTGTTCTCTCGCATAACGCGTCTCAGATCTTTGTCTCAGCGCTCCGCAATGCTTCAAATGTCAAAGCATACGGTTCCCTCGCACTGAGGTTTGATCCTTAGTGCTCCTCCGCCTCTTGTTGCCTCGCCTCCCGCACGCTTTTGAACCCCCATAACTACATTTCACTTTGTCAACGGCGTTTGTTGCAACATGCTTCGTGGACTCTATCTCTCAAGCTATCTCTCAGTCCAAATCTCAATCATGAAGTTTGCTCTCTGAGGCTGCAATGCATCTCCAAACTGTGAGCTTGTTATTCAATGCTCGTCTGTGAAGGCGGCTTGCGATATCATACACTGTACAGTAGTTTTACGACCACAAGTTCGCGCGGCGGTGTGGGAACTCTATTACCAGAAATAGCGTGTCCCGCTTTTTAGTTCGCTGGGGGTTGGCGCAACGAAACACAAGTTCATTAGGCAAGAAAAAAACGAGTGCTTGATGGCTCTCCTGCACCGACGTCTATAAAGTAACCCAAATATAAGTACTTCAGAAGAAGACAAAAGAATCTCAGTGATTAGACTCAAGAAAGTGGCTCGGACGCGGATGGCAATTTAGCACCTATCTACGCTATGTCCCGCATTTAGGTTCGCTAGGTCCAGCAAAGCGGGACGTGTCCCGTTTTAAGTTCAGTTCGCGGGTGCGACGGGACACAGGACGAACTTATGGTCGTAAAATTACATCATGCTGGGCCCTGTTGGATCAAGATTGGTCCCACTGTCGGTCGGATCCTGACTCTGGAAAACCATGTCCGTTCGTATTTTTAGTCCATGTCCCGCCATCCTCCAGTATCGCTGGATGGTGATGTCCCTATAACAAGCCCTATTGATATAGTATATTCCGTGTTCAATGATCATGCAGCCAGTTCGTTCTTTGTGTTATCAGATAATGGGATCTCCGTATATTGTGCGAGCAGCATAACATTGAATTGTAAGATACTTCAGTCGACAATGCTAGGCTCTCCCTATTTCAACCCTATTCATCGATACTCAGGAATGCTTGCAACATGGGTTCTCCAGTTCCGCGTGCTTAAAACTGAATATAGCTTTTTCCATGTTCCCTGACGTGAGCATTTACATTGTACACGCTGCGATCAAAAAGTTCACTCTCTTTGTCTAAAGCATTACTACTTCTTGCCTCGTTGTAAGCCCGCACACGCCCTTACTACGCCACAAACCGCGTCACATATCACATATCACATTTCAAAGACCCGCAGCCTCGATTTCTCGACTGCGGCCCTCCCTATTCTGCTTCCTTGGAGTTTTGCTTCCGCCCCGACGAGCATTCTCATTTCCTCGATTCGATCTTATGATATTCACGAACTTTATCTATTTATACGCGTCGCTCCCTTACTGGAGCGACATCTCATCTCCCTCATATCTCCTGCTCTTCCTCCTGTATTCTCGGTTTCCCTCGTCTCACGAATATACCGCCGTCCTGCTCTGTTATTGTCCGAACTTAGTGTTACCACCTCTGGCGGTCTTCCACTCGTGTCAGTTGGCCTTTGCGAGTTGGAATATATCCCGGACGTCTTTACCCCGCATACAATGTCTCCAGAAAGACACTATAAAGCAATTAATGTGTCATAGTCCCTGAACTTCATCTGGTATCTGTCGATGGCAAGTCAAGTGTAGAGTGCTTTTAGATTCAGTCGTAGTCGGTATGATTAGCGGCAAATGATATCATCATGGGCGAAGCAAAATGCTAACGGGCTTTGCCGTGCACTGGCGCGCGGCGCTACTCAATAATTGACTTTGTATGGGTCGGTGGAACAGTTCTGTCTTTGGCACCTGGAGGAGTGATGCTTTCTGTAGAAGAAGCGGCTATCGTGGACAACAATCGTATATGTTATGGTGCGGATTTATCGACTTATGACATACTTGTAGATCCTGGTGATAACTCCTCAGATCTATTAGATGCGATACATCGGTTTATTGTACATAGTGTGAGTGAAATAACGACGAGGGTTTCATTCTGCGACGACTGATGCTTTATTCAAGGGTACAGACAGGTATGATCTAATCGCATCCTCCTATAAATTACCTTGCTGACTCACTACTGAACAGTGCTTTACACCAATATTCCTATGTCAAGCATAGTGAGCGGCCAGACACGTCTCAAAGTACAGAACACTGCTGACATCAAAGCAGACGTGCGTGTTCTTTGGTTCCTCGTACCAACAGTGTTTCAATACCATTCATCAATACAAATAGCTGTACGTGTAGCTCACAATGACTCACACAAATTCTGCTTCACAAATTGTTGTATCAGGTCTCGGTCTCTATGAAGTTTACCAAATACTACATATGGTGTTCTCCTTCATCCTGCAAGGTTAACCCCTACTGGCCCTTCATTTTCTACCCGCTGAGTACTCGTCCTACTGCCACAGGCATGATGGCGATCCGTGTATACGTGCTTCTCGGAAAATCTAAAATAGTCTTCATCATCCTTGCGATAGGCTATGCTATCTCTCAAGGGCTGAACATCGTCCTCGGAATTTATCTACTTGACTTCAGCCCTACTCTTCGTTGTAAGTCTATTCTTCATATTCTAGAAAAGGGGTGAACTTAAGCATACATTACAGCGGAATGGACACAAGGCGCTGTATGCACCTGCGAGCAGTCTACGCCCGCGAACCGAGCTTGGGTTTACCCAGTAGGCAGCATGGCAGGGCTCGCGTTTGACTTGATTGTCTGCGCGTTTGCGCTGGTATATGCGTTCAAGCATGTTCCGAAGGCGTGCTGTCGCAACCCTGCGCGCGCAGCGCTTACTCTCTCGGTTATAATTGTTCGCGATAACCTTGTTTATTTCTTTTTGTGAGTCCCTACAGTAGCCAGCCCTGACAGATTCATTGACTGATAACTCCCAATTAGCGCCATTTTTTCTGCACTGCTCATTTCCTTGAGCCTTAGATCTGCGTTAGCTGAAGTTGGTCCCATCCTTTGATCAATCTGCTCATTGTTTTGACGGCTTTAAAGTCAGTTTCAAGCTACAATCTGACTATAATAGTCCAGTCCATGTTGCAGACGATGGTGGGCCCCTGGATGATCATTAGTTTGCGAGAAGCATACGAGAGGCAAACGGGCTACGGACCATCATGTTCATCTGAGCTGACAACCGTAGCCTTTGCAAGCATCAGAGTGCCATGGACGGACCAGTCGGGTGACACACCAAAATCAGACTCAGTCTGGAGTAGTTTTCAGCGCAAGGAGTGACTGGCATGAGTTTTGTGACCTGAACACCGCTCATGATTCACGTTCCGCTGGTGTTTTATGACAAGAGACACGATGGACTTCTCGGTCTAGCGCCCGCAATGTATTTACTGCAAATGCAAAATGTTCCTAAACCATAACCTTTATATCAACATAGACAGGGCAGTATACAGTATATGATGATGAAATTTTCGGAACAGCGACTACTGTGACACGAATAACTGTTTAGTCCCTCCCTACAATGTCATTATTTATCCTAGACCATCATGGTATTGCCCGAAGACTCAGCGCTCAGCTCCTGAAGCGACGTCAGATTCCTGAATCATATGCCTCATATGCGAGAGAAGCACGTACCAAGGACGTCAGAGCTCGTCGCAGCTGACACAACCGACAGGGTCGGTCTGGCAACATTCTCCAGCGGCACATCCTCCGGACTAAACGACGGTGAAGTGAGCTACAAATCGTCTTCTAGAAATTGTACCCACGCATTGGGCAGCGACGCCAGTTGCAAGAGCGACAAGGGCGGTAAAGACGATGGCGAAGTTCATTTCAGTGGATTACTTGAATGAGGTGAAAGTTGTTGGTGGTAACGGTTAGCGACCCTGGGTGGGCGACTTTTATATGTTTTTTACATCCTATTTTTGCTGCTGAGTAGTGATGGAAAGCAATGTATCTCTCATACGCAATTGCGACGGGAGAAATAGCACCAAGGTTTGTCTCAACTTCTCAGCCTAGATCTATTGTACAATGTAAGTCTGCCATGACCATGGATAGCATTTTCGTTGTCCACTAGTGGTTTGTAATTGCAGGGAGTCCTCGCACAGCGTGTTCTAAGTACTGGTGAGATGTATTGCCCTTAAAGGGTTAGATTAGCATGTACACCTGAGTATAGTCTCCCTAACTGTTGTGCGTCTCATTTGTATGTGCAGAAGGCGCAAGGAGTAACACGCGATGATATGAAAGCTCGAGCACTGATTTGATCAGACACAACCACAAGCCTTGGGACAGATTACATTCACACTCTTGGATCGTTACGTACTTCACCCTCACTACTAGTATTCCTACATCATACGCTTTTGTCCAAACAGAAATTAAAAAAACGAGTTACAGTGGCTCCAACAGGAGGTATACGACGAACGTACCGGACTAAAACACGCTATCTTTACTCCGAGCGCTTACTTGGCCTTCTGAGCATCGAGCTCGGCGCAGCTGACGCAAGCAGAGCCAGTGCAGCACTTGCCGGGCTCACAGCCGCCGGACTAAACATGCTTCGTCAATACGCGAGGAGCGTGTGGGAACGTCAAAGAGAGCGTACACATTGAGCGGCGACACCGGTGGCGAGTGCGAGGAGGGCGGTGAAGACAATGGTGAACTTCATGGTTATTCTTGGACGTTGACTAGGTTAGGCGCAGCGATTGAGTCTTAAGCTCGAGTGCCGGTGATGGTGAGTGAAGAAGCAGCGGATGGTGAACAACCTGCAGCATAACGAGACGTTTTATACGTCTTTGCTTGACCCTATGATCACCTCATCTGAGGGAGTACCTCGTTGAAACGTTGAAGTGGTGCAGCTGTCCTCCACACCTCGGTATGCCTCGACCCAATGTCGTCTGATTATGGTGGACACCACCGAGAGAAGTAAGCGAGAAATGGTCACGATGGGACGTTGGCCCTCGGGTGGAGTCACCGGCATTGCAAATAGTGCATTAGAGTTACCAGCATAAGGAAACCTTTCCCTTTACCAGCAGGGTGTTCAAGGAAAGCGTCGCATTTTATCCGCACATACGAAGTGTGCATGGTGGCATACTGGTGGAGACACTTCGAAGCTCCACTGATCGCGGTCGTGTCGGTGATGCGACCGTTCGTCCCGGAGTCTGCATATGGCACTGCCTTTAGGCTTTGTTCGATGCAATCAGCATTCTCAGAAGCTCCATCTGCCGAGATAACAGCTCACTGTTACACGAATGCTTCTGCAATGAACAGGATACTGCGTCATACACTATTCGGATGTGGCCACTTGACCGTCTCTCCGCGAGACGTTGGAACGGTTGTGGGGTTTCTCTGATGGAGTCAAAGGCGGTGTCGACGTTGTATAGAAACAGATAGCAACCTAGAGTATTAGGGCTGAGGATAGCCTTACGCCAGCTCACGTCAACTCAGTTATGAATGCATCAGGTGCGGCCCGCCTCGACAATGGTCTGCTGATGCATGTTCCCATTCAAACAACCGTCATCGAGCCAAGAGGCGCGGTGACAGTAGAAGAAAACACGCAGCGTCACGAGGATAGAGGGGCCGTGTCCTTTTAATCCAGAGCGTAGTGAGAAGACATAACCTGCACCTGAATGAGCTAGAGGCTGTATGTTTTTGAGTAAGAGCAAAATAAAAATCTACTTGCCCCAGTGCTACTCTCGGGTACGTTGTTCAACGTTCAAGGGTATGCAAGGGTATGCAAGAAATTTTCGGAGTGTCAGCTGAGGCGTCGAAATAGGCACGGCGGGGCGGCGCTAGCTCGATAATTGAAGCTCCGTCTGAACTCTCTTCCAGTCGACGCCAGGCGAATTGCTATTTTCACTGCAGACAAACTGTGATTTTTCTATTACAAAAAGTGACTAAAGAACGCGGACAGATGAAAGCCTTTTTCACCCATCTTTTGCTGTGCGAAAAGTTACTGAAAAGTTAAATTTTTGCCTCCGAGTTTGTATTTCTGTGCGGAGATTAGATAAAAGCACGTCCAAATCAGGATGGTAAAGTCTAAATTCGGTAACCCGTCTATTTTATCAGCTCAAAATTGACACGAATGTCGGCTAAAAGAATACCTTTTCCTATGCAAAAGGGGGTTCCAAAACTCGGAGGAAAAGGCCTTCATCTCGCCGCCTCTTTCTCTCGGTTTCATCCCGGGTAAAGTCGCCGTTTGTCTGCAGTGTTTTCTTCTACAAAAAGTGGGTGAAAAGGCGGATCGATGAAAGCCTTCCCAGTGAGCTTTTTCTGTAAGAAAAGTCACTGAAAAGTTCATTTTTTCTCCTCGGACTTTGCATTTTGGGGCGGGGAATGAATATGAATATGTCCACGTTTGGAAATATAATGCCAAATATGGTAAGCCGCACTTTTTACAGCGCAAATGTTCACAATTGTTGGTTGATAGAATACCTTTTCCTGTGTCAAAAGGGGGCACAAACCTCGGAGGTACCGGCAAAGGCTTTCATCTCGCTACCTCTTTTTCTTGACTTCGTCCCAGATAAAATCGTCGTCTGCCCGCAGCGTCAGTAATTAGCTTCATTTGAGCTTCACCCTTGTTCGCCGATCTTTCGCACACTAGTGCTATGTAGCACTGACCATCCATAGATACGGAAGCCTCTGCAGACAATTTTCGATCTTGTAATGCATCCTGCGTTCCAGATAGTGGAGATCCAACAAGCGATCTGCTCTCAGGCGTCAACCACAGATTCGCTGGCCACACTTGCCAGGACATGCAAGATGCTGAAAGAGCCCGCGCTCGACTGTCTCTGGTCGGGCGACCTTGAGCCTATCAAAATTATAAACGTGACGAAAGCCCTTGTGCATGTCGCCGAGGTAGGCCGGGATGGATATCTTATGATGATGCGCGCACTCCAGCAGCTCTGCCCTCGAAATTAGCGATGCTGACATCGACTCTTTGCTCTCCAAAGGTTGATCTGTGTCCTTCAAACAGACGATGACTGGACACACGCCCTCAGCTACACTATGCGCATCCGTGCTCTCAGGATTCCATCTTTGCTCATATCAGGTGTAGACGAGCGTGCTGCCCAGAAGCTTTTCGCTTCATCGTATACCATCGAACAAGTTTTCCCCAAGCTCCGTAGTCTCATCGCCGATAGCGTCAACGGGCGCCGTTCATGGAGTCCTGGATTCTATTGTAGCTTCTTCTCCTCCAATCTCTCCACTCTGAACGTGGAGTTCAGCGCAAATACTGATGCAGTGGAAGCCTGGCAGCTACTGTCAAAGCAGAGCCCGCTTTTAAGGTCATTGAAGATCACTCCGTTCCGGGGCCTACACCGTGTCATACGTGGATCTCCCACAGTACTATTTGGCCCGATGTCTCGTGCCGTTGAACGGCTTCGTCTGCTCGAGCACCTGGAGTGCCCAGACCTTGACAATAACGCTCTACATGCTGTCTCACAACTGCCGTCCCTTAGGTATCTTTCTTTGTGGACGAAACAAACCCTACTTCCCACTCCGACAGCAATGGCACTGCGCTTTCCTGCTCTACAAACGCTAGAACTCTACTCCGAAGATTACAAAAACACCATGAACTTTTTACGTAGTCTGGAGACTCCTCCAACAACAGTGATGCTAGCGGATTTGAAACTCTCTTCGACAAAGATGGAGGAATTCTTGTCCCTTCTGTCGCAGGCGCATTCACAACGATTGGAAGATCTTGAAATAAATGGAGACCTCGATATAGGCTATATCTTAGACACCGAGACCGTAATCACCATAAAGACTCTTCGACCGCTGCTTTGCCAGAGATCATTGAAACGTCTCTACTTGTGTTGTATAGAACTCCAGCTGTCTCTTTCCCAAACCGACGTGCAGGAGATTGCACTCTCCCTTCCTCTTCTTGAGGAGGTGGAGATCCGCTTGGGCTCAGAGGCTTTGGTCACCCTCGACGGCTTATGGCAATTTGTTCAAAGTCTCTCTCACCTAACTCGCCTTCACGTTGGCGTTGACATCTCGGGTAATCTGGATCTAAGTGATGAAGCGTCCACTGCGCTCGCCACGCCCTCGAAACTCGGATCTATATCGCTGGATTTGCCGCGCGGAGACAACCTCAGTGCGCTCATCACGATGATATCGCGGTGTTTCCCAGCTCTCGAACGGCTGAAACTAGTGTCCTCTACCCACTTCGACACACATACTAGCCCGGAAACCTTGGAGCCCTTGCTCCGGCTACACAGGCTAAAAGAGGTTAACCTAGACTTAAGTCTTCAATATAATCTGTCGGACACCGATCTCGCCACGATGACGATCGCCTGGCCAAACCTCGACGTACTCTCGGCTCATGGTGCATCCAATGGACCGTTTGAGCCTACGTCTACGTCAGTGACGCTCGACGGCATACTGGCTCTCCGGGAAACCAGGATTTCCAGGGCCGTCTTGCAGGTTTATCTCACCAACCACCCGCTCAACTTGGAGCAACTCCTGGAGAGATGGAAGGGCTTTCCGCCGAATAGGACGATGGATACTCTGGAGATATGGAACGTCTCCTCCGAGGATATTTCCAAGCACAAATGGGCAGATATACTCGTCTTACTAACCGTGGTTTTCGTGAGGCTGAGTACACTACGGCTGCACGTCAAGAGTTCCGAGTTTCTTGGCGGATGCCACGCGTTCAGGAGATTGAAGGAGATCCGCGCCAGGAGGAACATAGCGGAAATGAGCGCTGATGAACTGCGATTGGTAGTCTTGTCAGCATAAAAAAAGCAGGGTGAGCCCTATTTTTAGCGTGCAGTTATGGCGACCCGACACGGAAGAGGGAGAAAACGAGAAATGCATAGACGCTGATTCCAACATTCCTGAGTGGGGAACGAGCCATGGAAGCCAGGTTCTGAGAAGTAGACAATAACGCGATGAATAAGTTAGTCTAGGGAGCATAGCAATAGCACAGTAAAGCAAGCAGAAAACAATTATAAAGGCAGAACGTGAGATGTGGATGAAGACCCGGTGCGGGGACAGCGTCGACGCGTTACTCCTCGTCTGGACGCGCGCCACTGCCTTCGCCCCCGCGGGGTGGAGCCAGGCCTGTCTGATGCTACGCCAAACATGAGAAATGGAGAAACAGATAAGGAAGATCGGACGCTACGCACCTGTCTCAGTTTTGCGAGATGGATCTTGAGCGTCTCGGCGTAGTTGTCAAATCCCAGGGCGGCCATGGCGTAAAGGATGTCCTCTCCGCCTATGGTCTTGCGCTTCTCCATCTGACACTTTTCTGCGGCCTCGGAGGTAATGAAGGAGATAAACTCGGAGACGCATTCCTGAACGCATTCCTTGGCGTCCTTTGCGATCTTGGCTGTGGGTGGCACCGAGTTTTTCATGATACGAGAGACATTGGCTATCTGGGATGATAATACGGGGTCGCATTGCCAACGAGAGATAGAAAGAGAGACGAGAGGCAGACGCGAGGTTAGAGACTGGAGGACAGGCTAACCGAGATTAATTCTCACTGGCAGGAAGCGATCCTGTTCCCTGTACTCGCTGACGTCCTGGTCTGTTATGGGCTGGGGGTCGGGGGTCTCGATGCTGGGCTGCTGGTTTTGTTCGCCCGGCTCTGTTGGCTCATTGGGTGCGATGAGGATGTCGTTGGAAGGCTGTTGTGGTGGCTGGGACTGGGGTTGTGCTGCCATTGGTCGCCTTAAGCTTTGGTCGAGACTCGTCACACACCCGGCGGTAGCAGTCCCCAACACAGTCCAGCTTACGTACTCACCTTCAACAAGGCAACGTTTTCTCCGCGCTCTACCTCCCCGACGACCTTCACACCATGGACGACGATGGCGCAGAAATCGAGCTCGTAAGCAACTCGAATGACCCAAGATGAGTTATCTCTAACGACTGATCCGTCAGCTCGAGCAAAACATGAACAAGACGCGTCAAATATCGCGTCGGATGTCTTGTGCGTTAATAACCTTGTCCATGATGAACCGCTCAACGTGAGCCGACCAAAGCAATCCTGACTACCTTTGAATCTCGTCTCGTGAAGCTTGAGAAATCAGTCCTCCCACTGTACACCTCGACCCAGAAGCTCAACTTACGGGCTCATAGTAAGCGCATATATGCATGACCCACCCTGCTTGGCACGCTTACATGGTCGCTTATAGACATCGATCGAGCTTTACTCAAGATAGATGAACTCGCCAGTAGTCAGGAAGGGATAGCGGAAGAAGAGGGGCTTATTCTCCGAGGGTGCGTTGTCCACTGCCTGTGGCAGGTTCCCAGTTAATGTCACACCCAGTCCTCAACCTGGCCAACTTGACACCTACATTACGACGTTGGAGAAGCTCAATGCATCCATAGCCTTCAAGTCTGCTTCAGACTCCCGCGATGCTGTACGTTTTACTTTTTTCGTTCTTCTCATCCTAATCCCCGACCTCAGGCAACGCTAGTCCAATCCGGCGCCAATAAGCTTGCGTCACTTTACACCAAGCTCGTCGCAGAAGCGTCCTCCGGATCGCCCTCCACAGTGGCCTCGACAGCTTTCCCCCCAAACATCTTGTCGATACTCACCCCTCTTGTTGCCGCTCTTCGCTCCCTGCCACTCCCGTCGACACACCCTTCCCACCCTGCAGCGTCCGCCATCCGCTCGGCGCTTGCTTCGGCTCAGACTGGTTATGCGGATATGCGGGGCTCGTGGCATAGACGCGCCCTTTCAGGCCCAGCAAAGCGTCTTGTGGATCGCGCGGAGAATGTCGACGGCGTCGCTATGGGCAAGGAGTTCAGCGATTGGCTTGATCGACTCTTGAGCGCAGCCGAGGTCAGTCTTCCTCTCGTTATTGGGCCAAGTGAGAGTTCCTTATCAATGTGTACACATCCTATAGAGCGAACATGCCTCCTTAATCTCCCTTGCGCCGCTCCCCACACCCTCTCTCATTGCACAAGCATACACTACGCTTCTCACCCCGCTCTTTCAACTATTCACCGAGACAATTAACTCCCTGAACAACATCGTCCGCCGAAACCTACACAAACATGCCTTCCTTGCTCTCGGGCTGTACACATCTCTACAAGACAGTTCTCTCTACAGCCGCTGGGAACGGATTGCCACGAGACGCGAGGACTCTTCTACCTCTGGCTCGACGTCCACCGCCAATATGGGAGCCGACGCCCGAGGAGGGGGCGGGACGCTGCCTTCGGAGCACAAAGACGCGATGAACTCGGTCAGGGCTGTGTGTCTCCGGAGCTTTCCCGAGCTACTCGCGGACATCAAGATGGCGGGCGCGCCGACCGCTCCTACGGCCAAGTCGGGTGCGGACAAGGGCCTGGATATTGGGACCAGTGTTATGGAGATTACGATATCGGTACGTGTGGTTTTGTTCCTAACTCGGTTCAAGGCTAAGACTCGCTCGTCCTGTCACAGACTGTAAACTATCTTGCGAAGATACCGAGTGTCCATAGCGCTGTTGGGTCGGCGCTTGTTGCGCTGGGAGACGGGAACTGGAAGATGGGTGCCGCGAGCAAGGTCGGGAAAAGCACGTTTGGCGAGGGCGACGAGGCGGTTTTGGTGCAGCACTTTGTCTGTGAGCCGTTCTCTCCATCCATATTTCCTATCGGAATCGATGACTAAATGTCCTCTATGCACTAGTCGACGTCGTCAAAGAGCTCATCACAACGATCAACTCCCTCTCGAAACAACACCGCAAGCCAGCCTCAGGGTCCATCTTCCTTCTCAACAACATCACCTATCTCCGCTCGCGCCTTCTGTCTGTCCCGCAACACACCACCAGCCCTTTGAATGGGGCTACTACCGTGCTCGACACGATGTCCCAGCCCTCACGTGATGCGCTAAGCTCCGCTTGGCGCACCGCCAAAGCAGGGTACCTCGACTCGCACCTTGCGTCGCTCCTGGGCGCGTTTAGCGAGGCGTCGAGTGCGAGCGCAGGCAAGGCGGCGGCGAAGGAGGCGTTCGTCAAATTCTACGAGGCGCTCGAGGAGGTGCTTGAACGGCACAAGGGCGTGCGCGTGCTCGGCGATGTGATCGACGGCGATGGGAAGGGCGGGACGTGGGACGAGGGCACGGAGAGGGGTGCGCTGGAGGACGAGGTGATTAGGCTGGTTGTGCCGGCGCTGAGGGCTTTCGTGCAGAAGCAAAAAGACCGGGAGTTCAGTAAGAGTACGTGGTTTTCTCGAGATGACGCGTTCCGTCAGAACGCTTTACTAATCATCTGTTCTTCTGCTCGCGGCGTTTTCGTGTGGAACAACAGACCCCCAGAAATGTAAGTGAACTTTCGATACACGGTTACCCGTGCCTATTTGCTCATTACGCCCTCTTACCAGATATCAAGTTCTCGCCGGAGGAGGTTGAGAATCAGTTGAGAGGTCTGTACAATAGATGATACCCGTGTAGACGGTCTGGCGATTGTACGCATGATTATCGTTTCTCTTTTCTCCCTCATGAACTATCGGCGCGTAGAGCTGTCCTAAGAGTGAATTTTTTCACGGAGCATCCCTCATCCTGCGCATCATTGAAATCGTACGGTAGCGACGGCCTGGAGCTGAAGCAGGTGTTCGCGTATGCGGTGGCAAGATTAGGACCTCCGAGCAAATACAAATCTGGATCGTGGATGATTTCATATGTTGGAACGCGAGAACGTCGGAAGATCTAGCAATGGAACCGCTCTATATCGTACAGACACAAAGCTGTGGCTAGCTTACCATGTCGTGGCGAGAACTTTGTCGTGATGATCCATCCCAATGTTTGATAGATTTGCGATGCTTATTCAACAAGCTGACTGACCCGGAAATCATTCGAAATTGACAGGTGCTCAGTGAAAAGTTATGGCGCAGTGGGTCATGTTGGAGTTGCCTCCAGGAAGTAGTGGCCTCGGCACGAAAAGTCAACGAATCAAGCACGTGTGAATTACCCAACAACACATGCGCATAGGCGGCAGTCGCCGAAACGGCCTTCGACTCAACCATCGCGGTAACGAAACACTAACACAGGAACGCGATACTGACATCCAACAGCCTCCTGGGGTCGGCAGATGTCACTGTGGCAGACAACGCAAGGGAGGAACTGATTCGCTGTGATCCCTGCGTCGCAAAAATAATGCCTCTTGAAACGTGCTCAGACGCCGACAATCAACATTTGAAGGAACCGAGTAAGGTTTCCAACCTTGTTGCCCTCGTCTACAGCCAGGTTCGTCAAGAGTACAACCTGTGGAACCAAGGTTACATTCGGGACAAGCTACGATCGTGTTGTTCCGCCCCGCCCTCGGGCGACACCCCAACCGATGGCGAAAACGATGAAATCGAGTCCCTACTCTCTTCTCTGCGCGCCCTTAGGGCGAAAGACGGTTCTCCTGCGGTGATCAAGGTAAACACGGACGAGAACGCTCAAGTCGCCTCTGTCACGCCTTTAGCGCCCCATCCTGCATATGAGGCGAGCGCCCCCATCTCTCAGAATATATTCAAAGGCGACGATGCAGACGAGATGCCCTTTATCCCTTATGCCGACGAGCCTTCGTTCAACTGGGTTCAACACGTTAACCAATATGAATCATTTGCGTGGCAAAATGACCCCCCGGATCCCGACGGTATGTTTTCCGAGTTAAGTCTGACTCGGTCCTGGATAAGGTCACGCTGAACAGCACAAGACCAGGCCATTATCATGGAGACTGCACATCGTCTCAACAGAATTCACGGGGTTCCCTTTGACGTCACTGATGCAACGGGTGTGTTACCAGAGACCTTAATATCTACCTCCGGAAGAACAGGTCTTATTTCCCGGTGTTTGAGACGGTAAGCTCCGGTGGCTCGTTGATGTACACTTACCAAATGTTACTCTTTAGTGACTTTGTGGATTGGCCCGGAAACAGCATCACCGACTGGAGTGTCTTTGCCACACTTTTCGTACCTGATGAGAAGGACACGAGGGCCCGTGTCGAGAGTGCAGTTGGTATCTTTTGCCCAAATCTTAACTGTGTACAGCCGCTCTGCACCGTTCACTGTTAGTCCTGAACTAATTTGAACCTCACGCAACTGCTAAAATTATCTTCAGTAACCCAGAATTCTTTGCCTGCACCTCGGAAACCAGCTATTACTGTCGAAGAAATACTCGCCGCAATCAGCAAGGCGTGCAGCCTCGAGTGCTTCATGCAGGAACCATACACAGATGTAAGCTGTCCTTTGATTACCTAGTTCCGCTTATGCTTACGCGGACGTCATTTAGTTGAATATCAGGCCGGATTGGGATGACCATGAGGTCGACGATCTTCGCCTTTCTCTCGAGATTCTTCCTGATAGTACCCCTTGTGACCTGGCTCTCTTGTGCTTCAAACCTTGCAAAGAGGTAGATAGCGACTTTTCGGGTTTATACTTTCTCTGATGCAACTACCTAAGGTCTTTCTCTGGTGGCGTTTTCTTTATCCGAAGAAAGCCAAGGATGAGACCACCAACGCCCCACACAAAGCCCTGTTTTACGTAGGTCGGTCATTCATCTTACTCATTCGGTCAATAAACCCTTACTCTCTTCTTTCTGCCAAGATGGAGACGCAAGCCAGTTCACTCCGTAAGCAAAGGTGTCTAACACGTGATGACAATTGACTGACGTGCTTTGACGCAGGAACGAACCGTGTAATCACAGTGGCCCATGCACAGCGGAAACTGACTGTGCTTGTTATCACAATAGTGCACATTGCCAGAGAAACTGTAGATGCTCGTCGAGTTGTGAGTCACATTATCACCAAATTTCGACGTAAAAAACGTTGATCTTTGCTTGACTGATCAGGCAAGCGACGTTGGCGAGGCTGCAGATGCACTAAGCTACAGTGCATGACTGAAAAATGTACCTGTCGGGCTGAGTCTCGGGAGTGCGATCCAGAGCTCTGTCTGCGGTGCGGGTGCAAGTGTGTCCTTTCATCTATGTATCTCGACACATGCTAACGTCTTTGGATTTAGCGGTAAGCTTCATCGGCACATGAAGTAAAATTGTATTTCTAACTTCGAGCAGAAATGGACGGAGGAAATTGCCGTAACTCGCAGATCCAGCACGGACTATGCAAGGTAATTCTTCCCTCCCACTCTCACTCGACTGCTAACAAATGACGGCTCAGGAAATCGATGTTAAGGAAAGTCAATGGGGACTAGGCGCGTTCCTCCGAGAACCCGCTAAAACCGGAGACCTTTTATGCGGTGCGAATCGGCTCCAGGTGTACATGCACCAGTGCTAACATTTACCGTATTTACTTTTGATTTACTTAGAGTATGTTGGCGAACTCATCTATGAGCCAACGTTTGAATCCCGAGGGCATGTATCTTTGTCCTTCATCCTGCTCATACGGTTAGATTGACGATGACCCAGCGACCTTGCCAACTACCGCGGACGGAGTTACGTGTACAGGCTCAACAGCTCAATGTCAATCGATAGCTCGTTTGCGGGGAATGTTTCACGCTATATCAATCACGTCGAAGGCGTCGACCCTTCAGGAGCTGTCCGACGTGCAAACTGTAAAGCCTTTGGTGTGTCTATTTTTTTAAAGCAACAACTCGAGGTGCTGGTTGAACATGTGCGATTCTTTCAGTTCGTCTTGTTAACGGAGATCACCGCATCGGCATCTTTGCTTGTAAGCTACGTTCATTTCTAAGTTACGATGGGTCATTCACAATCGCTATAGTAGGAGATATTGAAGCGGGAAAAGAGCTTCTGCTAGATTATGGCAGCGAATTCTTCACTGACAAGAAGCCTGACGATTCCTAAATTCTCAGGTTAAGTCGATTACAGTAGGCTACGCACCACAACTCCTTGTATGATTCGGTCGAAAGTGTTTCGATCTCAAAATATCACGTAGAGCGCACAATCTAACGTTGAAGTCACTCATATTACACAACCAACTTCGCGTCCGGCTCTCTCAAGTCCAAGTCTCACACAGTGCCCCCCTCATTGTCGACGCCATAAACGCCCACCTCTCATCACGCCATGCTCTATCCCGTCGGATCCCTCAAGTTTCACTCACGGCGTGCATCAATCTCCTCAACTGCGTCTCGGTCCTCGGTCCTCCCCGCCTACACTTCTCGCCCGTGAAACGTTTACATAAAATTCGTGCTACACCCCGCCATACACCAATGGAGAACGAAGCGTGGGAACCTATACTTACAAACTTTTGAACCCGCGCTACATCTCTTGCTTCCGTTCACCACACACTATACCCAGGCTGGCCCCCATCCCTACGCATGCGTACTGGATGGCCCAACTATCCAGGGTCTTCCTTCTCTCTTCATGTTTCCTATTTGCACAATGGGGTCATCATTCCCCCAGTGCCCTCTGACCACGGGCACAAGCTCTACGGACATGTACTCTGTACAAGGAGCACTAGCCGTGAGCCGAATCCCAATGGCCAAGGTGCTGTCTCGCCCTCGTCAAGAATGTTTTTAAACTTGATTTGCACTTTCAACATGTGCTAATCGAACTGGCGTGGTGGTCTTTTTGTGACCGTCTACGTCCGTGACCGGGTCACGTCGCCAGCGCACACGGCGCACGCATCTACAACAAGCAGTGCGTCATTATCATCCTTCCTTCACGTTTACTCTGCTTACAACCTCCAGCAGTCGCAGTTTCAGCCACCTCAATGACATTTCGAAAGTCCATGAATCGCGTTCGGCGGGTTCTTTGTTCCGCTGACGCCCAGCGTGCTCCTCGGTCAGCCTGCAGCGCCCTCCGAGTCGACGCCAGCATCCACGACTCGCAGTGTGCGCGCCTCCCTCACATTGACTGCGCCTCATCCTCCGTGTTCCGCTGGTTTGGGCTCGGATGACACGACACCGCGGCGCCGGCGTGCGTGGGCTCTCGTTCGGCACTCTCCCGACGGCGGCCATACGACGCGTGCTCGCGGCCTTCTGCGTCTCGGTCGTGCGCCTCCGCGCATGGCGTCTCGTTCGGCGGGTTACCAACAACATCGCGGCGCCGGCGCGCGTGGTCTCCTGTTCGGCGCTTTTCCGACGGCGGCCATACGACGCGTGCCAGTGTGGGCGACACGCTCGCGTCCGAACTCGGCATCCTCTCCCTCCCCCTGATCCTTATCACGACCCTCAAGCCCTGCGACGCCCAGAATTTCAGCCCCTCGCCGTCAAGTCCAACTGCAGGCGGCCTCGCCCCTGTCGGCGAGAACAGAATCATTAGCAGCGCGGACCGCGTCCTCGCTACGGGTTGACATCCCCGCGAAGCCGTCGTGCAAGTGGCACGAGAGCAAGACATCATCGCGCTTCTTCCCTGGCGGGTGGTTCTCGGAGGGCCACGCGTCGCTCGACATCGCCAGTGACGAGTTCACCAAGATCGCGCCCGCAACGGCGCTATCGACCGCAGTGGAGCAGGGCGAGGAGAAGAAGTCGCGGTTCTGCACGATCATGTAGAGGCAGAGCGCACGTCCCAAATTCAAGACCGACGAGCTCGGTTTTTTTTCGGCCTCCTTACCCGTGGCTGTGCGTCGACGACGCTGGGCGTTCCCGAAATGCCATATCAGCATCGTCGCGTGGCGTCCGCGTCAAACCCGCAGACGCAGACGCAGACGCAGACGCAGAGCTGAAACAGTCGCCGTTGTTGTGCCCCGACGCGCGCGGGCGCCTGCCGTGCGCAGCACGAGAGTGTACCTGCGACGCTCGTGATGCAGGGCGTGCTCGGCGAGTTTGTCAAGGACGCGCAGACAAACAAAGTTCCTATGCTTGCCGCCCTGCATCGCCCTCGGCTGGTGCGTGCGCTCCGGCCCCAATCAGCCGCTAAATCCCTCGGGCGAGCGGTGTTCGAGCAGCGCACGACACGACGGAGCTCGCTGCCTTCGCGCACGGCGCGACCGAGCATTGCGATGCCGCGTCAAGCGAGTAGTACTAATTATATCATAGGTAGTCAATTATAGTGGTTGCCTTAGCACTATGCATCCATTACCCTGCATTACAATGTTGCATGATAATTAGTGCCCTATCAGTGAGCGTCGTGCACACTGTTACTAATTGAGATAATTCTCCGTAACTCGTAAGCTGTGCCAGGTAATTGGTGAATACCTTTTTCCTCATGTGTAAAATGTTGTACAATGGTTCAAGAACGTAAAGAATCTGCCACCAAACGTCGTAAGTCACAAAGACCCATTGTCATGACATCCTCCGTCTTCCCTAGCCTTCGTATCTTTTCCAATGCACTGTTCGGTTGCCAATTGGCCCTCTGGCTATGTGCCACGCCCAAGTTCTTCAGACGTGAAAAAGCAAAAGCTAAAATGATGACCGTATCTTCGAGATTTTCTGGAGGAGAATTCAGCAGAAGACATAGCGTATGTAGAGTCCGATTCGGCGGATCATCCCTGCATCTGCCCAGGAACTCGTCGGGGCTGTTTGTGGAGCAAGAGGCCAGATCAATGCGAACCGTTACATGATAGAGCTGAGTGGTTCTTAGAGATAGAAGACCAGTGAGGCTGACGGACGCGGGAGGAGACGTATTGGATGAAAGGGGTATGCTGCCAAGGACGAGGTGGGTTAGGAGAGGTAGAGATGCGATGAGTACGTGAAGGTCTCCGTCTGAGAAGCTGAACGCATAGGGGATGCACAGCTCAAGGTGCGTAAGCTTGCTGAGGGTGAGCAAGGGACGGAGGCACTGCAACGTGATCGGCGGCAGGACGGCAGGAGTCGACTCCCTTCCCGAGCTCCTGGCCGTTAGATGCACTAAATGAGGGAAGCTGTCTGCGAGAGTCCCAGAAAGAGAGGCCACGTCTTGGAAGTCGCAAAGAGATAAGTCGACGAACTCAATGCTAGACGATCTTGGGGTGGAAAGGGAATGACGTGGAGTTTGAAGGCAGGAGACGTCAACGGGGACTGTCACCTCAGACAAGCGTGGTAACTGATGTGCGAACTCTGTCAGTCCGCTCAAAGTGATTGAGGATTCCGAACTCGGATCGAACACTAGCTTCCCGAGAAGAGGAAGCCCCCGTGCGAGCTCTAGAAGATCAGTTGACGAAAGCGATATCCCGGCCAACGCCAGAGAAAGAGAGAGGTCTCGTAGCACATGGTGGCAGAACAATAAGCGGAAGATATCAACTGTAAAGATTGACGCCGCTCTGGTAGCATAGCCAAGAAGAGAAAAGCATTCGAGTCTGTCTGAGTTGACGCTTGCATCGAATTCTGATAAAGCGCTGAAGATATCCGCGATGTCGCTTTGAGAGAACGAGACGCCCTTTATCGCAAGCTTGGTGGGAATAAAAGATAGCGATCGTATAAGTGCTAAAAGGCTGGCATGAGCATTCGGATGGTTCCAAGTCAATATATCTAGTGTCTCTAGGCAGGGGAAGAGCAGTTCTTTGCTGGGTGGCGGAGACCAGTTCAGATGCATCATTGTAAGGGAGAGATGACGTATGTTTGGGAGCTGAGAAACCCTGAGGAGAGAGCGACCGTCAAGGCCTGCGCAAGTGAACCTCATAAGCGGACGCAGCTTTGCTATTGCGTGAACTACATGTTGAGGCACTGGATCAAGACCGTGAAGTGTGTCCGTCACATGCAGGACCTGCAAGCGAGGACACTGATCCGGGAGTCTTCTCCACACTGTTGGGTCGTCGTCTCTCTGAAAAGGTATGGATAGGGAGACAAGGGCAGGAGACAAGAAGGCAGTGTATATTTTGGAGTTCCACGAGAGACCGTGACCCTCGTCGATGATAAGTCGTCGCAACTTGGGAAACGTCTGCTCGACGCCTGACGGCGGGGTAACAAGCCTCAGCAAAAGTCTCTCTCCGATTGAAGCCAGAGGAGTGCTATTGATCAAAAACAGAGAGTGGACGCGTATTGCGTATGAGAGGACCTTTTCCCAGCTCGCCTGAGTCGGGAGCTCTAAACTAACCTACAGATGAGGTTACAGCAACTTGATCGTCAATGCCCATAATCCTTGAGACATACAAACGTACTATTTCAACTGATCCGTCCCTTTTGGTTTCGGTAGTATGTGGCAAAGCCTCGACGAGATCTTGTAATTTGATGGGTCCGAGATGTCCAGACCAAAGCCAGTCAAGGGCGGGATGTTTGAACGCTGCACACGTTCGCGCCAGGGCGGCCAACGTATCTGTTGTGTCCACATGGCTACATATCTCTTGATTTAGCTCTTGTACCTGGAAAATAGCATGCATACGGAGACCTGATATCTTATAGGGGGTTGCTTGGTGGTCAAGGGATAAGCAAAGGCTCTAGAGCTGGGACAGTAGCGTCAGCGCCCTCGAGTGCGATTCCGAAGTCCGAAGTCCGATGCCGGCCATCCCCGCCAATTAATATTGGTCTTTGACACTATCTTCGGCGACGACAAGACATATCGATTCAGTGTCTTCCCGGCATGGGTTGTTCTTCGTCACGGATCTTCCTCTGTCGCTATTACTCATAATTTTGAGGGCACTCATATAACTCGAGATGAACCACACGACCGACACACAAAAAGGGTCAGCCAAACTGGACACTTGCAATATGATGGAGGGGAGCCAAAATATAGGAGCGGGGGAGTATGAGATGGATGCACACGTTAAGAAGGAAGGTGCCGCGGATGTGGACGTCGAACAAGCTTCCTCAGTCAGTGGTACGAGAACAGCTGCGTTTCGGGCTATCGTTGGTAGCTACTCTTTTTCGCCCGTCAAGCAAGCTTCAGGCCCTCCTCACTTGAGCTTAGGCTTGGCACCCCGCCGTTCGCCTCGTAATGCCAAAGCTATCAAGCCCAACGTCCATAACACGGGAGAAACGAAGGTTGAGCGCTCGTCAAGCCTTTCAGACGATTCTTCTTTTTCCAGCGCTGCTAGGAAGAGGAAACGTTCTAAAGACGCCAAGGGCGCATCATCCTCTTCTCCGGGGATTGCGTCCAAGTCGCCGTCTTCATCCAAATCTCCGTCAAAGAGAGTCAAACGGTCGTATGCGCCGCCAGAGGTGTATGCGCATCTCCACCCGCTTTCGGACAACGTGAAGGAGGGGCTGGATGGTGCGCATGCCACCCATAATTTGAACCGTGTACTCATGATCTGACCTTTGCGTGCAGTCATATTCTGCGGAATCAAGTACGTCAACTCGCGGTTCTCTGTAAACCCTATCGCTTATACCCTTGCCTTCGTTACTTAGTCCGGGTGAGATGTCTGCTCAGCGAGGACACCATTTCGCGAGGCCTAACAATCATTTCTGGAGGTGCCTGTATCAGTCAGGTACGTAAGCCTACTTGAGTTCTTGTCGTGTCGTGATGGCTCAACCGAACTCCAGGGCTCACACCGCGTCAGTTGTCACCGAACGAGGACTATACACTTCCTGATAAGTTCAATCTCGGCCTCGTAAGTTCTTCCATGCCTCTTCTCGATCGAAATAAGAGGTTTATCAAAAGTTCAGACAAACCTCGTAGCACGCCCATCGGCGGAGGTGAGTCATCTTTGACCATCTTGTATTTGTTTCTGACGACAGCATACGCAACAGGCAGCCGAACTGTCCAAAGCCGAGATGCAAGAATCTGTACCTACCTTCTTAGAGAAAGTCGCGCATCTTCGCCCTCGGTTCATTTGTTTTATCGGTCTGGGCATCTGGGAGGTTGTCCGCGGCGTGCTCCTCAAGATGCTTGCCTCTGAATCTGCGGGCAAGGCTTCACTAATCCCCACTCCAGCGAAGACCAAGGTAAAAAGTCCGAAGAAAAGTGGGGCGAAAGCAGGTCCAGGTTTGCAACCTTTCAAGCTGGTATCGAGTATCGGAGACGACAACACAGCCGAAGAGGGGACTGAAAAGGACACCCTCATTTTCGTCGTGCCAAGCACATCGGGGCGCGTGACATCATACCAGGTGCGCATACTTACACTCCCTTCGCCCTCCTCTTGTCCTCCTTGGCTGATGCATGCACATCCTTCAGCTTCCCGATAAGGTCGCGTTTTTCTCGGAGCTGCGTGTTCTCGTGGGCAAGGAACTATCTGAGCTCAATACCTCCGGAATGATGTCAGTTCGACTTAGTGTAGGATCCTAATGCCATACGTAGGCATTTCATGTTGAATACGCTAAGACTGTACTTCTTGCGTTTGGTCACGCAGGCAAACGAAATCGGAATCGGGCGTTCATGCTATCAGCCGTTCGCGGCGAGGGTCGTTAGAGAACGAAGGACTCAATTCGATCACTCGACGGGGAGTACTTTGACCCTCTCGAACATGAACTCTCACGTTCTCTCGGAAGACTCTGATTGCAACCGGCGTCATTAGCCAACATTCCTAGTCCAGTCCGATAAAGCGGCCTTAGAGGAGGGCGCCTTTGTCTCCTGCACCCACACCATCATCATCCCAGCTCTCACTGCAGCCGGGCTGGTCCGAAGCATTCTTATGGCATCTCCCTCCGACATCTTATCTTTGGAGTGGGCGTTCATTGATGAGTATCAGCAATCTAGCTTGCTCACAGGTGGCAGCCTTCAGTGGCTTATGGTTCGGTTTTCTCCTCTTGCTGACACGGATCTTTTCAGTGTCGATGGCTGCCTGGGTCGTCTACGACTACTGTGAGCCCTTTTGTATCAGTGCTAAGTTGCGAGTATCACCTCACCTGATTCCATATCTGGAGTGCTGAACTTGAGGTTGGAGGTACGTACAACTGCAAAAATGGGAACCGTCCGTTGATCAGTGCACGGCACGTGTAGATTGACTTGGTATGGGTGAGGCTGCATCTCGGTAGATCGTGAGTGGGTTGTAGTTCATGGTGGTTGAGCCAGTTCCAGCGGTGGTCAAAAATCAAGATCCTCTACTTCGTGGTAGGCTGTCTTCAATACGCGGAGCTTTTCAGTCCTATGTTCTGAAGACTATCACGTGTAGCTCCGTTATGGTGGCATCCTTTTCGCCGTGTAAGTCCCCCAGCTAGACTCTTCCATGACTTTCGCTTACTTTGTGGAAGCGATCGAGCAGGTAGGACGCTCTTGCGGTCTGTGTTTCATTTGAAAATCATGCTTAGCATCCCATCAGTTGGCGGACTATACACCCCCCTCATTGCTCATGTAAGCTTCGGGACCTTGACTGTGACATAGTTGACAATCATGACAGGAGTGAGTTCGACGCAATACAACTTTGACTGTGACCACGTAGAACGGAGCTTGTTTACAGATCGTTTTGTACGTCTTCTGGAGAGCCGCGAAAGAGCATGCTTCTAACGTATATTATATAGGCTTCGACACCATGGCTCTGGCTCTTGCGGTTCAAAGGGTTCTTATCATTTCACTACAAGGTATACTGACAGGTAGTACATCTCAAACCAGAACCTCATACCAAGCAAACAGGTGTCATCATGATGCGGGTTTATGCCCTTTACCGTCAATCACCATACGCAGCTTTTGTCTTAATCAGCTCTTTCGTCATATCACAAGTCGGGAGCGCGATTGCTACAATTGCCGCGTTCACGGATCATGGCGGACACGAGGGCGAAGGTAAGTCTCCTCCTCTCTCGAGTGGATCAGAGGACGCGAGTAACCGCGCGTCAACCCAGCCACAGCAAAAATCGAAGTTCTTTCCGGTGTCGCACTCTGTGTATGGAAGTACAGCAGCACGTCATGGGACTCTGTCTTGTTCATTGTCTCCACGTTCTGCTTCGAGACCACTGCCCTCGTGCTCGCCCTGTACCGTCTTTGGACGTATTACCGACGGAGCAATCACCCATTGTCCTCTTTCTGGAAATCAAATAACTTATTTTTCCTGGTTGCACGGGAAAATTTGGCCTACGCTCTTATGTACGTGACTGCGCTATCTTCGCCGCGCGAACATTGACCCGCCGATTGTAGTATATTCCTGTGGCTGATGGTGACTGTCCCATGGAAAACCAATGTTGAAATAACTAAGGCAAGTGTATCTGTGTTGGTTGTAATGGACGACTATTGCTCACATGTTTCCTTCCATCTACAGGATGCGAGGGCCTCACACGAGGTCACCCTGGTATTACAGGCCTTTTGGACATCCATGTTCGGCCCCTATCTCGTCCTGAACGTTCGGAAGCATGACGACGATCGTCTCAACGGGCGATCTCTCGCCGAAGGCGATACTGTATCCACAATCGCGTTTGCAGCGGGTCGTTACCAAAGACGAGAGACCAGGTTATGGGCGTAATCCAAGTGTACCCCCGCATGTCCTTGCGATTCGGTGGCGGGGGCGGTGGCATGAAGTCAAGGTGCGAGTATGTCTAAGTCCATGATGGCGTTACTCATCGCGCTGAACAGAGTGCTGTGCAAAGTCCTAAGCTGAGTATGGTGCGCGTCGGCACTCTTGGGAACGCACTCTCAATACATGACCACTCGGCACTAGTACCACTGTATGCTCGAACTATTGCCAAATGTCAGTCACCTTGTACGTTCAGTCCAAAGTCCATCATGCTAGGGACACCTTTGTGTAACAATGCCAATTGAATTGTCGAAACACGGCTCAGTTTCCCGGACTTCCGGTCGGTTCTCGTGATTTGTGACCCTTTTATTCTTGGGATTGGTATATGCGGCTTATCTCCACTTGTCAGGACCACTTGTTCCAATGGCTGCGTTGTTGCGGACGACCTACTTGGTCCTCAGTTTCGTATTGCAGCTGATTATCCGTTGTTACCATTGGATATCGTGCCACGGGTTTTGTTGGACCTAATTAGCGGCCCGTCAATGACAATTTTCAAATCTAGTGCAACGAGTACAAAGCCAATTTCCCGTGCCGGTGTATCCCTCCGTATCCAAAAGATGAGCGTGATGCAGTACAGTGCAGTACGCACACTATCAACGTCCCCACGATCAAACAAACTGATCGAGCTAATCAATAGCTTAACGCTTCTTCTAGCGCACATCCTTGAGGCATTTAGACCAAATTTAAAGCAGCCGCGCGGTTAACATTAACTTGCTTCGATAAGGGGCGTCATTTTCTCTTCTCGGATATAATTGTCCGCTTCATGTCCAAAACGTTATGTCATGGTGCGTGAGTATTCATCGCAGCCGACTCACTTTTTCCTTGACCACAGCCCATTTCCAATGCAAGGTGCCTCTTAAAACGAAGACGACTTGACGTTGGTTGACCCTACCATTCTACCACTCTCTTTTCCAGTCACTGCATTTTCGATTTGACTTGGGAACCATGTCCTCTGTCCTTAGCTTTCCTAGTGAGTGGCCGTCAATCGCGGGTTACCAGATTTCCGGTTATGTTACCGGTAAGTAAATCATTTTGGAAAGCAATGGAAGATTTCAACGTATATCTTTACGCTCAGCATCGATGGCCACTTGGGTATGCTACGACTACCGTGGGTTTCTACATGCCAACGACGCCGTACAAACAGCTATGCCATACTGACGATAAGACCATTTATATCATAGTACTCAACTTGGACCTAGAGGCTCGTTGTTTTTCCATCGCTCGATATATAAGACCTTATCGCTAACTTCGTTGCTCTAGGTCGATTTGATATGGGTGAGGATTCAACTTTTCGTGATCACATGTATGAAGGTGCAAACCACTTGCGCAGCGCCAGCGGTGGTCGTTTGTAACGGCATGCTATATTGTTGTGAGTAAACATTCATCAGTCAAAACACTCCCTGTGTCTAAGTTGATTCCCTTTATGCTCAGTTACGATACGTAGGGATATTGAATGCGGCGTGAGTTTGAGAATTTCCAACCACTGATGACAATTTTGAACTTATTTCGAAGTTCATTAGCAGGTATTATCCAAGCGCACCGACTCGTGGCTCTTTATAATGACGCTGTCACAGCTAGTACCTTATTTAAGTTGGATTCGCTTATAGCAACCGTAAGTCGCCACGATTCAGCGTCAGACCCGGACATTTCAGGTAGCTGATAAACTCACAGACGTGAGAATTCACGATCTGGAACCGTGACTTATGATGTATCGCTAACAATTTCCGAACGATACCGTCAATATCAGGTCACCATGCAAGTGTCTCATCCCCCTGACAATGACGAAGATCGTAACGATACTTTGCACAGGTTTTGGTATATCAGTGTCGATCACTGCATTTCAGACGCTCCTCATTGCTTCTGTGCAAGGTACGTGTCTTTCAATCTTTCGGAGAAGCTGTATTCCAGAGTTCTCATAGACAAATTAGCTGTCATGATGCTTCGTACATACTCCCTTTACCGAGAGTCTAAACCAGCCACTTGGTTCCTGTTTATTTGCTTCGGTGTCTCCCAGGTCGGAAACATCCTGTCAACCATCGAAAAAGTCCGAGCAACTCCGGCTCACACTACGGAGGATCTGGGTAAGAGCATACTGCAAGCAACGTATAGATAAGCTAAGAAGGCGGTTGGTCATTAAACAGATACGATGGAAGTTTTGCTCCGCTCTGGCAATTCTCCTTGCGCATGGAGCTATCATATCTCGCCGTGGACTACCATCTTTGACGTAGCAATGATGTTTCTCTTTGAGCTTGTAGTTCTTGCTCTGGGAGCATATCGCCTCTGGAACCATCTGAAAGAGTCGGATCGAACAATCTTCTCCATGTGGAAATCCAAGAACCTCTTTTACATTGTCACCCGGGAGAGCCTGGTTTACTTTGTTGCGTGAGTTGACTTGTTCCTGGTCAATGTTACCCAAGCTCACACTCATATCCAACTGCTAGGTCAACGGCATATTTAGTGGTTATGTTTCTTGACGCCGGGGATCCATATAGCAACTGGGTGAGCTTGGGCATATGCTGCGTGCGGTGTTTACCTCTGACGTTCTGTTCAGACCTTCATCGCGAATCAAGTAAAGATGGTTCTGGAGAATGTAATGATGTCACTTCTCGGACCCTACTTGGTGCTAAACGTCCGAGAGCAACATGCAAAATTTGTTAAAGAGCGGACTGGTTTTGTCAGCACCGTGGTCTTTGCATCTACGGATGATGAGTTTGTGGAAAATGAACTTCTTGCAATTTCGTAGGTGTCTTGTCATTAGGGCTTTGGGGATTGCGGTCGTGGAGGCAAAGAGCTGGAAGGGGAATGGGGATTCGTATCAAGCCCGCAGGCAAACGGAGAGTTTATTTTCAATATCGAACTAGCTCTCGTATATACGCTGCATAATAATATACACTCCATAATACACACTGTACAATAGCAATAGCCTCATCGGAGAAATTGGGATCGCTACCGCGATTGGCACTGAAACTGTACTGCTTGGACACTTGGTACGAATCGTATATGAGGCCACGTTGTGCTTTCCTATACCATCTCGACCAAGCATAGTGTTCTCATAGCTACTAGTCATATCGACATTCCGCGAACCACCGACACTGCTATTCTGCTGTCAACTTTCGTTAGCTTCCCACAACAGTGACCCTCAACGCTCAGCCTCCTAAGCGCCAAAACTCTTCCCCACAATCTTACCGTCGTGCCTTTCCCGAATGCCGCCCTTCATCAACCCCCGCACAGCTTCGGCCTCTCTCCGCCACCCTGCCCGCTCGTAAGCATCCCACGCATCCCGCGCGTCCACCCAGCGCTCTTGCACATCCCGAGCGCTCATAGGCACGTCTTGACCTGCTGTCCCAGGTATAGGGGCCATAGCACTTGAGAAAAGAGCATCCTGGTTGGGTCGAAGCGTCGGACCGTCATATGGGTCTGAATCGGGCGAGTTGGAGGCATTGGGGACCGTCCCGGGTGGCTTTGGAGCGTCTTTCGGAGGGACGAAGACGTACCCTGTCGCACGGTCAACCGCACGCATTAGGTGCAACATCGAAGACTTGTCCTGGTTGGGTAGAAGCATTATCAGGGAGGCAAACGAGAGAAAGGAGGACAGTGTCATTGAATTGACTGACGTACCTCTACGGCCAAGGTCTCGAATCCCACAAGCGCGTAATCTTCTATCAGCTCTATGAGTGCCATGTTGAGAGCCGCGAAACGAGGTGGCGATGATGCGTCAAGAGAGTTGGAAAGATAGGAGAGGTCTTGCACCTCGGTGTAGAACTCAAGGTTGAAGTCTGCGCGACTGAATCAGCTACTTCAAGACCGATGACTGTGAGACGTACCTAGGTCTCCATAGTTCGAAAGAAGATCTATCTTCGAGAGCACGTTGATGTGTGGCAGCTCCAGGTGTAGCATCGTTCGCAGCGAGAGCAGAAGTACCGAGATATACTTGGAAGCATCGGTCACGTAGTGAGCGTCGCAAAGATGAACCGCAGCTAGCTACGCGCTTCAGCTACATATCCGATCTAAAGAGAGCTAAACCACGTACCCTGAACCCAATCTTCGACAGTCGATGAACGATACGCTTCAGCGAGTCATGGTTCGTGCTGAGCTCAACCTGCCCCGGCAAGTCGAACATGACGTATGTCTCCGCTCCAATTCCCTTGAGCCCCTCCTCCAGCCAGTCGAAGTTCGCTTCAAGATACTCGATGCAATATAGCATCCCGCCGTTGGGGCCCAGTCCATGCGCGTCCATTGCGTCGTTCAGCGATATCAGGGAAGAGATGTCGAGCGCGCATGGGTATGGGATGTTCTCGTTGGCGGGGTCAAGGTTGACAACGGCTAGTGGTCTGTTGAGAGCGGTGAAGAGCTGATGTTTTCCATGGCAATAGGTGGATTTTCCACTTCCTGGAGAGCCGCAAACGACTTCACCGAAGGGCATGACAAAGCTCGAAAAGGAAGACGCGATGGGCTGGACTTCGTAACCGAAGCAATTGACGCCGAACATGGCCCCTATAAATTTGGCTAACTGTGAACAAACCTCAAAAAAAGGATAAATTCGACCGGTCGCCTTCCATGATCAACTGATGGACGATTTCAAGTGAGATTATATGTATTATAGCTCATACTGTTCATGATAATTCAAGAACTAGACTATGAGTCTCCCCCATCACTGTCACCGATTTTACCATGGGGCGATGCAAATAACATGTTAGCTTCTGTAATCATCGTCCCCGTGTCGTGTGGATTGATATATATCTTGTCGTGTCTGTGGATATTCAATATAAGATAAGACCCTAGCATCGACGTCCAATATGTCTCCAGGACGAATAGGGTGTCTTCTACAGCTGCGGCCGCTTGGCTATCATTGGAGCTCAAGAATCCATCTGCGACAGCAAACGCTAACCATATTGCCAATCTAGGGAGAGCCCAAAGGCGTTATTTGTTTCTGCGTGTCTCGGACGGACGGAGGTGCGCACATGCAAAAGTAAGTCAGATTTTCCCTGGCCACGAGAAAGAAGAGGCTATTAGACCGCCACACGGAATTGAACTTCTTTCCTGTTGTCTTCAGATGCGTACAGACGCGATAGGAAGCCAAGGTGAGCGCAGTTACCTCGAAACAAAACGTTGAAGTTAAGAAGAGGATGGTTGCCGGCCCTATGGCGGTGTCGCGCCAGGTACAAATACGAAAGTCTGGATAGAGCTCCAGCTCAGTCGACCCTGGTGTAATGGTTATCATTCAATTCTCATAGACAGACGCTACAAAGAAGTTTGAAACTCACTCATAGACCGCACACCACGGCCGGTTGTCAAGATTGTCATGATCATGGAAGAAACGTTTCCAACCTGTGATATAACAAACACGGAGAGTAGCAAGCGCCTGACGACTTTGACTCGAGGATATAGGGCATCAACACGGATCATGATCACAGCTTGTTAAACGGTGAGCCGTGCGCACTGAAAAACGATTACTACCGACTTACCTTGGAGGCAAAACACCACGATTGCCTGAAGTGATGTGGCGGATAATGAAACGGCAGTGCCTGGATAGTAATGCATCAATGGTTGCTTTTGTCTTGCTTTCTAACATAGATCGCACATAAGATCCTACAATCGGTATTAGGTTCCTTATTAGCTAGAAGAGGGGTTCATGAAGCGTACATCTAACAGGCGTTTGATACTTTGAATTAGTAACAATGTGACGCATCAAATTTGAGTCAAACGACGTACTTTATCAGTGGGAAGGTTGTATAGGTCGCCAACTACCTCAGGAGAATCAGCATATATCGGGTGTGAGTGAAAGAGAGCTGTACCCGCTGAAATGCTTGAAGATGGTCAGCCATCACTGAAGAGCCGTTGTTTATCAACGGACCTACACAGCATGGGCAATCCCCGCATAACGTAGCTAGATAGCTTTCATCAGCTTAACGCTGCTTGGTTCCACAATGTCACGGACCATCACGTAGCAAACTGTTATTTTGGACCATTGCTTGCTCTATTTGCAAGTTTGAGCGCGACCCCATGAAACAAAGACGTAGGACAAACCCATATCGAATCTATCTGGTCACAATTCCACAATTAGTTTCCTTCGAAAAGGGAATGCATGCATAACGGCACCTCTTGACGAAGGTTCAACACTGTTCATGTATGTAACCGATGATCCGCGTTAGAAGATGTAAGTACTCACAGTAGTCATAAAAGACCCAGACAGCCGATGCCGCTATCACTGTGCCTCAGTATAAATTAAAGTAGCTGAAAACACGGACAATACTTGTGATATGGCTTCTCAACTCCCAGTTCGCGATAGCTAGCCAGCTCTCAGGAGAGTCCAGAACATCAATCATGGTGCTTGACGAAGAGATACGTTTCAGAAAGGGAGTGATGAGAGGGTAAAGGGTCAAAGTCAGGGCTTTTTTGAAAACATCAGCTGGTGCCCACCGTGCCTTTAACCACACAGCTGTCTATAGCCCTATATCAAAAGCATCAGGGAACACAATGATGAGGAGTACCAGACAAGGCGGAGCACTGCCCGGTACCTAGACTAATGGCACAGACGTGAGCATGCTCAGCAATATTCAAAGCCGGGTACTTGCCTACTCGCTAACTGTCATGTCAAAACGGCTGTCTGTAAAGAGTGTGTGGCGAGCATCAGTTTAAGTCAAGTAGACTAGAGCACCGAGGTGCAATTCAGTGAGACCATACTATAGAAAACGGTGACCATTGAGCATATAGCACGGAGTGTCTCCGAGCAGGACGGAAGTGCAGCACAGCTCGTGATCCTGTTTGTGCCATTCCTTCCGACGAGATCATAGGTGCATGCGAGTATACAACCACCGGCACTGGAACATGTCGGTGCCGTGGCCGCTTTTGAAAACCGCGTGCGTGGCAGTATTTACGGCCTACGGGGCAAGACTAATATTGACGGCAACAAAGGAGGTAAATAGGGGCTCCAGGGCCTCAGGAGCAGCGGGCCGCCCAACGCAAATAAGAGTATGGGCATGCGAGGTTGGACCGTAACTCACTCTCAGAGAAGCTGTTTCAAAAGTGCGCGATGACGTGGGCTCGGTTGATTACAGAAGGCTCGGTGAGAAGTCCGAGATTGCTTCCAGGATGTGGAATCCACCCGACTCGGACAACAACTCCTGGAACAATATTTACTCCGCCCGAGTTAGTCTGCACGCGTGGGTGAGGGTGATACCGTAGCAAAACTTGCGTGCAACACCTTCCATAATGAGAGTGACACTTCGCCTTTTCGAGATATGTTATGAAGTCCGATGACAGCTTTGACGTGCCGATGTCAAAGCAGACATGCCGTGCATAGAGACCGAGGGAGATATGCAGCGCAAATGTGCGATGTGCAAAGACATCTAAGGCAATGGCGTTCAGCTCTGTCGAGGGCGAAGAGCTCATCCGACGTGTACTCAAAGAGGCGTTCAAGATCAATGTTCGCGATCATCAAGCAGAGGCTATAGGTGTACTACTCGATGGACGCGACGTGCTCTCTGTGACGTCGACTGGCTCTGGCAAGACTGAGACTCTGATCCAACTTATGCATGTCATCTCTCATCTTGCACGCAACCCATCTCTGTCTCCCGCTCGTGCTTTTCCAACGGAGCCCGTGATCCTTGTAGTATGCCCGACAAAATCTCTAGAAGAAAACATGGTCAGTGCTGTTGCCCCTGAAGGTGATCGGTCAAAGTCTCACCTTCGGCAGGGCGCAAGGATCCTAGGTGCAGGGATTGATGCACTCGTCATCAATCGTGACACACTCGAGAGGGAGTACAAGAAAGGTCGCAATCTGTACAAAGAAGCTGTCAGGATAGGCTCAAGGGTGATTCTAGTCGCACCGGAGCAGCTTGCATCGAAGGGGTTCGAGAGTATTCTGGCAAACAGTGACTTATGCTCGCGACTGCGTGTCATGGCTATTGATGAAGCTCACCTGATGAACTCCTGGGGAAAGACGTTTCGGAAGGCATATCGAGAGGTTGGATGGGTGCGTGCTAGATTCACCAATCGGATACCTGTCTTTGCTGCGACGGCAACACTACAACCGGGTGCTGCTACAGAGCGTGTTCTCGAGCTTCTAGGCTTCGAGGAAGGGGCCTACCAGATCATCCGGCACTCAAATGAGCGACGTGACATCCGCATCATTATGCGAGAACTCACTCATGGCCTAGATGGTGACTCGCACCCATCTCTGTACTGGCTGCTGAATCGGACCAAGCCTGCACTCGTCTTTTGCAAGACCATTGCGCGTGGCTATCGTCTTGCAAGGGCCCTGGTGGAGGAAGCTGTCAAGCAACAAAAGACAATAGAAATTCGGTTGTATAACTCGCTTCATTCCCTGGAGTACAACTCTCAGACGCTTGCATTCGTCCACTCGGTGTGCCACTCTGCAAGAACCGGCTGTATGAAAGCTAGGCTGTTGAAACGATGCGGATCCCACTGCAGGTAACGTTGAGAACGGAGGGCCAGGTCAAATGTCATACCATCACCGTGAAGGAGTAGGATCTGTTCAGGATAATCGTCGGCGGTGTAGCCCACTTGAGCTGCAAAGTCGACAATAGCATCTTTGAGTTCGGTAGTCACAGCCTCATTCTTTGAGCAGGTCGCAAGCGGGTGAATCTTGGCTGCCTCGGCAGGGAGAGGGAGTTTCTTGCAGCGAGTACGGAACCAAAGGTTGACATGTTGTTTGAGCTTTCGTGCTTCGAGTTTGGGAATATATTTTGCGAGTACGCGAAGCCAGTGGAGGGCCATGACCTGATGGACGTGTTCCCAGTTGATGTACTGAAGTAAAGATTCGACCGTTAGATTTTTGCGTCGGTCAAGCGATAGAAGTCCCAGCTTGGTTTCAATGCTAAGTCCTGAAGGACCCGAGATAGGCCGTTCCACGTACGTTGCAGCAAGCCCAATGTTGAATAAATGACCTCTTCCGAATCGTAGGTGCTGCTCGCGTCGATAGTTCTGAACATTGTCCAAGCTCAGACTAATAAGCTTGGTGGGGTCGTGTCCGTGCATCCGTGTGAGTATAGCTTCGTGTTCTGATAGTGCCTTGAGGTGGTTGATTGCCGTGCGCTGAGCGACTGTATGACCAATGCGATTGCTGTAGGCAAAGACGTCATAAGATGTCCCCGATGCAACATTCAACAAGGCGGCAGAAAGAGGTAACGCTTGCGCGTATTTACTGTGCGAGTAGTCAAGGGACGCGATCCCGTGTATAATAATCTGCAATAATTTGATCAGCGGGCTACTGTAATGCTGCGCTAAAAAAACTCACGTTCTTGACGGGCCTGGCCTTACGCTCTTTACGATCTGATCGCTGTCGGGGTGTTGCAACTGCTTCACAAAGCTCGTAGAGAAGGGGCTGACGCTCCAGGATGACGCGCTCGATTTCTTCTAATGTTGTGCTTCCAATGTCTTGCCAGGTTGGTTGCTGCTGCATGGGCTGGTGCACGACCGCTTGTGAACCTGTCGAGTTTCTCGCGTTCACGTTCTCGTTCGCTTTGACGAGCTTGTAGCACAGCCCGGAATCTGATCTGACAGCGTCTTCAACCTCTCGCTTGAGCTGGCTTTTGACGACATGAACTGCGAATGCAGCTAGAGAAGCGCGAATCGGTCGAATGCCGATGTTAGGGTCGTCCTGGATGGGGAAGGGAAAACTGAGGTGCATATATTCCTCGTCTCGCAAAACACCGTATGGGTGTCGCATGAGGCAGGCGAGAACCTCGCCAAAAGTGGGCCCAAGGTGGTCTCCTCGAAAGAAATAAGAGACCCACTGCTGAAGTCCGGCGCTACAGAGGTTCGACTGTCGAGTTTCCGGGTTGAAGAGGTTATACAGAAGATCTGCAAGCGTCCAATCCTCCCCCTTAGCGATCTCGTGGACTCTCTCCAAGGCAGTGATCTTGCGGTCAGAGGCCCTCCCGCCATCAGCAGACGCGTCGTTACCAGGAGGACCCGGATCTATGGCATGAGCAACGACCTTGCGACGCTTCTGTGCAGGTCTCTCGGCAGGGTGAAGACCAGGGACACTGTTTTGATCGCGAGTAGTTGTCGAAAGTCTTCGTTTTGATGCAGTGCGACTAGAGCCACCCAAGCTGGTGGAGCGCAGGCTCAGGGTTGGGTTTGGAGTGCTCAGAGGAGGGGCAGGAGGAATCGGGGCCTCGACCGGCGTCCATTCTCTCAGAGACGACCAGGAGACGAGTGGCTGATCAGTGAAGCTGGGTGCGGCGGTTGACGCGCTTGTTTGCGGGCCAACAGAGAATATTGGCTTGTTTCCTGACTTCGACGGGCTCAGAGGTGTTCGTGACATCGTAGCATAGACGGCTGAACGGGCTTCGCGTTGACCAGACGCGCTGAAGACGCGTTGATTCGAGACGCGTCTTACGCTGGACGCACTGCTTGCCGGCCTCGGCATTTCATTTCGAACACCGCTGATCAGTTTTGACAGCGTGCTGTCATTCTCGCCATCCTCACACCATTTATGGGCAAAAAAATTCTCCATTTGGTTAATCGCGCAAACTTCAGAGTTGCTCCGGTGTCACCCCTACCTACAGCAGCAGACCCTAATATCAAGAACGACTGTCTTCTGATATAGGGTCTGCCTAGGGGAGACTACGCCCGAGTTGTAAGTTTCTTCGTCCCGATCGAAGGCAAACGGCGGAATCGCTGGTGACTGAGACCAAACTGGTCTTTCCATGAATCTTGGAGAAGCGTGTGCGCTGAGAGCGACTTCGGTCGCCACCACGGCGGTCTTGTTGTGTCACGAGAAGTCGCTGAAGGGCATGACAAATCTCGAAAGGGAAGGCGCAATGGCTGGTGGCGCCGAATGATAGCCCCTATCTGCGCCTCTCGCTTTAGTAACCAACGATGAACACACCATTGTGAAACTGGTATGGATTCTAGCGGTCATCTCTCAATACGAGCTGATAGACCTTGTTTGAGGATAAATTGCTTTTATGTACCGTACGTGAAACCCTATCGTATTAATAAACATGATCAAGACTACGCATGATTCCCTTCAAATTGGTGATCACTATCAACACCTTCGCCATGGAACGATGCAAACACTATAGTATCCCCTGTAATCTTCGTTTTTATGTATGGATTGATATGCTTTGTGTCATTTCTACGAACATTCAAGACAAGATAAGGCCCAAGTATGGATGTCCAGTATGTCTCCAGGACAAACATGGTGTCATCTAGCAACGCGGCCTCTTGGCTGTCACTGGAGCTCAAGGTCCCATCAATGACAGCAAACGCTAACCATATCGCTAGTCTAAATACAACTCAAAGACGTTAAGATGAGCGTATGTCTCAGGTGACAGGGACGGTACGCACGTGCAGAAATAAGTTAGGTTTTCTCTGGCAACGAGAAAGAAGAGGTTATTAGATCGCCATATGGAATATAACTTCTTTCCTGTTGCCTTAAGATGCGTATAGATGCGATAGGTAGCCAAAGTGAGCGCAATTATCTCGAAACAAAATGTTGAGGCCACGAAGAGGGAGGATGCCGGACCAACGGCGGTGTCGCGCCAGTGACAAACACTGAAGCCAGGATAGAGCTTCACCTCAGCCGTTCCTGCTTTAATAATCACGGTTCACTCTCACGTATGGACTTGAACAACGTCTGGAACTTACTTATAGATCTTGCCCCGCGGCCGCCTGCCAACATTGTAATGACCATGGAAGAAATGTTGCCAACCTGTGATATAACAAACACAGAATGCAGCAAGCGACTGGCCACTTTGACCCGGGGATACAGGGCATCGACACGGATCATGATTACAGCTTTTGACGGTGAGTCGTCTCCACCCTGATGCAATAACCACCAGCGTACCTTGTAGACAAAACACCACGACTGCCTGGAGTGATATTACGGATGGAGAGATGGCAGTGCCTTGGATAGCAACGCGTAAAGTGCTGCCTTCCTCTCGATCTCAGAAATAAATCTCACAAAAAATCCTACAGTCGATCTTGAATATCGTTGCTAGCGATCAGAGGATAAAAATATCACACACGTCTAACGTGTTTGAGGTTAAAAGTGATATGACACTTCGAAATCTAGTCAGACTTACTTTATCAATTGGAAGGTTATGCAGATCACCGGCTAACGCGGTATAGTAAGCACATCTCGAGTGAGAGTAGAGGAAAGGCGTACCGGCGGAAATGCTTGAAGACATTTAGTCATTGCTCAAGGAACCGTTTGGTTATCAGCGGACTCACACGATATGGGTAATCCCCGCGTAACGTAGCTGAGCAACGTCAGTCAGTATAACTGTTTTCTGGCTCCGCAATTGTACTGACTATCACATAACAAACTGTTATTCGGGACCATGGTTTACTCTATTTGCGAGAGTGAGCATGACCCTGTGAAATACCAGCTCGGACATGTGACGAACCCATATAAGTTGTATCTAGTAAGAATATCACAGTCATCAATCGTCTCTGAATCAGGGATAAGCGCATAACAACACCTCTTCGCCAAGGTTTAACACTGCTCTCATATGCAATCATTAATAAATCGAATTCAGATACGGAAAGACTTACAATAGTCATAAAAGACCCAGACCACCAATGACACTATCACCGTATCTCAGCATATGTAACACCAGTTGAAACAATGGACAATACCTGTAACATAACTTCTCACCTCCGAGTTTGTAACGACCAGCCTGCTCTCAGGAGAACCCGCGACACTAAGCATGGCGTTAGACACAGAAATACGTTGGAGAGAGGGAGTGGTCAGAGGGTAGAGAACAACATTTGGAGCTTTTGAGTAATATCACTTGGCGCCCACCGTGCCTTGAGTACACAGGCATATATAGCCATACATCACCAGCATCAAGAAACATAATGATGAGAGCCACCAGATATGGCGTAACACTGCTGCGAACCTAGACTAATGACACAAACCTGAGCATGCTCAGCAATGTCAAGACCAGGTACTTGTCGCTATGAATCTATCATGTCGAAGCGGCTGTTCGCAGACAGAGTGTAGGTAACTATTACTTTAAGCCAAGTAGACCAGAGCACTGAAAAAGGTATTTTTGTATCATTGGTGGGTCAATTTTATAAAAGATGTTGACCATTGAGCTCCTAGCGGTACGGAAGTGCGGCATAGCTCGTGATCCTGTTCATGGCAATATTACTATAGACAAGTTCATATGTGTATACAAGTACATCATCACTGGTGCTGACCCGTGTCAGTGGTTTGACCACTTTTGAGGATCGCGTGCGTAGGATACTTGCCTACTTGAAACACCTGTATACAGTGTGTAATGGTCATACTTCAGGTCAAGTAGGCTAGAGCACTGAAAAGAGTGCCATGTAACCAACGAACCAATATAGAAGATGGTGATCATTGATATTGAGCGTGGAGCGCGGAGTGTCTCCGAGCGGGACGGAAGTGCAACACAGCTCGTGATCCTGTTTGCGCCATTCCTTCAGACGAGCTCATAGTCACAATATGTACGAGTATACTAGCCATTAGTGGCAAACATCGGTGTTGTGGCTACTTAGAATGCCGAGTACGTAGCAGCGAGCACGGCCTATGGGGCAATGGTGACGCCAACGTATAAAGCCATTAACCAGAGGCTCTAAAACCTCAGAGGCAGGAGCAGCGCGCCGACCCAACGCGAACAGGTTTCTGCCAGAAAGAATATGGACGCGTGAAGTTGAACCATAGCTGACTCTCGGAGAAGCTGTTTCAAGATTGCGCGATGACGCGGGCTCGGGCGATTAGAAGGTTCGGTGAGAAGTTAGAGATAGCTTCGAGGACGCGAAATTCACCCGGCAACAACTCCGAGGCACAGTACTGTAGCTACAGTACTAGTACTTCGCCCGAGTTAGAATAACTTGATGTCCTGCTTGATGGAGGGACTTCAGCTCATGCGGGGCTAAGAATAACACGTACGTATCGACGTACCAAGGCGCACTGTATGCTGCAGTTGAACCCGGAGAACCATCGTAAACCAAACCAAAGCGCCCGCGGTGAATGACAAGGCATAACATCGCCAAAACTTGGTTGCGGTGAGAAACAAGAGCTATCATCGACGTGTAAGATTCTTCGCCTCAATCGAAGGCAGGCGGCGAAATCGCTCGCGGCTGAGACCAAACTGGTCTTTCCACGAATCTCGGAGAAACGTGTGCGCTGAGAGCAACTTCAGTCGCCATCACGGAGCAATCTTGTGTCACGAGAGGATATTATACCCTATTATACCTTGTAGTTTCGCTGTCGGTCGGCGTCAGTAAATGCTGAAAGGCGTCGGAGGATTGGAAACCGGTCTCGGGATGCAGCAAGAAAGGTGCGGAGGAAGATTCGCCACGCGAGCGTGGCGGGGTCGGCTCCAAGAACACGTACCTGGACAAGCGAGACGCGGTCATCTGCAGCACTCAGATGACACGTCCAGCCGCACTCTGCACCGGGGTATACACAGATATTTCATTTGCGTCCTATATCTCTTCGCAACGGGCTGCTCTCCTGACACGGAGAACCCAACACCTGGCCACGATAGTGGTGGGTAGCGTCGATAACGAGTGATGCCAGCGCTGGTGCAATCCGTTCAGCTGACCTTCCTCCCGTGGACCGTGATCGCGTCAGGTGGGCGAGGGCTGCCACTATCCAGGTTACGCAGTCGGCCTTATAAGTAGGCCACGCCTTTAGTCCTCTGAGAAATTCTCTTTACTTTTTCGTTGTCGCTCTTGTGCGGTCGACTCCCGCTTGTCCGTCGGTTCATCTCCCGCCAAAGTCCCGCAAGTTCCCGACGACAGCCGACGACCCGACGTTCACGTTAGCTCCCGCACCATTGTCAGACACCTTTTGACATTGATCAGCCCTTCCTGGCGTGCGCGGTCCCGCAGTACTTCCTGTCCCTGGTTGATGCGATGCACCTCTAGGTCCTCCCGGGTGCACAGGCTTAAACGGAACTTGCGCTCTACAATGGCCGTTTGTGGGTTGACGTGTTGAACAGTGGATTGATGAGAAGTCGATGGTTGGAAACTTTCTGGGTGCGCATTGCCCCCTCGCGTGCTTCGCTCACTTGTCCATCAAGGACCATCGACGTATCATTCCCACATCACACCCGCACCGTACATGGGCCTCCACCTTCTTGGCCCTAGTAGGTCTTGCTTTCGCGCCTGCCTTCGCGGCCTCGGGCCGTATGGCTGTCGTCTCCTTGCTGCCCGGACTCCTTCTCAGCAGTGCTTAGCTCTCCGGAGCCGTACGACTCCCTGGAATGGACTGGGATTGGGGGGCGCATTGCAGTGGAGCAGCGGGTAAGGTAGAAAGTTTACTCGACGATATGTTGCGCAGCGATCTGGCTCGGCGCTTGCTGTACCCCAGAGTGACCAGGGTCTCTCCCCCGGCACCTGTCCGGCATCTGTCCTGTCGATGGGATTTGTGCCCCCACACTTGTCCCCACATCCTGTCCTCCCACTGTCTTTCCAAATGTTAGCTCGCGCAGCTTGTTCGTCCGTCTGCACGCGGGTTTCGACAGCGAGATCCACTAAAGTCTCCGACTGGCCAGCTCTTGCCTTAGGTTCTGTCATGCTCGAGAGCTAACAAGCGCCCGTTGATTGGCTTTGGTCAGTCTGTCTACGTCAAGACGCATGCTGTTTACGGGCTCTGTCACACTTTTCGATCACTTTTTGTCACTCTCGTTCAGAATCGGGGTCCGGTTACCGTTTGCCGGACCGCCAAAACTGATTTGCCACCTTGCTCATCCTTCCTAATCCGTCGCCGTCACCCTCTCTCGTCTCATCAGAATCTTCTGAACCTTGTGCACCGTTCCATGCATGTCCATTGGCCATTCGGTCTTGCCACTGCCGTGGTCCGTGAGCCTGGCCGCTGGCCGGACGCGAAGACTCTCACTGGCTCCGCTTCCAGGTCTTCCTCGCTCGCTATTACGTATTACCCCGCATCTTCGTCCGCTTGGTGCCTTCTGAATGGCAGTGCTTGAATAGCGAACGACAATTGAATAAACGTCCACTTGCCTTCGCCTTCGCGACATGCCTGCGCAGGCGTCGCGCCCCCCGCAAGGACATATTGCACTCTATTGAACTCTCTTGTCGGGGCTCTATGGCCCGCGGCAGTTCTACTCGCACTCCCACCACGATCGCGTTGCGTCGCAGGATCAGAAACCCTGTTAATGGGTTTGCACTACGGCATCTTTATTTGATTTTTTTTTCCTCGCATGTTCGTTGACCATATGCAAAACCTGTGGGGAATTTTGTTCTTCATTCTACAATGTCTCGGAGAGGAGAGGACAGTGTCGGCCGACAGAAGGATGATGCATGCGGCTGTGTATATTAGGGGTTTCACGCCACCCCGAAGTTCGTTTGGGGTCCTCTCAATGGTAAGCAGCACCTTTCCACAGGAGGGAACACTGATCACCTCGCTGGCAGCTCGCGATGGTTGCAAAATCGGAGGCAGGACAGTCTCGTCAATGTACATTTCGCTCAAGTTGGCTGCGACACTCGATCACGACGATGGGATGTGAGTCTACAACGTTTGAAGTGATGTGGATGGTGGCTCGCAAATCAGCGTATGTTCAATCCACATCATTGTCTCTCGCGCCCATTGAGCTATACTGGCATTCCCATGCGTTAGTTGCGACTCCAGCTGAGACCCGACCTCTCCCCGGCCTTTCTTGCTGGTTGCTGCCAAGCGCCGTCCGCGTTAGACGCTGTCAGTCTCACCGGGCCGTCGACACTGTCAACATCTGCCAACCGTTCCATCCATGATCTCTCACCTCAGAATGCGCTCGAGCCTTGAAGCTCCTTGAGGCTTGAGTCTCCCCAGCTCGCGATCGGAGACTTCGTTTAAGGTTCGCCTGTTTAATAGGCTTTATCGGGGCCCGAGAATTCTCCCCGCCGCTCACGCCGCGTAAACAGGCCGCAACGCGCCAAAGCCTGCCAAAGCTAAAGCCCAAAGTCAAAGTGAAACCGGCGCCTCGGCCAACAAACAACGAACGCATCTCCCATCTGTCCCTGACTAGAGCCTCCGATTGTGTTCGGTCTCCTTCTGAACAACGGCACAAGTCGCTCAGCGCCCGCGCTCAGGATCGGTGGGTGCACTGTGCTACACTTGGACGATTTGCGATGAATGCCCGCGACTTGTCGCGACGTGGCTGTCCAGCACGCATCGAGCACCAAGTGCGTCGCGGCGCTCGCGGTTCCATTGTGCTTACGTGCAGTGGCAACTTTCTATAGAGGTTGTTCACGCCGTGTACGGTGTTTGCGCAAGTGTATGCACGCGTCGCACGCTGTGCGCCACCTACCTCACTCGCCCCCCGGACCCCGATTGTGCGCTGTTTACGGGCTTCTGTTTCTTTTTCTCGCCGCTCTCGTTCTGTCACGCCCTGTGTTTCATCACGCCGTTCATCTCTCTTCCTTCCCCGAGCTCTGAGTACAGTTTCAAGGTTGCCCGCCTTGTCATGTCGCGTTGCTTCATTGTTCGTTCATAACGCTGAGACGCCGATCGGACATGTCACCGAGTCGGGAAACCCAGACACGCGCGAACCTTGTAGATTCTGTCTGGCTTCTGCTGCGCTTGTCAAGAGATCTTTCCCCTCTTCTCATGCGAATTACCTTTTTCTACGTCTGGGGTTTCCTTTTTCTCTGTGTGGCGCGGTGGCTGGCGTAAGCGCTCTGACACACTACTCTCTGATGGGATAACCGGCAACCACTCACTAGCCGGACGTTGGAGCGAGGGACTGTGGCGGGCCTCACTGCGAAGGGTTGAGTGGAGTGGAACGCGAGGCAGTGCGCACGCGAGGGCCAAGACACATGGAGGTTGACGAGAACAGTGCTATCGGCGTGTAGGTAAGTGTTTCGAGAGCGCTGATGGATGTTGACGTTCTCAATTTTATCTAGGCCGATGAAATGGTGGTTCGAGTTCAACTGGGCGAAGTTGTCTTCCGCCGTCTTGATGCTTTTCTCCGACTCTTAGAATGTTTACGCCATCATCCGAACCGCTGTTCTGCGATGCATTTCATATCCGTGGCATCAGGAGATGAAGAGGTTCATTCCTCTGGCGCCGTCCAACTCTTACCCACATGTTCGCGACAGGATCTTAGCCGCAACGCCACGGAGATGAAGACAAGGCGTACTAGGTCTATCCTCCGTCTTCTAAATATTCGCCTTTAGTACTCGCTCACAAAATTAGGCGCGACATAGTTAACCCGCGCTTCCCGGCGGAACCCATCCTCCACTGTCCTGGGTCTGGCGTGGGCTCACTGCCTGGATCGGATCCGCGGGTGCTCTGTACCGCCCCGCTGCGTATCAGCGTCCAGATATTCACCGCCAGTCGTCAGGAGCTTATTCTTGCGTACGTGCGTCATGCTCGAGGTCGCCGTCGCCACTCCCTCTCAGGCTCAGAGCTTGGATTTGCAATGTGCGCACTCAGATGCTATCACCGTCGTCATCGTCTATCTCAAGCTCACTCCCACTGTCTATCTCTATCTTAACTCTCAGTGGCGCTGACATCATCATCGCTTCGCATTCACTCTCAGCATCGTTACTTTCGCCGAATTGTTCTGATCCACCTTGGTGGTGCGTTCCACGCGCTCTGTTCTATCCTGGTCTAATCTCGGACGGCAACTTTCTCGGCGAGGAGCTCGCATCGGCCCTCTTTTCACGTCCCTCAATGTACCTCTTTACGTGTCGACTTGCCTCCCGTCGATCGCTATCGTGCGTTTCCCACCCCACATATCGAAGCCTCGGGCGACGTTCGAAGAGGCGTGATGCTGAGAATAGAAGCCCCCTGCTCTGCTCTCTCGAACGCTAACCAGACAGTCCTCTCAGGCAATCGTGCATCCCGACGGACTCGCTCGTGCGCGTCCTCGCGCGGTTTACGGTCCCCAGCTACCGGGGGCGCCCGCAGAGTCAGTCACATCGGCGATTCAGCGTGCCGCCGGATCCTGGATGCAGCTTCCGCTGAACCGCGCTTGCGCCCAGCTAGCGCTGATTTTCGCACCCGATTTTGGATTCCTATGCCTCCCAAGCATCGTAAGTGGGCCCTGCCTCGTGGTGATGGGCTGTCCCCCGTTCTCGTCTTTCATTCATTCAGCCAGTGAGGAACCTAATAATAACGTTCTTATACTATTGCTGGGACGAGCGAGCGGACGCGCGCTATGATAGGGTTTCGGGGGATTGAGAAGCGCAGGAAGCCAGAGTCAACGCTCGGAATGGCACCGGCGCCGCTGATGCAGATGAGAGGATGCGGGAGGGGCTGGACTTGAATGGGCTGGAGAGGCTGGACGGAGTCCGACGAAGGCCGGGTGTTTGGTTGCGTGGGGGTGGGGAAGGAAGGAGATGGTGATGCGAGGTGCGATTCGGGCATCGAGGGCCCCAGTATGAGGTGGAAGGGTATTTTGGGTGTCGGCGAGGCGGACCGTGGCCCCTGTGGAGTCTGGATGTCGATACCTCGTCTGGTACTCGTTCTGCTCTGCAGCTCGCCGTCGATGCTCACCTACCGTCCTCTCTCGGGCGACCGGTTGGAGGTAGGTTACCGTTTGTTATCGCCGAGTGACAAGTTCTAGCCGGTGACAGCGGCCGTAGGAGCTAGTGACGCTCGAGCGTTCCGGCGTCCGGCCAGCCAGCGGGTTCGAACATGTTCTATGGTCCGAGGCACGACGGAAGAAGCTGTTTCATCGACCCTGGGTGCCAGGCGAACTGGCGAAGCGCGAAACCGCGAGAGCCAGGGACGTGGGGAGGCTCTCGAAGGAGATTGCGGAGGCGGGGTGGCTTCCGTCCCCTGTTTCGCGTCGCGCGCCGTGGCTCCTTTCCTCGGGTTTGCACGCGCGTGTGGGTGCGGCTTGGCGGGTCCGCATCTGCTAAATGGCCCATCGATCGACAAATGCTATCACTGGATGCTGTAGGGTCGTTGTACGAGGCTCGGTAGAGCTCGGTCAGGGTAAGTAGGATAGATTAGATTTGGGCGCCCTTTTTCTGTGATCTGGGAGGGTTCATCACAGGAAAACATTGGAGGTAGGCTCATTGATTAACATTTGTGTTTCGGCCGCAGGTAGGTGGAGATAGTGTGCCCTAGATGCGTAGTGACAGGTTTAAATGAGATTGTTATTAATTTACGTTGAAAGCGGCGCAAAGATTGGGGATGACACGCTTAATGGACAGACAGCGCCGAGTGACAGTGGGTGGTGTCAGAGTCAGACGGGTGGAAGAAATGATGGGGCTAATTGGGAACGGATAGATAAAATGTTTGAGGGCTATGAAATGGAGAGAGAGCTCATAGGCTGTATGCTGGGTGAGGGGGAGTTGGGAGGGGGGAATCGATAAGAGGACGCGGTTTGATTGGGGGACGCGATGGGGCGATATTTCTGAGGTCGCGGCTGGCCGGGGTGAGGGGTGTGGGGAAGGGGACCCCGGGAGCGGAGATGAGATCTGGGGACGGGGTGTGACTTGTGTGATGGGTGTGACATGACGCAAATGTGCCTTATTCCCATGTGCGGACCGAGTACCCCGGATGGGGAAGGTGGGAGAGAAAGAGCGTATTTGAAGTGGCGGCCCTGGAGGATGTCCATGTCAGCACTTGTACGGACTACTTGAAGTCGGCTCATCGCTTTTTTCTTCTCTTTTTTCCAGCTCGTCTCGCTGGCAAAGGCCAATTCGATCATCAACGCCAACGATACGCCGATGTCATTTCAAGTCGTACGCCAGGATGGTTTCCAACTCCCCTCTCCCCCTCACACCATCGACAGCCCCTCCAACCACTCAACCTCTCCTCCGCCCCCCGACACCCCCATCTTCATGCCCCACAACCTCGCTTTTCTCCCTGACCCGTCCCGCAAGTTTCCTTCTGCAGCTGCAGCCCACCATATGCAGCACAATCCTGGTGCCCCTCTCGACATAACAGACGACCTCGCATCTCTCCTCCCAGGTCACGACTCCCATGAACGATCCACCGCCCCCCATCACCCCCACCACTCAGAACAGCAGCAATACAGACACAACATCTTCGACATTTCCGCCCCCTCTGCCTCCAACCATTTCGCCCTTCAGCGCTCAGATAGACCCGAAAGTACCGACCTTTACGCCAACAACAGCGTAGGTACCCCTGGCGACACCATGCATGCCCACTTCAACTCAACCCTCCCGGCCCTCAACTCATCGATGCGCTACGAGCCTCATCCCGATCCACCACCCGCCTTCGCCTACCGTCACACCCCTTCCCCCAACATCGACCCCAATGCCGTTGCACAAGCCTCCTCGCCCGTCGGCGATCGCAGCCGAAGTCGCTCCGTCGGACCGACGCGCAACCGCCGTGACCGGCGTGGATCATCCATCTCGGGCGCTCACCCCGCTCACCTCCTTTCGCATCACAGCCACCACCTCCCCAGCACCTCTCCGCCACCGGGACAGGGGAAGCCGCATCCCCAGGCGATCATGATCCCGGGGCGGACAGCCTCGCGGGGTATGCAGCCCGTCTCGCCACTCGCGTGGTTCCAGCCGTCGCCGTCTCAGTTCGCGATCGGCGGACAGGGACAGCAAGGCGCACAAAACGGTCCGGGCGCGGAGTACAGCCTCCCGACGCCCGAGTCGCTTACGAGCCAGCCGTTCGCGGCGTTTCATTCGTCCACGACACCCTCGGGCACGCCTCAAAACAACCAGAACGGGCACAACGGCACGCAGAGCTTCGCCCCTGGCTTCCACCCGGGCTTGCCGTTCTACGGCGGGAATGGTGCCGGCGGCATGGGCGGGATGAGCAACAGCGTTCCAATGGGCATGAACATGGGCGGTGGCAATGGCGCGAATGCCTGGCGCGGTAGTACGCCGAGCAACGGTGGGATGGGCATCTCGCCTAGCGAGGTGTCGATCCACCCTGGCCACCACCACTCCCATTCGCACTCGATCGGTCATGCGAAGAAGCCGAGTGCGACGGCGAGCGAGCTCGACATGCTCTCGACGTCGCTCCCTGTGCACCACGGGTCGCCAGTCTCCGCGGGCCCGGGTCAGTCGGATCCGCTCACGGTGCTCTCGGAGAAGCGCAGGCGGCGCCGGGAGAGTCACAACGCTGTCGAGCGTCGGCGTCGGGACAACATCAACGAGCGGATCAGCGAGCTTGCGGGGCTGATCCCCTCTGCGTTGTTCGAGTGCGATTGTTAGTACTTTCCAACCTATATCTCTAGTGACTTCGGTGTTAATTTTGCTTTCTTGTAGCTCCTCTTCCCCTACCTACCGCTCAATCGTTGAGCGTGATCGTCCCTGGCATCACTGGCGAGCCAGGTTCGCCGGTTTCCCATCCTTCCCATTACCCCTATCTGATGATATGGTCCCCTTTTACCAGGCTCAGAGCTCCCCGCCGACCTTTCCGCACTCAACACGGACGGTGCACAAAACACTCCCTCGCTCAACCATGACGAGCTCTTTGCCATGTGTGAAGAGGGCGAGGAGTTCACAATGGCCTCTGCGAATGGCAACAATACCTCATCTGGCATGGTCAAGAAGGACCCGAGCGAGGACGGCGACAACAAGCTCGGCGGTGGTGGAATTGGGGGTGCGAACGGGCAGGATGCGACGATCAAGGCGAACAAGGGGATGATCCTCCGCAAGGTGAGATTTTCTTCTGTGGCTCTTCGCTTGATACGTTTGTCGTCTTCGTTTCTCCCTTCCATCTGTCCCCATTCCCGCGTCCTCGACGTTGTTCTTCCTCTCCTATTTTACCATCCACATCAACAAAACGAGCAAGACGCTGATATGAGGCTTTCTTCCCATCCGCCGCATTCGTGTTCCTGCAGTCCGTCGAGTACATCCGCTACCTGCAGCAGCTCGTCTCCATGCAGGCTTCCCGCTCGCGTGACCTCGAGGAGCGTAACCGCCACCTCGAGTCCGAGCTCGGCATCGAACATTCTCCAGACGACGGTCCGTCTACGCCGTCGCTCAATGGGAACGGGCACTCTCATGCTCTCTCGCAACAGTCGGAGATGCTCGCGGACGTGCCTGAGGGCGTCGAAGGCGAGGAGGATGAAGAGCGCGGACGCCGGAGGGAGCGCAAGGGGGAGCTTAACGGTCTAGGGGAGCACGAGCAAGTGGGTTCAATGGAGCGTGAGGACGGGCGGGACACGGCGATGGAGGAGTGAGTGGGGGTGGCAGAGGGGCCGTGGGTGGTGTTGTGGGCTTTTCTATTTCCCCCTGTTCGTCTTGTTACGAATGAGGAGGGCGCCGAGGGACGATGGATGTATGCGCGTGGTGGGTAGGCGGGATGCCAGCCCGGACCAGTGTACTAAAAGCGCCTCGTGGTGGGAAGTGGTGGTGGTGGTGATTGCGTCGGTCTCTCTTGTTTCTTCTTTGCTTCCTCGTCACGATCATCTTATCGACGCTACGACACTACACCTACTACGCCTCTTCAACGATTCCTGGAGTTCTCGATCTGTCCTCGTCGGTCTCCGCTGGCGGGAGCAGCGGAGATCGTTTCGCTTCTATGCAGTCTACGCCTGCGCGACTTGGACTGCGTAACAACATCAACAAAATGTACTATAGCTCTCTTCATCACTTTTGGGTTACGAACTCTACGGACTATGCCCCACGCTCTGCACTCAGTGCACCCTTGACGCTTGCTCTATGCTTCCCTTGTCCACACGCCCCCCTATGCCACATTGCCAGTCGTCTTTCCCATCACACACGTTTTGTAACAATATGCATTTACGCAGAATCTTCCTTAAACTCTACGTTAATCCACCCCGTTCACTTTGTGTCACTTCAAGCGTCATCATCCTGATCCTTCATCTAACTCTCCCACTCCCGACTCCCCAAACCTACCTTACGAATTCCTCTCCCACACGCTTTCGCTGTCACCTCGTCCCCCATTAACTCGCCCCCTATTGCGCCTCGACTTCATTATCCTGTTCATTTCACACTCTTCGAACTATTCATCCCCATCTTTGTCCTCGCCAGAGTCCATCACACATGCACACTTCGACTTCTGTTTTCGATCGATCCATTAGTGCCTTCTCCGCTTGTCCCACTTTCCTTGGCTGCTTCCGCTGGTACTCGGTTTTTGCCCGTCGTTGTCGTCATTATCTTGTCGAGGCTGTATTATGTTTATTGACCTGTGTTATCTTGCATAACGTTTCTTTCCTCCGTCGTATGGTTGTCTTTATCTGCGTGAACGGATGCGCTTCGTATCTTGGCGTTAATCGCACTCGGCAACGAAGGCTTCGAAAGTTGCTGTGCGCTTTCATCTATCATGGTACTGTAAAGTGATCAGCAACGCAGCCTTTGGGAACTCTCCGAAGGTACATGTGTACGTTCGCGATCATAGTCCAATATGCGCGATGCTGAACGTGCATGATGATCAAGTTGTGACTGTTGTTTATCCCTATCGTAATGCATACACTCGCGCCGTCGCCACCATCATATCGGTCTGCCATTAGATTCCCGGGTGCCACTAAGCTCCAAGATGGCTTGCGTTCCTGGAGACGACGCAGAATCAGGTAAACTGTCTACGCGGAGCGGCTGTAAGCACATTGTGCTTTACGAGGCCAAACTATCGTAAACGTCCTTGCGGGTCCCCAATTAATCAATCGGAATCGAGCAAGGCTCGCACCACAGCTGAGCGGTGGTTTCACGGATAATAAGCTTAGGTTAGGCGCCGGGCAGCGTGGCTGATTAAATTGCGGCCCACCAAAAAAATGTGGCTTCGGCAAGTCCGATTCGATTCCGCGGTGGCCGCACGCTGCTTTTGTCGATGGTCGATGCGTTTTAGTACGTAAAACCATCAAGGAGCCACAGGTATGCGATGGTACTTCAAGTTAGTATTAATTTCAGTGGATTTGGCTTTGGGGCTAGTGTCCTTCAGGGTCGAAATATTTTAGCTTAGCGTGGGTGGGTTGCAGTGAGCCGAATCCAAACCAGAGCGTGATGATTATCTGTCTTTACTACATGCTGGTTCTGAAACGAACGACCTGGAGGGTTTGTGGCTAGCTTGCCGAGATGAAAAGGCCTCTAATCTGCGCTACGGAACACGGCACCACGATCAATCTGAGCAAACCTACATCTGCTTGAAGGGTGTGACAAACGGCGAGTTCTAGACTAGTCAGCGCTCGCATTTCATTCGCGAGACTTGCGTGCATCAACAACGACGTGAACGTTTACGCGTTCGCGCAGCACAAAGGGTCCTTCGACGTCAAGGGGACTCACGAACTACCAATCGCAGTTCTCGGTCATTATCTCATTTGCGCTCGACCCGCGCTAAACTGCCACCCACCCTCATCTGTATACCGCAGATTACCAAGAGCGTCTTTGGTGCTGCTGCCCGGCGAACAAAACCGCCTGTCCAGCCGGTCGACCGTGATTTATGCTTCAAAAAGAAGCGGCCAGTGGGAAATCCCCCGTTGAGAGGACAGCGTGCAGGCACGACGACGGACTCGGAACCTGGCGTCTCTCCAGCTCGCCGGGCCATACTTCCCTCGAGCTTTTGTCACAAGGAAGGCGATCATCACCGTTGCTGTAGGTTTGGAGTTTGGAGCGGTGCCACGGAACTTCGGAGAAATTCGAGAAGAGCGGCGGCGGTGTGTCCTGCCAGGAGCAGAGTCTGATCGGAGCTGGCTCAGTGAAAATCCACGTACTCACCGTTCTTTTGGGAACAGGACTGGGCCGGTTGAAGGGCCAGGAAAGGTACTCCGCGTGGTCTTTATGCTTGAAAGACCGATCTATGAGCGCTTGGTTGGAAGATACCCGTGCCTCTGCGTTTTTGCGGCGAGACGATGAGAATGCGCGAGAGCTCCGTTCCCCGCAATCGCGACGTGCATCAGAGCTGTGCCTGGCAGGTCACCCTACACGTTATAGCGCCGCCGTCCTTAGGCAAGCACGTGTTAAGGTCTGCAAGGGAGACTAAGGTCACCCCACGCCCATGCGAAGCGTCCTTGTGCGTGCCAGTCGGCGGCAAAGTCGGGGATGGGGGAGAAGCATGCTCGGGCCGAATGCGCACGTTCGACTTCATGGCTTGTTTTTGCTAGAATGAAGGCTAGAATGCACGAACCGTGTTTACGGAGGCTGTTTGGCGCGCGACCGGCGGACGAGAGCGGCCTCGACTGTGTTGCCGATCGCGATCGGCGACGGGATATAGAATAGTCGTGTTCTAGGCTGACGTTGTTTGAAGTAAAAGGCGACTTACGATTCGCCCGAGATAGGTATTTATTCTGTAAGGCTGCCAAGTGCCCCACGCACGGCGGCAATCCTGGTACAATCAAAGCTGTTACAGCACGGTGCCGCGAGGAAAGTGGAGGAAATGGCCTGCTAGGTAAGGCGGTCGGCATATGGGTCCCGTAAGATTGATGATAGATAGAACAAGGGTGCCGTAGCTGCAACCGTGTGGGTCAGCATCACTGCGCCGCAGGAGGTCAAGATCAGTTACCGATTACGATGCTGGCTTGAAGGCTCATCCATCCGAGGACGGCGGCGGTACTTATGCACAACGTGCACGGACATAGACGCGCGCGGTCCGGACGGAGCAACAAGTCCGCTTGACATGAGACAGCGGGGTCGGTGTACAGCCTCGCAGTGGTAACGCGTGCCGCACTGTGCCGCACCAGACTCCAGTCATGGCCAAGGTCAGTCAGCATGCGAGAAGGTGTTGTAGCGATGTCGATCTATTCTTGAATACTGGTCTGTAATGACAGCCATGCTAAGCCAAGATTTACCGGTGATGTGGGGATGCTTACGACAGCGATACTGTCTAAGATCGATCTAAGGAGTAAGACTCGACGATCAGCTCAATAGTGCGATCCAAGTACGATGAGTCCGCCGAAGCATCGGAAGAGGGTGGTGAGCTCGCAAAGCAATGCGTAATCAGATATTGAGCTCTCGGGCCATTGGTTTGGGCATGAGCTTACTGGAGGCATTTCATGAGCAACATGGCAACGAGGAAGAGAGCCCCGGATCCAGCGAAGCGGTGCTAATTAGCCCTGTAACGCGGTGTCCCGGGTCTCCACAGAGTGACGACCGAGATGAGTGAAAGAGAAGCTTGCTGTGCAAAAAAGGCAATTCAGAACCCCCAGGGCGGTTGTGGGGAAACGAGCGTCCATCTGGGGCACAGCAGCCATCAAAGGCCACATGTTGTTGGCTCGCGTTTGGTCTTTGTTCTTAATATTGCTGAACGACGCGGCAGAAACGTTGGGGAAGGGAGGGCGTGTTCTATAACGGCCCTCCAATCGCCTGAGCAGGGCCAAGGACGCAACTCCGACACATCGCGAAGAAAAGAAAGTCTTGAAAGTTTTGCTCAAGCCATGACCGGCCGTCTGGCTCGGGGCTTGTGTGTGCCACCATCTGCTGAGAGCGTCAGAGGTGGGGCGGGAGACGACGTTCTCTGCAGAGCTTCAGATGTTCGAAAGGGAGAAGGCGCCACACTCTTTCCTTACATCTTAATACAGTACGTTCGCGGTCTACACAAGCGTAGACCCTTCCATCTCTTGCCTCGCGAGAACGCTTGAAACGTTCATCCTCTTACTTCGACACGGAGGTCAATCCCGCGTAGCAACAGAGTTCAGCCCGGGTGAACACATAGCCCGCATCATCATTCACGTACTTATACGCACTCTCGAACAGAAGTTCGAAGTAGCCGGGGAATATTCAATGTCAACGAGAGATCTTTTTTGAGCTCTTTATGAGCAGTACTGATCATCTCTCATACATTTTAGGACCACCATGTGTAAAGTTGCTCTGAAACAGAGATGCCTTTGTGGGGAACGAGGTTAACTGATTAGATGCTGTCCCAGACGGGTAAAGAGGCGGATTTAAGAGGTGAATCTGATGCGTCGCCCAAAATACCCGGCGGTAGGTCGCGGTTCGGACCTGGTCGGACCTATTCTTGTGCGAGGTGACGTCTGGCTCTAACTTCGTCAAACTTCGTCATACGGGCCCAGAGACTGGGGGTAAACAATAAAATGTCAAGTGAATACGTTGGCAAACGAAGTACTCATACATAAAAATGCGACATTCAAGAGGGCCACATTGATTGCGCTATATGGAGGCAGTTCCATCGTTGCACCAAGCGCTGTCCAGGCGAAGTCGTCCATATGGAAGGGTAACACCAATATTGATTCAGTAGTAACAAAGTACCCCTGGATGAGTCAATTGACCGCCTATAAAGGAGAGAGTTGCATCGGAATGCGGGGCCGAACGTTCCACCAAGGATGCTTTACCAAGGGATCAGTTTATACTTACCGTGGATCTTATGGATTATCCTCGGTCTTCACAGGTATGCGTTCAAGAAGTTTGCGTTCCTGACATCTACACCTACTGAGGCAAAAGAACCACAGTCACAGAGGCGAGGTTTATACTTATATAACCACTCAATCTCTTCTTCTATGTACCCCGCGGGACCGCTGGATGAAGTTGGAGAACGGCCAACCCTAGCGACAAGCTGAGTCAGAGCGCAAAGCGGGGTGCGCATATTGTGCCTGATCGAAGCATACCTGGAGAGTTTCTTAGGATTATGATTTCTTGCGGTATATGCACCGCGTAGGACGCCGGCCGGACTCGATCGTCCCACAAACAGAAGGTGGGATGAGTCGCTTCCCCCATAGTACATGGATGGCTCCAGCGGGTCCAGAGACCCGAGCGGAGACATTCAACGGGTATCGAGAGGAGCCGGAAGCCCCTACTTATGAGTGATATGAGTCTGAAGATACGAATTGGGGGAAGGCAATCAAACCAACGCATAACCGCAAGCGTTTTTATATCAGGCCCGGGCCCGTCTTTACATGAATGAGGACAACGTTTTCCGCGATGAAATCATGTTGGAATCCGCTACCGCAAGCAGAAGTCAGTTATCGAGGCGCGCGAGGAAAATGTTGAGCTTATCCAAGCCGATAAACAGATATACGTCGTTCAAGCCGTGCTGTAGAAAGCGACAAAAGAAGGAATTAATATGGTTTCTTTGCCAGTGTTTAGAGGGCCAGAATAGGGGCTGACCACTCCGGTCCGGTTTACCATCTTAATTCCCACGGTTTGGGCTTGCACAGCTCTTACACGGCTGTTTGCCGCTGGACCTAAAACAGACATTAAGTCAAAAACGTCGTACCGGTACCAATTAGCCTTAGAATAGATGTCGGGGCCATTCTCGCGCAGACAATACACTTTGTTGGTCGTCTCAACAACGTTTGGAGTGTCGCATCACGATCGACCGCCCAGACACTGAGCGGGCTCCACCCGCGTCGGGATGGACCAAAATAGGCCAAGCTGGCTGTCACCAAGGCCATCCAGGGTCCGGTAGACCCAGGGCCCAAGGTCGGTCCGACCTGGGAGGTTTTTCTGCCAGTGACCTCGAGACCGCCTACTTCACTCACTCGGCCGACAGCACACCCCGCATACTACAGGTCAATGGCATCCAGCTCAAAGTCCTCGTCTGATGAAATGTCGTGTGCGCATCTCCCCTGTCACAATCATGCTTCTTCTCATCTTCAATTTACTTGTCATTTTGTAAAAAAAATAGGCTTTCGAATAGAAGGCAGCAAAGCTCGCTGCACTGTGTGTCCACAGCGAGCCGGAGCGGACATGTGGTTCCCACGAGCCTCTATCTCAAAACATGCGGCCCAAAAGAAGCATATCGCAAACGTGCAGAATCACCAGCTGCAGCTGCGAGAGCAGGCACGCAAGCGTGCCGCCGAGAGTTCTTACAGCCAACAGCAACACGGTGCGTTTTTTCAGCTGGATTGTGTTTTGTTTTATCTCTTACCCGACATTATAGATCGGCAATCTCACTATGAAGACGACATTGATTGGTATGACGAGTATGATCAACGCGCCGGCCCAACCTACGATTACGGCGCACATGACAATACCGGCCAATCGAAAGCTTGGTACGACGCGGACGGCGAAGAAGTCTTTTTCACCGCAGGCGATGAGTCCTTCAACGCGCTTGAAGCCTCACTCGCACGGGCGCTCAAAGACGCGTCAAACGCTGCTGTCGAACATTTTCAAGGTCATGAAATCCCTCTTCACGATGATACTGAAGATTTCAACTTAGGATATCGACAAGAGTACGGTACGTATATTAGAATAAATCCTAACTCTCATACTGATTCATCATCTCTTAGATAACCCGCCTATTGAAGACGTCTTCAAGGCTCACGCAGATCGCACAGCTGCAACGCAACAAGGACATACCGGCCAGTGGGCACCATACCCGGACAAGGCAGTGCGTAGCTAACAATCGTAGCTCATTTACCTGCTCTAACTTAACCGCAGACTTTCCTTACCGACCTGCTGTTCAGGTCACCTCGGTTGCGCTTCTCTCGAGCACAACAAAAAGCAATACTTCAATGGGCTCGACATCTCGGCGCAACGGTCCCTTCGCACTGGGGAGTCTCGAAAGCACATGAAGAAGTGAAGGAGGAGGTTGGGATATCTACGCAGAGGCAGGAGTCAGCACAGGGTCATGTCTGGTATCTCAACAAGATCGGGGACTCGATTGCCAAGGTGCGTCGTGTATTTAGTCAGTCTTCTACCTCTTGTGACAGTCTTTACTTAGGACATCTCCAATCCAATCACTCGGCCTGAGATGGTGTTCTACCCCGAATATGCGAATGAAAAGATGTCCCAAGTCTGGCACGGGGAGAAGATGTTGCGTGATGTCCCTGACCACTTGCTTACACCAATGGTCAGGGTGGGCAGTGGTCGCATCTTCTACGTCAACGAGCTTGTCTCCCTGACCAACAACGGCTGGTTCATCCCCACTCGTTGGTTCATGCAGAAGGGGAAGAGTGGCTCCGAGTCACGGATGTATGCCATGGGACACGATGTTGTCAAAGCACAGGTCTGTTTCGCAATCCTTGCGTTTTTATGTTATCCTAACTGGTCGTATCCTCATTCAGGATGGAACTCTTATCCAGATGGACGATTTGGTCACCGTTCCGGTGGACACATTCACTGCAACTTACCCGGAGCTCTTGCGGGACAAGTTTTCGGGCAGGTGCCCGCTTGCAGGTATGTAATTGTGATCCTAATGCTCTTCCACACTTATATTCGAGCTGTGCTAACGTTGTCCTTGATCAGAGACATGCAAATTCCGAGACAAGATGCCGCACCCATTGCGAGAGAAAGCTGTCAACCGGCCGGTTTACTCTATCCCGGTGATTGTTTTCCTTGACGATGTCTCGGGAAATCAGTCAAAACAGTGGAATAAACACTTCTCGTGCTATCTCTCGAACGGTGCTCTACCCCGAGAGAAGCTTTCTGAGGAGTTCCACGTGCGGTTTGTTGCTACATCTCCTCATGCTGCCCCTCTCGAAATTATGGAAGGAGTACGTTCTTCTATTGCGTAAGTCTACTCTACTATTACACACCGGCTTCTATGTTCTCATGTCTATCGTAGGGAAACCTATCGTGATCCTATCAAGGCATATGACTGCCAATCAAAAGAGGAAGTGCTCATTCAAGTATACCCACTTCTGTTCGCTGGTGACAACCCAATGCAAGCCGAGCTTTGTAGCTGCTCTGGTCTAAACTCAAATTATTTCTGTCGGACTTGCAAGTGTGGAGGTACTCAGGAATTCAAGAGGACGGATGCTGGCTATGCGAGTCTCTTTGAGGTGAGTTTATCTACACTTGATGCTTGTCACGCCTTTACTCAATGGATATCATCTTTCTTTGCATAGAGCGGCAGCTTAAGGTCGAGCTGGGATACATACGAGGAGCTATGCAAGCAGTATGCTGTTGCCTATGAATCAGGAGCTTCCACAAAGCTCGCCGAATCGTCACGTGCCTCTGGTGTCAAAGACCCAATCGCACAGCCGATTCTCGACTCGATGATTAAGATTGGCCAGGAGATTCGCAAGAACAACCCTCACCGAGTCGCAAAAGCCACACCAGAAGAAGTTCAAGCACTCCTTGACGCAGAGCTTCGCAAAGCTCGCTCCCGTGGCAGTGTCATTAATCCGCTCCTGCAGATGGACGACTATGGTATGTGCATGTTCTATTCTAACACCAGTTTCTCAACACGCATGCATACAGGTGTCGACATCAATAAGGACACTCCGACCGAGATTCTCCACACTATCCTACTTGGTGTGGTGAAATACTTTTGGGCGCAGACAACAACACTTCTTGAGAAGGACAAGAAACTGGCCATCTTCGAATCACGTTTACGATCAGTTGAAGAGTCTGGACTGAATATCCCCAAGTTGTCGGCGGAATACATGTGTCAGTATAAAGGTGGTTTGATTGGTAAGCACTTCAAATCGCTATCACAAGTTATGGCGTTTGCGGTGCACGATCTCGTTCCCCAAGATGTCTTGAACAGCTGGATTATCATTGGACGACTTGTAGTCCTTCTCTGGCACACGGAGATTGAAAACATCGACAACTATACGGTAATCAGTTCCATATGATGAGTTATAGAGTGGCTTATCTTCTCTACTATAGGATGAACTTAACTCTACCATTGACGACTTCTTGCTCTTGACGGCAAAGTGCAGTCCGGCAATCATCATCTCAAAACCAAAGTTCCATTTCCTGATTCACCTGGCCTTCTATATCCGACGTTTTGGCCCAGCACTGCTGTTTTCGACCGAACGATACGAGTCTTACAACGCCGTCTTCCGTGCTGCATCCATCCACAGTAATCACCAGGCACCAAGCCGCGACATCGCCTGGTGTTTTGCCAGCATGGACACCGTCAAACATATCGCGACAGGAGGCTGGTGGAAGAGCAAAGCACGGGGAGGGAAGTGGGTGCAAGCAAGCCCCAGGATCCTCGAGTTCATCAGTCAGTATTCGGAGTTTGCTGAGTTGCTTGGGTTGTCGACGCAGGAGCCAATTGTTCCGGGTGCGTATTCCAAAATCCTGTCTACATGTTCGAACTAATGTAGCTATGCCCAGGTTCTATCAACAACTCGCATGTATACTCGCCGGAGCAAAGGAAGGAGGAACCAGACTCGGAGCCAAGTTACAAGGAGCCAAACCAAAGTCGCAAGGCGCCGGATCCAGTCGAGTGGACAGCTACAATCGCTCATGCTCATCTCGCGCAGCCACCAGCTAATGCTATCTACCATGCCAAAGACTTTGCGACGAAGGCACAGGATGTTGTCAAGGTCGGCGGTCACGTCATTGCCAGACATGAGGGTGTATGTTTGCCTTTCTTCTCTTGATGCAGATCATGAATTTGACGCTGATCACGCATGAAATCAGGGCATATACTCACCACTCACAATAGGTCGAGTGGTCGAGATACTGGGTCCAACATCTTCTTGGACTCAATCTCCGCATGGAGTCAAAGTGACGGTGCAACTGTTTGATTTTGCTGAGCAGCCTCACCCCATTTTGCATATGCCAGTCGTACTCAAATCCGACTCTTTCTCCGTCCTAAATGCTTCGGTAAGTCATATATGCATCAAGCTTTGGTTGTTCTCAATCACGCGTCTTAACATGTAGGATATTCTTGCGGCAGTCAACCTCCAGCACGATTGCCATGCTGGAAACTGCCAGCCTGGTGAGGCACGACACACAACGCAGGAGCGCGAAGTGACATCACGGACCCGCATGTATGTTCGACACACGGATCACAGCCGCTACATAGTCAACATGCATGCCATTCACAACCACCGGATCCTCAAGGACGCAATACCGCCCAGCCTCAAGCCTTCTCGACTTGTGGATTCAGCCACGGAATCCGACATCAAGGTTACTGCCGCCACTCACATCCGGGGCAAAAGGCAGAAACAACAAGAAAAAGCGAAGGAAGTTCTCATCAACAATGTCATAGATCGTACGACCACATCCAGCGCTGACATGCCTGAGGACAAAGCTCTTGCAGCTGTCGAAAACAACGACAACCTCATCAAAATTACTGAAGGACTTGTTATGCCATCGGAAGCTGCTGTGGACAACGACGAAGGTAGCAACATCGCTTATGAGCAGCAACAGACTTCATCCAATCAGCCCTCCGAGCCACAGTGTACTCAAGCTCGTAATCCGAAGACACTTCCACGGCATGAATTTGCCTTCGACCATGATGAATCATCACAGACAGGCAATGGTAACAAGGCTTGGTGCGTCGTCTGAGGTTTGTACAACTTGGTGGCTTAATTACTGACCCCTGCTACAGGGAATCCGCTCCAAACGACGTCCTTAAACATTGGTGCCGCCTCAATAAGGTTCCTTTGACTGGCAAGAAGTCTGATATTGTTGAGAGACTCAGGGCTCACTTCGAACGGTGAGCTGCATTCTTCCTGCCAGTTCACGCATACATCTGACTTTTGTCGGCCCCAAAGCACGTCTCTTCCGCCTCCTTCATTCAATGACCTTGTCATCGCCAAAAAGGTCGTGCAAACTCAGAGACTTGAGAAAGCTCTGGTCAAGACGCAACTGGGCGATGATCAGAAACGCAAGAGAGCAGCAGAAGAGGCCGAAGAGCCTGAGGACAGCTCGCGCGCTGCAAAATGGCCACGTACCGACGTCTGACCGCCCCGCGGTCACCTTGGGGTACACGATGAGCCCCTCGGACACGTTCCGCAGCATCGCGAGGACAATGTCCTCCGTGGAGAACGCCTCGGACAGCATCACGCGTTGGTTCGCGCTGTTGCTAAGCATGCACTCGAACCACTGCATGCCCACACAGTCATCAGCACACTCTAGTGCAGCATGGTGAGGTGCTGCGCGAGCAAGCAGACACACTTGCGCACCACATAAAGTCGTGTTTATACGCTGTTGTGGACGAGCTGACTCGCATGCTCTCAAATGGCTCCTTGCCTTCCTACAAGTGCGGTGATCCACCGAGTGACGCCAGCGGCATGAGTGCGTCTACATCGATCTTGCACGAGTACATCTGCCTCGTGCCGTTGACCGCTTGCATAAACCCGGATAGCTCCGTCGCAAGCCAGTCGAGCTCCTCAACCTTGTCGTGGTCCGTGTCAAACAGCACAAGAAGACATGTCTTCTGCTGCTGTTCGCACTCGTGCTCCGTCACTGGGCCTGACCCCGAGCAAAAGGTTTGTTTCTGTTGGGAACACTGTCGAAGTTCAGTTACTAATTTTGATGTATTAAGGCTGCTCATCAAACATAGGCACCATTCTTTATCCCTACCCCTCATCTCAGAAGCTTCGGACAACCTGGAGGCAAGAGACCCGCTTGAGGGACTTCGCACAAAGTTCGTTGGAGACATCAATCTACCTGAGTGTATGTCAGAGCGGACGACTCTTTTTGAGTCTCCTAACATGTCCTCTTAGCGGAGGAGCCACTCCTCAAGGAGTCGAAGCGTCGTTTCGTTCTGTTCCCCATCCAGTATCACGAGGTTTGTCTCTACATTTGCTTTCAAAGGTTTCATAGGTCCTCATCGAAGTTCAGATCTGGCAGATGTACAAGAAGCTGAGGCTTCGTTCTGGGCTGCTGAGGAGATGGACCTATCAAAAGATCTCCATGACTGGAACAACCGTCCCAACAAGAATCAGCGACATTTCATTTCCCATGTTCTCGCCTTCTTTGCCGCCTCTGATGGTATTGTCAATGAGAACCTTTCGAGCGCTTTTCTAATGAGGTTCAGGCTGCTGAGGCTCGATGCTTCTACGGTTTCTATCCACTCGGAGACTTACTCACTCCTCATCGACACCTACATCAAGGACCCTGCTCAACGAGAATACCTCTTGACGCCGTCGAAATAATTCCTTGTGTTAAACGCAAAGCCAAATGGGCACTTCGATGGATCTCGGACCAGCGATCCACTTTCGCAGAGCGCCTCGTTACATTCGCCGCCGTCAAGGGTATATTCTTCTCTGGATCCCTTGCGTCTATTTTCTGGTTGAAGAAGTGTGGCCTGCTGCCAGGCGTGACGTTCTCTAACAAGCTTATTGGCCGTGATGAAGGCATGCACACTGACTTTGCATGCTTGCTCTTCACCCACTCGACAGACATCACTGCTCCTCATGCTATGTCCTCTTCTGCTGCTGTCGATCTTTGAGCCAACTTTCTTCACTCTCATTGCTTTGCACTCTCGCCACTTCCTCATTGCATCTTGCATTCTCGTCTCCCAGGTGCCGTGCGGATGATATGCGGACTTGGCTTGGCCTTTGGCACAAACCGGCGATCGGACCCTTTGCCAGGCTCCACAGTTGTTCACGCACTGTGGAGCACGTTTCTGGTTGAACTTTGTGAGTTTTCCCTTCCCGCACTCTTCCTCCTTCCACCACGTTGTCGCATTGCAGTGAGCCTCCCTTTGCCTGCGACACATCGCTGTTTCTTCCTTGCTCATTCTACTTTCTGTCCTCTCTTTCTTCTTTCAGCCATGGGCCTTCTAGACGGTATCAAGAGCCGGGCGGCTGAAATAAACAAGACACCTGCAAGGCCGCGTCCTGGTAACGGCACTCCTGTTCAGTCCGGCGCACCCAGCGCTGTCAACTGGGACATCCCCGAGACGCCTGGGCCTTTGAGTGTTCAGCGCGCATCCGGGCCGTTGTTTGGTGTAGCAGCTGCAGCGGTTGCTGTGACCCCTGGTAAGTCAATCAGTCTTAGCATCGAACTCAGCTAAAATTTTCTCAGCACCATTCGTAGGTGGACGACCCCTCAAGCGTCGTCGCCAAAGCGAGACGGATTTATGGACGCCTCGCAAACAGAAAAAGCATGTCGACTACGCCGAAAAGGTGGCTGAAGAATACAGCCTCGACAGTGAACAGACGGCAGAGCTCATCCAGGTCGCCGAGGTAAGTTGTTCTGCATTCTTTCCGTGAACGATATCACATGTTTTACCAGGCCCCATCCTTCTACGATGGCTTCATCCTCTTCGCTGCCCAGATGAAACGGCAGGATATTGATCGTACTGTCTGGATGGGTGAGATGTGGCTCCAGTCAGACGATTTCAAGGTGAGCTATTGCATTATGTCTGACCAATATCTCTGCTCAATAACTTCAATGTCTTAGAGTCACATTCAAGACGCACTTTCTGGATACCTTCTGGACGGCAACGTTTCTGCATACAAAGGTGGATTGACAGACCGGTTTGTGGTAAGTTGTCCTTCCCTCCTTGCGGTATCTCACTCTGACATTGTTGAAGCGTCATGTCCGAACAAAGCCCTCGGGTTATTGTGTCCCCAAGCATGTCTGGGGTTTTCTCGCCAACCACAAATTTCGCTCTCACATCAGCAATGTCTTATCTGGCCTGAGGTCTGAAATAAAGGGCAAGCTCGGCAGCAAAGAAAACCGCAAGAACGACATATATACCCTCCTTCAATCCCTGATTGGTGGTACCAACACCCGTACGCACTCGAAGATCGCAATCACCCCGCAGATGTGGGGTCGTGTTGCCTGGCTCGTGAGTTTCACACCTACTTATAATATTATTGTCCTGTTACTCAATTATACTAGTATTACGCGCTTGAAGAACACGAGAAGATTGTCAAGAAAGGGAAGAAGAAAGACAAGGACTTTTGGGACGACGTGGATGCTGAGCTTCGGGATATCCGGTACCAATACTCGATCTACGACGAGCCGGTGAAGTCGCAAAAGATCAGTGTGTAAGTTCGTATTTTTACTATTCACTTCTGTTACTAATATTCGTTCTTTAGTTACTTCAATCTTTGTCTAGAGAAACACAAGGCGGAGAAGAAGCCCAAGAAGGGCGCAAAGCCCATCCCGGACAGCTTCCCCATCTCCTCTTGGCAGCGGCAGCTTCAGGCGGCCATTGAGGAGATGAACGACTACGATGTCTCGGAGACGACGGCGCTTATTCAAGGCACATCCGTTGGCGATCGCCCTCTTGAAGATATCGACGCCGACATCGAGGCTGAGCGTGCCGAGCGCGCTGCTTGTCGCAACCGAGCTGAGGGCGAGGATGAGGGTCAGCCAGAGGGCGGCATTGCCAATGCTTGAGGGCGTGACGGTTTAAGCAATTCGTGTCGTGTCGTGCCGTGCCGTACTGTGTTTTTCAATCTCGTTATTGCACTCGTATTTGCATTCCTCTTTCATATTATAAGTATCTCGATAGACATTTGTAGAATGCATAGAATAATTTATGTTGCTAGAACCTCCCTTGCCTGCCTGCTGCAACATCCGCAACGACGTGCATGCGAAAGCGAAGCTCATCTCGTCCTAGGTCCCTTTCATATCTCACTCAGACCTCGGCCCCTGCATCACCTTGGGATTGAGTTGGCTGCTGCACCGACTCTCGTGCTGAGGCCGCTCGGACCTTGGTGAAAGGCTCGGCGCAGCCTGGGAAATAAAATCTCATATCAACATTGATAGCTCCACGTGTGATTCACATTGACGCTCCATGGTCGGAGCGAGGTTGGAGCCATCCGACCTCTGAGCGACCTCGTTGACTTAACCTCAGTTTGCCATAGAAACGAGCCCGGCTCAGGAAATTCGGCGTGGGGCCGATCCGACGCTGCGTGACCAACAACCGTGTAGGTTCGCGCAACTGCCAGCTTACAGTAAGCGCTTGTCTCTTCGCTTTTGCCTGAAACTTCACGTCCTCGAATCCTGTCTCTTGAAAGGCTGCGTTTTCCTTGGAATGACCATAGAAGAGATATCGTTGCGTGTCAAGAATGGACAATAACAAGAGTTCGTGACGCGGTGCCGACGGCAAGCACCGAGGCCGCGAAGAAAGTAAGGTTGGGGGCTGCGGAGACACTTACGCCTGCCCTATGACACGCTGGCAGTGCACGCACCAGAATATCATCGTTCCGTCATGTGCCGTCCCGCAGCTCGCGTCCTACAGCATCCTACGCAGCACCTACTTAGCCTGGATCGCATGGAGTGCTGTATGTTCACTTCCTTACCACCGACCACCGAACTCAGAGCACCACAATGATTATCGTGACGAAGCAAGAGCCGTTTGATATGCCCGGCGCTTTCCCCACTACGGATGCGGCTGCCATTGAAGATCTGCCGCCACCATACTCCGAGAGGGACGAACTCAGCACGGAACCCGGGCCATCTACATCGTCCCTTTGCCTCCGCACGCATCTCGTCGAGGTACACTCTTATTCTGGAAATGCCATCGAATCGACTCAGCCCCCTCCTCGTCCTGCATCCACCCCGATTGCCCGCCTCCCACTCTTGGATACTACCAGTGGCCCACCAGTCCCTGCCCAGCATGTCACCACGCCTACCCACGCTCGAGGCGACTTCTCGTTGGTGGACTCACAAAAACCGCTTCCAAAGCTACCACTTCCAGGAAGGAGGAGTCGGGCCAGTACGTCAAGTTTGCCCTCCGTTTCTTCGGCTTCCACGTCACAATCTCGCAATCCCTCGACTTCTCAGTCATGGCTGCGGAGCCCTCCGTCCGGCTTGTCATATGCGAGGTTTTACCGGATGGTGCATCACTCGAAGGGAGAGCATCTGAGTGGCGGGTTCTTGAAGCAGCCACCGAATTGCAGTAGTCGTGTGCACCCGTTCTTGACACACAATGTGGACGAGGAAGACTGGATCCGGCACGTCTCTTCTCCCTTGCGTTTGCAGTTCACTATGCTAACGTGGCTTGCGTACACTAGCTTTTTGGGTGATGTTGAGAGGACTGCGTCTCCTCCTAGCCAAGCTATGACCTTGCGATCATCAGGCATGCTGAGCTCTGTTCTCGGAGCGTCGAAAGCCGGTTCGCAGCTTATCCTCTAAAACATGTCTTCATGCTGATTCTGGTGTAGGCAACTCTAGTACGTCGCTGCCATCTGAGGAGTTGGCTTCTGTGCGCAAAACAATAGATGACTGGAATAGGGTACGTGTGATGCTCACGATCCATGCAGGACGTGCTGAACAGGCCTGATAACGTCCATCAGCACTTCTTCCGCCCTCGTCGTATGATGGTCCAAATCACCAAAGAAGATGCACCGGACCTTGCTCCCAAGACGGGTGCGTCGCGGGCTTCGAACGCATGCGATGCCTTCGCAGCGTCGTTCTCTTCGGCTGTTGTCGGCAGCTTCAGCAGCTTCTCGCGCAACTTGAACGTCTCGCGGAACGAGTCGGATCCCCGTGGCATCATGCAGGAGGTCAAGAGGAGTATGGACCGCGAGGCGCACTTTGCACAGAAGAAGCTGGGCGTTGCGAAGAGGAACTTCCAGAAGGAGATCGAGGAGTCGAAGAAGGAGATAGCAGCGTCGCTGCGGATGTCGATTCCTGGCTCTGGCAAGGCGAAGGAGAGCAGTAAGCCCACACGTTATGTTTTGTTGGTGGATTCTCTGTAACACTTGTGAGCGCTTTGCTGTACTACAATACACTTGTAAATTATTGGGCAACTCGGAAGTCAAGCTTCAATGTTAGGATAGGGGTATCGTGAGAATTTGCCAGATCTAATCATGAGTCAGCGCAAGCGACTGTCTCCTTCGCCCCACAGACACCAGACCTTGCTTTTCGCTCATCACCTTCACCCCGCCCTTCGGGCCTCTGGGCTCCTTTTGTTCTCGGCCACTGGCTGCTATCGATAAAACCCTCAATCATCCCCCATTTGAAAAGAAACGATACTATGGGCGCATACTACGACGAAATCGAGATCGAGGACATGGCTTGGGATGAATCAAAGGGCGTGTACCACTACCCGTGCCCCTGCGGCGACCGTTTCGAGATCTCGCGCTCGCAGCTCGCCAACTACGAGGACATTGCGACATGTCCAAGCTGTAGCTTGATCATTAGGGTGATATACGATCCGGTGAGTTCGTTTGCGCCCATGCTGCGTCTAATCGGGGCGCTGTGTATTGACATGACTTTTTCTCCGTGCAGCTGGACTTCGAGGACGAGCCCCCAGATGACGAGACTTCTGAGGGAGAGGAGGAGGAGGAAGACAAGGAGGAGGATGACGAGAGCGGCGACGAGCAATTCCATGATGCCTTTGAGAAGCTTACGCTCGAGAACTCCGGTGCGAGCGTCACTGTCGTCACATAAATGGAGATGGACGTCCGGGTGCGAGCTGACAGAGGACGTGGGGCGGCCCTTTGGGAAGGTGAATGCTGGTTGAGCGCCTCAAAAGCACCGATTATCACGATAGTGACGATGGGCATAAGTGCGTGCGTGCCCCTTTCTGCCGTGCAGAGGTTGATTGACATTTGAAAGCTAACAGTTATTTTCCTGATTCTTGTACTATATCGTACCTTTCTCTCCTATTAGTTCGGCTATCAATGCACATGCATTACTTTTGCGACGAGCACCTTGAGGTCCCATGACGATTGAACCCGAGGTTAAGGTCCTGTTGGGTGCGCGCCTTGCTGAGTACTTCTGAATCGCTAGCGTCTGGACCGTATCAAGGCCATATACCACGGCTGCTATCTGATGGTAGCTCGGCGTACTTGGCGCTCAGTGTGTCGTTTCCCTGCACAACCGCTCGGCTTGAAAATACAAGAATGATCATGCCTTGTCGATGTTCCAACGACCACAAGTCCGGGTTCCGTCGCATCGGTTTTTTTTCAGTCCCACTGTACGAATTATTTCTGGGGCACGATAATCGATCCGCGTACTTTGCGAAGGACCGGCGATGGATGACTCGCGTGCTCAGCGACAATTTGCCTGTGCTCTGCCAGTGCGCTGCGATTTGAGTCAAGGCGCAAATTTCTTGGCTGTTGCCTCTCATGCACATTCCCACAAACAACATTGACTCTCTAATCAGATGTATCCGTGTGTTTCTCTCGTTTTCATTGGACTCAAACATGAAGTTTAAGGTACGTGACTACGATTATGAGCAGAATGTCTCCCAATATATAACGCTATGGAGCTGGTCCGATGCGTTTGTGGCACAGCAAGCCCGGGCTACGACAGCCTCATAAAGTGCTGTACACTCTTAGCATTTCTGACACTCGTGTATCAGTGCTGGCGCCTAATGTAGCCTCAGACTCAATTTCTTGAAGGGACACTTCCCATGGAGAATACACGTAAGTACTGTGTCAGCCTCCCCTTTCTCTCGGTGACGACGCCAACAGTTCTTGCGTTTTTCTTCCATCCTGGACAAACAACTTACAAGATTTCCCTCACGAGTAGCCTTTGGTAGAGGACCATCACTAGAGCTGAGTTAGTGACAACCTGGTACCCCTAGCAATGCTCACGACGATCGGCTGTTTGGGTTTGCTATGATTATCGCAATGTCGCGTTAACTTACCTTGCTGGCATATTTTAGGCAACAAAATCAGTCAAATAAACGCCACGCGGTGCTGTACTTTCTGATCACGGCATAAGATATACCATTAGCAACATCTGATGCTTTAGAATAAATGTGTCAGCCATACGTGCGACGAAAAACGTGTGGCCGTCGACAGCCATAATTGTCACATTTTAGCTTTGGAAAGCATTGTTAACAGCTTTGTAAATGATCAGGGAACATTGGAGCCGAGACGAAGCTCGGTGAGTGCGATGACATAAACATGAAACGAAACGCGCTAACCGATTTATGTCGTATTCTTCTGCTACTTTTAGTTTTAGTCATGCTGTGAGTCACTAGTCAGGAGCTGATCCCCTCATGCACAGTGCATGGGCCCCCTTCAAAAGCAATGGTCCGCATAGAACAGGGCGACACATGTACATTATCCGCTCTATCTGGGCCGTTTTCGCGCTTGCAGGATCCGAGTTTCAATCGCTGAAATGACCCTTGTCTCTAACTCGCCCGCGTACGGGGCGAATATTGCGCAATACGAGCTGTCGAGTTATGTGACAGGTGTTTCACTATCCACACTCAGACGCCTCACTGTCACTGAAACCTCTCTTCCATAGTGTCCATGGCTACTTGGGTATGTTAACGACTACTGCGACTGACTGACGTTAGTTTCTGTGTGATGGTTAGAGCCGAATATCACGACATCCAGTCTTAGATTTAGGGAAAGAAGTGCGTAGCAGTAATTATCGCTATACCTTGCGCTGATTCAGCATCTGTAATGATGTCCAGGTCCACCTCATCTGGGTATACGGGGGTATAGCAATTCATCCGACATCACGGAAGGGATCGAAGAACCATCTGATGAAGCGACAGGAAGGCGTGTCCCCTCAAAGTTACTCCTTCACAATGACTCCCATGGGAATCCTCCAATGACTTGGCGCCGATGACCGCTGCCCTGGATCGTCGAAGCATCCTCTCCAGCTCTTGTGACCAATCGGACCAGCAAAGTCGACAAGGCTCATGATCATCGCGTGGCCAAAATTAGATGCGCGATTCGATGGAGGAACTTCCGTTCCTCGTCACTCGTTGGCAGTGATCCATAGTGGAAGTCCGGGCCTCCAGCGTTCCCCCTTTGTGCTACTGAAGCTTTTTGTGGATGATGTCGCAAACCAGAACAAATTGCGCTTTCAGAACGTATAAAAAGGGCTCAAGTTGAACGACAATCTCCATCAACCAAAGACCTCAACTCGACAACTCATCCTTATCCTCACTACTCACAATGCACTCTGTCAGTACTACTCCTGCCAAATTCCGCACCGAAAATGCTAACTTCCCCCTCCCCCTTACCAGGCTACTCAGACCCCCGTCAACAACGCAGGCGCTTGCGGCGTCTCTACTTGCAGCTGCGGTAACACGTCAGTACATTTGTTATGTCTATTTTTTCTGAGTCGGCTGACGCCTTCGCAGCTGCCAATGCGCTGCGGATACTTGCAAGTGCTGAGTGCCAGTTCTTCTGTTGTGCTCACAACGGTGTAGATTGGGAGGAAGTGGAAGTGTGAATGTATTAGTAACGATGTTTGATATATGAAGCAAATATCGATATGCCTTACTGTGTTATACTCGCTTGTGTGTAGTGAAGGAATGTTGGGATGTGCAGCTGAGAAGGTGTTATCCGTGAAGCCTTTACGAAGAAATAAGGCACTTGACTTGAATTTCCAAGAGAGCATGACCCGCACATTTACCTCCCCCGATTTTTTCACTTCTCGCTCACTTGAGCTCAATGGGAAACCCACCTCCAGGACACAAAGTTAGACGTCCCAACATCCTTTTGATCGTCTCATTCGTCCGTAACAGAGCGTCGAAAGTCGTCTGAGCTTGGTGCAGGATGCGTCGACAAAAGTTTGTATGACCTCTCGCGTTAGGTAATGTTCCTGTTGCCTACGTGCTTGCCATCATACTACATGTACATCTTATTTCAATAACGTTTCACTACCACGGATATACCTATGATCCCAAGTTATATACATATGACACCATCTCTTGTATTTTATCCTTTTAGGCGTTTGTGTTTGAACCATTGTGATGTGCCACCCGAAAGGTCGATACAGGGAGCGTACTGGACTCGTATGATGACTCTGGATCAGCTACCCTTTTAACATGTAGTATGAAGTGTGTTGTAAGGACAGAATAGAGTATGCGTCCAGGGCTATTGGTATGCACCAGAATGTCAAGAACTGCTGTTATCAAAACAACTAAGTAAAGTCACGTACACGCTGAGTATCGCCGTCATGTTGAAATCAAATCCCTAGGATGGGTAAGCTTTGCCATAGAAGTTGCGATGCATGAGCGTACCGATGGAATAGGTACAATCACTAGTATCACTAGTACTGTAAAAATCGTCAGTTGCTGTTCAAGCACCCAATGTTGAAGGCTAGGCAGGAAATATGACACACTGGACAATAGCACAAAATACAAGACGCCTAGTTGCAACTGTCAGCAGTGGTGTGCGACAAGGTTGACGGAAATCACCATCAGTAATGACAGTCTTGAACAAAGCTGGAAAGCTGCGCGTTTCTTTGTCTGTTTTGATATAAACCAAAGTCACACTCTACTGTACATCGTAGATACTCACAGACGAGGTACGATTCGATCAATAATAGGACTACCAATGCTGATCGGCAGAGAACAGGGTGAGCCAGCATTTTCTCGCACAGAGTCAAATCAGCACACCTGAATTCCCGATCAGCATCGTAGTCCAAGATAATTTCATCATCAATGAGGAACCCTCAACGAAGCAGCCCGGAAGTCCTGGATTGGAAGTGACTAGCGAAAATGAACCGTCAACGCATACATGGATTAAAGTACCATTGAGATTTCAACGCCTGATGAACTTACTGATGGCACTTTGGAAGAACATGTATATTGTATACACTCCCCCGGCAACGCAGCCGAGGTATAAACACACCATTCCCACCGCAATTTTGCGATTCCTACCCCAGATCGCCCAGGTTCGTGTTGCAACCATTACTGTGAGCATAGTGTTGTCAGGGTATTCTAAGGTGTTGTAGAGTAAGCAGACTTGCTCTCTGATAAACAAATACCGATGGCATCGAGCCCTGCGTAATACTTAAAATTGTGACATCGCATGATTAGTGGACCGCGCACTCACAGTAAACAGCAGTCGCAGCATTTTCACACATTCGTGGTGTCAAGTTGTGCCCAAAAGTAACTAGGCTGAAGGTAAGTGGCGCGTGCTGTGACGACGATCGACCTTGACTCACAATACCAAAGTGCGAGCACCACGTTGATGTAGGCCATGTATCTCGTCAACAGATACAGTACTTTGATGACGGATAACTTTGCTTTCCAGATGTACTTGACTTCGAAGTCGAGATTTGTTAGCGTGTCGTGTGTCTTAAACAGAAGAGGTGTAAAGTTAGTATGTGCATCTGGGCGTCGTGGTTTCTCATACCAGAACTGTTCCGCAAGCAACTGTGATGCGGTCAGCTCAACGACGTTGTATTGTGCTTCTGTACTCGGGTGAATATACGTACGTGTTACATACTAAAGGAGTATGATCAGTCCCGGTGTCTGTGTAAGCTTTTTAAAGAAGAAAGTGAACGTACTGCACTAAGTCGAGTAACAAATTTAAGCAAGAACTCCTCTTCATAAGCGACGTTATCGATGGAAGACATGTACCGTAACTCGAAATAAGTTGGCCTGCTAGAGGTCCGAACAGTTAGGACAGGGAAAAATAAGGTTGTAGCCCATGGTTTCAAGCTGCTCTATATGTCAACTGGGTTCGACAGACGCAAAAATCCGAGTCTCATGTCATCCACCCGAATGTAGAAATGGCGTCCCGAAACGCGGGAAGATCGATACCGAGTTTTGAGTTCGGGTTCGCGTACAGCATCAAGTGGAACAGGACGTGATTATCATTGGGACTTGAGAATACACTTGGACCCACAACCATGACACATGTGCGAGCTGGAAAGCCGTGGAGCCTGTTTGGATAGTACCAGTTCTGTCAGATGGTAGTGCACTGGTGACGCCACTGAAACAGCCAACTCGACCAGAAAGGCTGTGGCTGACGTGAGTTTATCACTTATTCGTGCAAAAGAAACATACACATGCTAGCCTTGGTGAGGCAAGGGGTGGACACCCGTGGGGGTCAAATACTGGTACCTTCGGTATGTGGATTACGAACTTTGGGTTTGCTCTTGTGACGCTACTTAGATTACTGAATGAAGCGATGTCCTTCGCTCGCAGGATATTCCGCTCAGCACGCAAGGTTGCACGCCACTCCAGTTACCTATCACGAGGCATCAAAACACAAGCCGAGGACATCAATATCAAACCTAACGTGAAACTATTACTCGTATATTCAAAATTATGCCCGGCTTGGCATTGTACATGTTTGGCTTTGTGGCTGTGGTATATCTCTCGCTTTGACGTTAGTGCTCGGTATTTGTATACGACGTAGGGCTCTAGATTGCACGGCAGATATTGACAGGCAGTGGGTCCACTCGTGTTCGAGTTTTCCTTTCCAGTATAACGGAATTGCAATTCTCACCGAGCAGATTGGTAGGACGAGAGCCCTAAGTGCCGCAGCGGAGCGCGGCTGCCTTGTCCTTCATACGTGTACCGCTTGTCTGGGTCTCACAATACCTGACGCTGGAGTCTTCAATATACATCAATCAGTGGTGTTTGATCCCTCCGCCGTGACGTCCAGTGCCCTTCGTCGGTCAGAAGCCCCTTGCCTTTCGGAACAGAGGAAGGCCAGTGCGCTAGCTCCCCAGATTCGCGTGCATGCAACTGTAACGCAAAGCGCTTAAGCTCAATACAAAGCTCTGCAAGCTGCGAAGGCGATATGGCCGTCGTCGCATGTGAGCTCAAGAGCCGTTCCAAGTTTCGGTACCGCATCGAACCCCCCCAGTCGAATATTATACTGTGCTCTTGATTAGATATATAGATCGATTAACTGTAAAGTCTAAATATGGATCCTTCCACTCGCAGACCGCATATTAGGGTATCCAAATGCATGCAATGCTATGGCTCATGCGCGTAGCCCTCCTCCTCCGCAAGCCCAGCCTCGGAGTCCAAGTACTTCGGCGCGCGGACGTGCGTCTCGCCCTCGTCTTCCGCTGCGCCGGCGTTAGTCTCTGCTGCACAGGGCTGTAGAAAGGGAAGGGAAGGGTGGACGTACGTTCGGCGTGCCAGAAGTAAAGCACGAGACCGGATATGACGACGGGGAATGCGAGGAAGTAGAGCCAGTACGGCGAGTAGTGCTACGTGTGGGAGGTCAGTTAGCTCATCGATTGCCGTGGGTTGCGAGGGTGTGATACGTACGAAGAGGAACAAGCCTTTTTGACGAAGGGGTGAAAAGAATGAGCTGAGGGAGATCAAAGTGGTGGGGTAAAGGCACGCACCGAACAGGAGCCCGTAAAAGTCGCTTGTCAAAAGCGAAATGTTAAAGAACGACGAGGACGCGGTGCGGAAGAGAACGGGTGCGAGCGCATAAACGATGTCCATGGCTTTAAAAAGGCGAGGAATGTGCAGATGCGTCAGCCGTAGGTGCACGAGGAGAGGTCGCAGGATGGCCGAGCAGACGCACCGATAACGTATAACAGCAGAAGCCAGCCCGTGCCGTCCTTCCATCGCGTGCGGCTCGCCTGCTCGTGCTCGAGGACGTAGGCTTGTATCCCGCAGACGATGGTGCCCCAGAAGCCGACCTGGCCGACGACCTGGTGCGCGGTAGTCAGAATCGAGGCTTCACATCCGGTGAGGAGATGAAGAGCACCGACCTCGTACATGGGCGTATTCCGAACGAACAGCTCCGTCGTTGCGTTCACTGCGGATGGCACGATAAAAGTTCAGCGGCGGAGAACGTGATGACAGTGGGAAGAAGGAAAGAGGGGACGTACCGATTCCGAAGAGCGTCGCGCCGCAGAGCATGAGGAGGTCGCCCTTGGCGCGGTCCGCGACGACGCCCGCTTCTTGTTCGTTGCCCGCGAGGAAGTCGGACGCGACGAGCATGCAGAGGCCGAGGATGCTCACTACGACGCCCTGCCAAAAAGAATCGGCATTGTGGCTCTTAAAGAGTCAGGAGGGAAGAGAGAAAGACGAACGATGATCTGCGTCCAGTGATATCGCGTGTGCATGAAGAGATAGCACGAGAAGAGGCACACGGGGATCGCCCATGCGTCGAGGAGCATCGCGGAGAGGAGGTCGGTGTAGTCGTATGCTTTGATCGCGAGGAAGTTGCCTTCGACGTCGCCTAAGGCGAGGAGGAAGTCTGCGTGGATTCGAGAGAGTTGGTATTCGTGAACCGGTATGGAGAGAGATGGGGAACGCACATTTCCACCCGTCCTTTAGGACCATCTTGTACCATCCCCGCAGGCCGTCTGTCGCTCGTCAGTTTCGCTCCAAGGAGAGAAGGGACACAAGACATGACGCACATTTATACATCGTATACGGCGTAAACACGAACATCAACCCCACATACCTGCACACGACCAGGTCAAGCCTTACTCCAGCTAGCCACTGCGGAGCACTCACGGAAAAAACGCCTGCGTCGCAGGCAGCACCCACTGCCGCTTCACGAGCAGCGCCGTGAGCACAGACGCGCCCGTGATCGACACGCTCAGGGCCTGCCCCGCGAGCAGCGAGAACGTGAACGTGGGCGTCCACAGGCTCGCGAAGCGCGCCCTTGCGCTCCTCGCGAATGCCCCTGGGGACGCGCACGATATTGGCGGGCGGTCTGCGTGCGCGTGGCGGGCGGGTATTGGCGGAGATATTGATGTTGATGTTGATGGGGTGGGCGAGGAGGGCGAGGAGGGCTCGCCGTCGGGGTGCGCGCGGAGGAGCTGGTATTCTTCGCTCTTCCGGGCGGTGTCGTCGAGGGAGGAGGAGATGTGGCCTATGGCGTCCTTGAGTTTCTCCATGTTCGTCGAGTAATCTCAGGGGAGTCGGGTTAGTGAAGATATGCGGGGACTGGCGGTTGGCGGTGGTGTAGTTTGGCTTGAGTGAGACGTCGGCGACGGCAACTAGGAGCCACGAAGCAGAAAGAAGAGAGTGCCTGGTTGCCGCTGATATGTAATGGCTCTAAGTTGTGATGAATTGCCAGCACTGACCGACCGCGCGTGTCACGGTGTGTCCCGTCGCGAAACAGTCGCAAGTGGGTGTTCCGGCGCTGAACTTCTTTAACAGACCCGCTTGATTTGAAGAACACTCTGGTGCAGTGTCTAGGATAGCTGGTGGAACGTTCTTATCGCAGAGGACGTCCTGTCGAGATGAGCGCTGGACGGTGGCGACGGTGGCCGTTCCCCGCGTGTAAATTCGCGCGACCCTGACCGCGCCAAAATCCTATTCGCCGGAGCATTCGGTCCGGAGGTGGTGAAGCTCCCGCCAGCGACGTGCTCCTTGAGACGGAGTCTGGTTGAACGTTCGGCACAATGTACACACCTATCTTCTAGACTATCCTTTTTTTGTCGTTGACACACATTAGCTTGTGAGTCTTTGTCGAAACGGACAAGTGAGTGGGGAACTAACGAGACCCGCAGTCGACATCACAGCTTCCTTCGCTCGTCTTACCATTGGCAGACAGACTCAAGACAATCAACCAGCATCAGAGGGAGGACGAAGCATGTCATGGGAAGGGAAAGAGCGATCACTACGTGTCCTCGAGCGCGACGAGTCAGGACATCTCAGGCGTACGACATTCGGGTCGGATGGCAAGCAGGTATGCCTTCTCCGATGTATCACACCTACTTACAGTAGACTTCAAGCTAACACCCTGATTTCGTCAAACAAAGTACAAAGCAAGCGGTAGATATAATCTCCGGGACGAGCTTGGCTTGCGTGTCCCCTCGCTCGACCGTATACGCCGCGTTCTGGTAGACCTCTTCCTCCCTGCGGGATACCCAGCAAGCGTGACGCCTGGTGAGTTCAAGTTACTTCCTCTGCTCAAATTGCATCCAACTGATAAGAATGGCCATGACATTAGATTACCTCCCGTATGCTTGCTCTCCTGCAGAATCTGGGACGTGACTGACGACGTATACTGGTTTGTGGGGTAGATACCACGCATACAACGCCCTCCAGGCATTCTTCAGCTCCCTAGCGGGGCTCATTGCCTCGAGAGGCGCGCTTCAAGGTACGTTCTTCTGCACTTATTTATAACATGTATGCTAACACGACAAAGGCGTCGGCGTCGGCGACGCCTCTGCTACAGCAACAAGCGCCCTCCTCCTAACCGTCCTCCAAGACGTCTTCGGCCGGATAACCAGTACGTCCTCCCCTCCTCCCATAGCTATCGCCGACGCTGACCATACGCGCCCAGCAATCAGCGCCGCCTACGTCTTCGGCACCTCGCTCTACCCAGAAACCAAAACCTTCCGGCTCGTCGCAGACCTCGTCAACGACGCGTCGATCGTGCTCGACACGCTCTGCCCGCGCCTCTCCCTCTCTTTCCTTCACACCTTCCTCCTCGCAATCTCGTCATGGGTACCCCCGGCGACGCTGTTGGCCGCGGTGCTGCCGGGCGACGCATCGCTGCGCGTCGCGAGTCTGTGCGCCTCTGCGGCGCTGCGCGCGCTGTGCGGGCTCGTAGCGGGCGGGAGCAAGGCGGCGCTGACGAATCATTTTGCGTGCACTGTACCTGCCTCGACCGCTGCAGGAGGAGAGGCGGTGGTAGCGGGCGATGTGGGCGAGCTGAACGCGAAAGATGCGAGTCGGGAGACGGTCGTTGGGCTGTTTGGGATGCTGGTGCGTTTTCTGTGTATGCTCTCTCCACAAGACATAACTGACGCGGGGGAATGTCATGCGCGTAATCTTAGCTAGGCACGCTCCTTGTCCCGCGGCTCACCTCCGTGCGCGCGACGTGGCTCACACTTGTATTTCTCATCGCGGGCCATCTGCTCGCCAACTACCTCGCCGTGCGCAGCGTCTCGCTCCGCACACTGAACCGCCAGCGCGCTGGTATACTATGGACAGCTTGGGCAGCGCGCATGCGCGAGCGGGAGGATGCGGATGACGTCTCGCCGTCTATCTCAAGTCTGGCTAAGGCGGGCGGACAGCTTGCGCTCACGCCTGCCGAAGTTTCTCGGCGAGAGCGGATTCTCGCTCTCCCGGGGACACTGCGCGATGCCCGAGGCCACTCGATCGGGTACTGCGAGCTCGGTGCCTCCGTCTCCCGGGTCGTTGCGCGGGGCGGGGCGGAGAACGTCCGGCGGGCGCTGCAGTCTTCGTCAGACGCCAAGTTCGCGAAGGAGCGGTATATGCTGTTTGCACTGCCGCGTCGTCGCGTTGAGAGCAAGGTCGAACTGACCGTGTGCTTCAAGGAAGGCGCGACGCCGCGTGACCAGCTCAAGGCGTGGGCGCATGCGCTCGAGGCTGCGGCGCGTCTGCGGGCGGCGTCCGTGTCCCCGGATACAAATACGGTGGTGGAGGAGGCGTATGCGGCTGTGGAGGCTTGGTTTGCGCCGTTTATGGAGGCGCTAAGCGGGGCGGGGTGGAGAGTCGATGCGGAGGGGATTATGATGGGGTCTATTGGGGCGACGGTGCTTGGGGTTGAGGGTGACGCGGTGGATGACGGGGTGGTGCTCGACGGGGAGGCGAAGGTGAAGCGGGAATAGAACGAGCGTGGTCATGGGTGACGCGATGATGTTCGTAGGGTAAGTTGGGAACGTGGAGGGCGCAGAGGCTGTCTATAACAGTAGCGGGGTAGAGTTTTAGACGCTAAAGCGTGTATGCGTTCTATAGATTGCTGTAACAATAGATGTTGCCTTTCTCATCGGTCGGCCTTCTCTAAGGCGTTGAAGTAAAATCTCCAGATTGCTTGCTTTAACGCGTTTCTCAAAGCCTGTCTAGTTTCAAACTAGCTCGGGCTGTGGCTTGGCGTACGACATATCGCGCGATTACATCTACACCGACACTGAATTTTGCACTCCTACTACTATGCCGGAACCCGCAATGAAATCCGACACCCGCAATGAAATGAAATCAGATATTTTGTTCCTCCCTCTCGCTTCGGGCCTTCAACAAGCCCTGTTTTTGTTTGTGAGACATAGTATGAGGCTTTCTGAAACCACATATGAAGCCTTAAGCTGTAATTTGTCCATACAACTTTGCCACGACGATGCCGCGCGAGAGTCATGGTTAACCTTTGTTTCCCTTCTTCGAGTTTGCGACGAACACCACTCGCTCAGAACATCCTTGTTTCTCTCAAAACTTCGCTATGCGTTAACTATGGCATGGAATATGAAGCCAATCAAGTTTGGTAGCAAACGGAATACAGGAAAGTACCTACCCTGAGCAGTTTTATGAAAAGAAAGACTGAATCCTCGATTGTTTTGTACATAGCGTCTGTAGTTTTGATTTCTCCACCAAGCCGTGCGATACAGTCATAGAGTAGTTACATTAGATGGCCCATGTTAAATTTTGTAGGTATACGCCAAGGGACGGAGGAGGGGCAGTCGAATCAACCTACATTTCATTGCGGGTGACGGTTTTCATTGCGGGTTCCGGCATAGTAGAGTTGATGCGGTAGCTATGTTTGTTTCGTGCCGTGATGAAATCGGTGCAACTTTGCGTGCGCGTGATTGGGAACGTCGGTGCCAGTGCGAAAATAGCCGAGGGTGGTTTACACTAAGACGGTCCTTTTGTTCCTGCTATCATCATCTTGCTCTCTCTGTATCTTATACTCACCACTCCTTGTTTGTATTCTTGACGACGACGGCAACGGCGAGATAGACACTTTCTAGGCAAAGGACACAGGTTTGAGTTGGCTTGTCTTGGATCAGAACACCAGCACTGACGGACCAGTGCTCTTCCCCGCACTCAACGTACTAATCCACAATCGAGCTCAGCCCTGACAAACGAGCACAGTCTCCTGTCACCTCCACCATGGGCGACGCTAACCCCAACGATACCACCACCAAGCACGAGTCCACACCCGCACCCGCATCCGCACCGCAGACGGCACTCGTCCTGACAACGGGCCCCCAGGCCGAGCACCACATGTCGGGACAGCTCCCCGCAGACGCATACGCCTCGTCGCTCTCTCCCTGGCGCGCCGCGATCCGTGCGTGGGCCCTGAAGGCGGTCGAGCGGGAGAGCCCGGTCATCGCGCGCGTGCAGGTGCGTCCAGTCCTCCCCCCACTCGGATGCAGTAGGCGGGATTGCTGATGGCCGGTGGGATTGGGTGGTGGTGCGGATGATGTACGCTGTTGATATGGGCGGGGCGACGAGCAGGCAAAGGTCCGGCGCCCGTGGCTGGATGCGTATTTCGTGTCGACGAGTTCGTTGGGGACGCACACGTTCTTTATGATTGCGCTGCCGATGCTGTTCTTCTTTGGGTATGACGAGCTCGGACGGGGGTGCGTTGTTCTTTGGCTTTTTATTCTTCTATGCGCTGACCAACGACTCTCATAACCCCGACCATATGAACATGGATTCAATCTGCTAGTCTCCTCTTCAACCTCGCGTTCGGCGTGTATACCTCGTCCTTTGTCAAAGACCTAGTCTGTTCACCACGACCATTCTCACCTCCCGTTACTCGCCTCAGTACGTATGATCCACCCCACCCTTTAGCCACCCACGTTTCCCCGCCCCACACAACGTCGACTAACCTCCCACACACCACCAGCGATAAGCACCCACCACCTCGAATACGGCTTCCCGTCCACACACTCCACCAACGCCGTCTCCATCGCGCTCTTCGTCTTCTCGCACGTGCACGCCGCCTACACCGCGCCCGCGTCCACGATGACGCCCGCCGGGTACGCGCTCGCGTGCACTGTCCTCGCCGTGTACGCGTTCAGCATCGTGCTCGGCCGCGTGTACACCGCCATGCACAGCGCGACGGACTGTGTCGCGGGCGTCGTGATGGGCGCCGCGGTCTGGGCGGCCTACGAGGGTGTCAAGCCCGCGCTGGAGCGGTGGCTGGCGAGCGGGTCCTGGAGCGGTGAGTTCCAGACGTATTGGAACGGGCGACTGGCTGACTTGGATGGCGTATACAGTCCCGCTCACGACCATCCCCGCCTGTCTCCTCATGGTGCACTTCCACCCTCAGCCCGTGGACGACTGCCCGTGCTTCGAAGACGCCATCGCGTTCGTCTCCGTCATCCTCGGCGGCTGGCTCGCGCGGTGGCACATCGCCTACGCGGACCTCGCCTCCACGTACCTCTCCTCCGCCTCGACCATGCCCGGCTCGCTCTTCACCACCTGGGACGCGCGCGCGCTCTGGTGGGGCGTCGCGCTGCTCAAAGTCAGCACGGGCGTGCTCGTCATCTTCGCGTGGCGCATCCTCGCGAAAGTGGTCCTGCACCGCGTGCTCCCGCCGCTCTTCCGCGCGCTCGCGGCGTGCGTGCGCCTCCCGAACAGGCGGTTCTACACGCCCGCGACGGACTATGCGCACGTCGAGCCGGCGGAGGGGCTGCGTCCGATTCCGTCGGTGATTGATCTGCATGCGCTCGCGGATATGGATGGGGATGCGGGTGGGGCGGGGGCGAGTGGGGTGTATGGGAATAATAATTGGAATGCGAGTAGGAGTGGGAACGGGGCGCTGAAGCGCCGGAATGGGCTGGGTCCGAGTCCGCTGAGCGAGAGCGGGGAGAAGAAGGAGAAGAAAGAGGAAGAGAGGCGGGAGAGGGGGAAGGCGGGGGTCGTGGAGAGGGGAGGCAAGGACGAGCCGGGAGTGTCTCATTATGATGCGGATGGTGAGCTTTCTCTTTTGCTTGTGAACTGTGAGGAATGGTGTGTTGATGGTCATCTCGACAGTGCTTACCAAGGTCGTCGTATATGCTGGTATCGCGCTCCTCGCGTGCGAGGCTATACCCGTCATGTTCACTGTGCTCGGCTGGGGCGTTAGGGCGTACTAGATCATGCGTTCTGGCATCGAGTCGGGCGCACGTTGTGATTTGGCTATGCTGTATGTTCGAGGTATTGAGAGTAGACGGGGTATGCTAGTGTAGGTGTAGATGCCAGTCATCTAATGCGACTTGGACGTATGCACATATGGCACACGATCGAGCCTAGGAGATATGTGTGACGGACCAGTGCTCTGAGAATGAGGGTGATAATACCACAATCTAGTGTGCTAATTGATAGGTATAGACGGAATACGGTAAAACTATATGGAGGGGAAATCGAAGATCACAACGCTCGCTGCATATACTTGCCGGTTTGTTGATCAGATTATATGGTTCTATGGTAAAACGTGTATACTTCACTTTCGGGTGTTCCTGTACGTTATAATGAACTCCACTCCAAAGAGTTTTGAGCGTGTTATTAGCTTTGCTCTGTTTGCGCTGGCGCGAATATGAGAGCTGTCATAGTATTCGTGTTGGTGGCAAGTCCGCTTTCTCGGTCTGCTTCGTTCTTTCGAACGTTCAAGATCAGATACGGGCCGAACATGGTTAGCCAGAAATGTGTTGCAACTATTCTCAGGTAGGGCACGAATTTACTATTCTGTTTTTTTTACCGATCAGAGAGTCAGCATTCAACGTGTTATGCCAAATTCAAGCGCGGCTTTCCTGGCCGACAATCGTCAGGGTCCCCGTAGCATTTGCCACAATAGCGACGGTTGAGCTGTTGTGGAAGCAATCTCAGGCTTTGAGGGTGATCGAAAAGCTGGGGTGTGCTCACATGCAGAAATAAGCCAAGTTCTCTCGGACTACAAGATAGAGAAGGTCATCGGAATGCCACATCAACGATATCTTCCGGCGCGTGTGGTACAAAGATGCCCACAGACGACAGATAGCCAGAGAGAAGACGGTTATCTCAAACGCTAGTGTTGTCACTATGAAGACGACAAAATCCTGCGATGTGGAGCTGTACCGCCACCGACAAAGAACACTACCATTGAGAAGCGCAGACACTTCGGAAGCTAGCAAATAAAAGGACATTATAATTATACTCTTAGAATATTACTACGTGGCTGACCTTCTGTCATGTGGCGCGATGAAACAATTGAGTTCACCGAAGACAGTATGTTACCGAATTGCGATACTACGAAGACGGTGCCAAGCATGCAAGCGACTGATTTGAGTCGAAGGTAGAGAGCGTGCACTCGTAGCAATACAACACCTAATCTCGCATGAAGTGTTACCGATATGAGATAGGGTTAAATACCTACCTTCGATAGTGAAGATCAGGAGTGTTTGGTCAATTATTACTATCTCCCAAAACGCGGAACCTGAGCAATATTTCAATATAAGCGCCGCATTTTTTCCGGGTTGAGCAAAGTTAATACAGGGTAATCTGAAAACTCAAGTCAGTGTTTTATAATTACCATGAACAGCATAGCCCACTCGTCACTCACAGCTGTGAAGAGTTACTCATAATGTAAGCTTTCGTCATAAGCGGGGGCAATGTACGCTCACTTTGAGAGTAGCTGAATCAAGAACACCATCCACTAGTAGTATCAGGTAATGAGTAAACATCAGTGTAACATCGAAGGATATTAATTCCAAGAGCAGTACTTACCTGCTGCACTGCTGTATAAGGCATGCTGTGAGCACCCGCTTTTGAGACTAGTTACTTCAATAACATACGTGGCAAACAAGAGACCACCGTAGCGTAGCTACACATATAATAGTTCGAGTCGATGAGTAAGATACCTACTGCAGATTCGTACCAGCGCCACTTACTAAAATGTACCACATCGTCATTGGTGACCACCGCTGACACTGCCCAACAGGACCGATGAGCTCCAGTACAGGCAGGTACAGGCGAGGGAACTCAAACCCATATTAGGTCTACCTAAGAAGGTTCTCGGTATTTAGAATACGCCCAGGTTTTTATAAAGAATTGGCCGGTACCTCCTGGCTTAAATGAAGCACTTAAAGCCGATCAGTCTGACCTTACATCATGCTCGCAACAGGAACGACTTACGATAATCGTAGAATACCCACGTAGCCATTGATACTGAACACGAAGGGAGGTTAATACACAGCATACGACAGTATAAGACTCACATTGAACCGTACTTGTATTTCTGTATTCCACAAGAGCCGGCCAATACGCCGGCAAGTCCAAGTCGGGGATAACCTCGAATGTCATGTGCTTGTTATACTTGCGAAATGCACTTGGCTGAGGCAGCTCTTGGAAGAAAGTGGGCGGTTAGTGAGAATAGTATTGATGGTCACTATGCGAGCGTGCAAACCCTTTATGTAAACCTCAAAACACAGGCTGCAGGCTGAGCTTGATGATCTGGACAGCCTGAGAGCTATCAGGCTAAAGTTGGCTCACTTTTTATGTGCCACAGTACATTGTACTAATCAGAAAAATATCACTCGAACAATGATTCACGGATGTCATTACGGCGTTTGGGATACGTTGAAGATTACGGAGAGGTTGTTGGAGTTTGCTTGGTTCAATATTGAAGAGGGGGAACTGTTGAATATGAAAGTCATCGTATAACACCTATGAAAGCCACTAATGTAGCCGGGATAGCTCAGCTGGGAGAGCAACAGACTGAAGCCTATCTGGATTCTGGAGGTCCCGTGTTCAATCCACGGTCCTGGCATAACATTTTGGCGGCAGGAGTTCTGCCCCTTTCCTCAACGCCGAGTATTTTTTGCGCCTCCACTTGCAAAAGAAAATAGTAATTATACTTGTAGCTACTCATCGCTTTGGTCTGAAGGGATAGTGCGAGGGTCACATTCAGGAATTATATTGACAAATAATGAGTCTACTCTTCGATGACGGACAAGACAGACGAGACGTAGAGTTAAGGGAAGCAAAGAAACAAGCCAGACGTTCGCGTTAAGAATGAAATCTAGAAAATCACTTTTTGCGCTCACTCGCGTACTACACCCGCGCCTACAGCTGCAAAATGAGCTGCTTGATCCCAGACATCCACAATCCGATATCGTCCGTGCGCGAGCCGCGCGTGAGGAGGTCGACGTGTATTGACAGCGCCGCGTCGCGGTCGCGTGCCTCGATGGCTCTGGTGAGAACCAGCAGCTGGTCGACGACGGGTTGCGAGAGGGTCTCGCAGTTGAGAGCGTCGAAGAGCGGGTTGATGCGGCGCTCGAGATCATCGACTTGGCGTCTTCTCTGGGGCTACGAACACTGAAGTCAGCCAACGAAAGGAAACGGTAATGCGATGCAGGCTTACCGGAGCCTCCTGCTTTAGCCGTGTCAACTGTGTCGACAGCACGTTGTAGATCGGCAGCGCAGACTCGGGGATGTGCGTACGGTCACCAGAAGCTGTAAACGAACAACTCAGCACAAACTCCTAACATAATCATGCAGATGAAGACATACGATGCTTCGGCGGCGGGGGTCCCCTCGATGCTGGAGCCGCCCTCGGAGGTGCAGGCCCGCCTTGGCCCCCCGGCCCACCCGGAGGAGGCGGCGGCCCCCCAGCTCCACCCGGTGGCGGCGGGGGTGGCAACCCACCCAGCGGGTTATGCGGCTGCACAGGCGTCTGCCTCGGACCAGCACCAGGCGGCGGCGGCGGGGGTCCGCCCATCCCGCCCATCTGCGGCTGCCCACCGTGGGGATCATACGGCCCAGATGGCGGCGGCGTCGCACGTGCGTATGGACCTGGCGGAGGAGGAGCAGCGTGTCCGCGCGGTGGGCCAGGTGGAGGCGTTGCGCGCGCGAACTGGCCGCCTGGGGGCGGCATTGGTCCGCCTGGCTGCTGGTGCTGCTGGTGGGGTGGCGGAGCGTAGGGACCCGTCGCCGGAGGAGGATGCTGCATAGGGGACATCATCCGTGGCGGACCGCCCATACCCGGCTGAGGCGGGCCGGATGGTGGACGCGCGATGCCCTGCGGAGGAGGCGGGTGTACCATGCGCTGACCGGCCTGGGGTGGTGGCGGTGGGCGACCCTGCACGCTGCCCGGACGCGGAGGTGGGGGCAGAGCCGCGTTGCCGCCGCCCATGAAGGGCGAGGACGGATTCGGGGGCGACGTCATGCCCGGAGACGGCATGTTCGGGAAAGGCGAGGTGATCGCGTTGAGCTTGCCCGCGTTGGGCGGGTTGGGCGTGCGCCTGTCAACGACAGCAGGGGCGTCGTTCCAACCGCCGTTGGCCTTGGGTGGTGGAGCGGGACCGCCCTGTGGAAGCCTTGAAGGAGGCGGCGGGAGCGTCGTTGGTGGCTGCACGTGGCTAGGCCCTTGGGATAGAAGGGCTGGCTTCGCAGTCTGAGGCGGAGCGTACGGATCTGTGTACGGTGAAGGAGCCGGGTTGGACTGGTACGGCTGCTGCACTTGGCCGTAAGGATTGGTGGCTTGAGTATAATGGTTCGCTTGAGGAACAGGCTGGACCGCAGCGGCACCAGTGGCAGGTGTATACCCTGAATACGCAGAGTAACCATTTGTAGGAGCAACGGGGGCTGGAGGAAGCCTGGAAGTGGAAGCAGCAGGCACTGGAGCACGCGCCGCCATCTTCGAGCCGGACGCTATAAGAAGACGTTCCTTGCCAGACGCGAAATCAATAGTCATGCCGCGGTAGTCAGCAGGCACAAGTTGGAGGTACGAGACTGCCTCCTGGATGAGACCCTGCGAAGCCAGCAAGTCCGAGTACTCAAAGTACCGGTCGTACAGCGCAGCGAGCTTGTAAGTCTTCGCGCCTGCGTCCTCACCCGCGCGGTTCGTAAGGTCCCCGTCGACGTACTCAACAGCACTGCGGAACACCGTCACCTTCTCAATGAACGTCTGCAGCGCGTGCGCGTGCGCGGCGTAGTGGGACGCCTCTTGCTTGGCTTGGTCGTTCAAAAGGCGCTTCTCCTCCTCCGCAAGCTCCTCGATCCACACATTGAGCAGGCGCTCGAGGCGACCCGCAGCGAGGTAGGTCAACGTCGCCGTCTTGCGCAGCTCGAATGCCCTCTGCGCCGCGTCCGTAGCATCGGAGCCGCGCGTGATGGAGCTCTGGAACTCGAGCCGGCTGCCAAGCTGCTCGGCAAGGTTCGCAAACTCTTCCTGGCTCGCGAATGTACAGATAACGACGAAGATCTCTTGCCACTCTTGCAGGTCCGCGTTCTGGACAATGTCGGCGAGATCGTTGGTGACTATGGACTGGTACAGGCGGAGATAAGGGGAGGTGGTTCGGCTCTCGAAGTAGGCCTTCTGGGTGCGCTGGAGGAGCTCCTCGCCGCCCTTGATCGCCAATAGGATAGCGTCGGCGAAACGGTCGGAGGACAGGCAGAGCGAGACAGCAGACTCGAAATCGCCCAGAACAAGCGCCCGCGTGACAAGACGGTCTGTCTCCGACTCGTCGGCAGGGAAGATCTTGAACGTGTTACTCTTCAGGTTCTCCGAAGCGACAGAAGACGGGCCCGAGCCAACAGTTGCTGCGACGGAAGAGTCCAGCCCGTAACCATGGTGGGGAACGACGGGGGTCTGCTCATCGTTCTGGACGAGGCCCATCGTGCTGAAAAAGTCGGCAGCCGCGTCGACCTGAGGAGTGCCAACGGCGTGCTCATCGCCGAACAGACTGGGCGCCGTGGTGGTAGACTCGCCGTCAGCGAGCCTGGTGCCGCCAGTAGCATCCGACGTAGCGCTGGCACTGACCTCCGAGGGCGTCTTCTCCGCGCCAGTAATCGATAGACGCTCGCCCTCGCCCTCGCCGTCTCCCTCACCCTCACTGCCATCTGGAGTCTCCTCAGTCTCAGTCTCGTTATCGGGTTCCACGAACGACACCACAGGGTCATGAGGCTTGGCCGTCGCGCCGTCGTCATCGGCCGTATAATTCTTCGTCGCTTCAGCCTGCTCCTTCAACTTCGCGATGGCAGCCTCCACATGCGACGCAACCTCCTCCTTGGAATAGCCGAGCAGCGTGACGAGCTCGTCGCGCGAGTTCGCGCGGAAAAGGCTGAGCAGCGCCTTCCACCCTTCGACACCTTCACCACCCTGGGTCGTAACCTCCTCCGCGAACGCCGAGAGCGTGTCATCCTTGATCGCCTGCTGCAGCTTTTGCACGCGCTCGACGACGTCGCCCTCGGCCACGACCTTTCGCACGTGCACGACACTGCTCTGGTTCTTGCCCTGTGCCGAGGGAAGGTTGGAGACCGTGACAAGTTGGCCGCCGAAGCCAAAAGATGCAGATGCGGGGCGGCGGAGCCATTTGGGGGGCTGCTTGAGGGTGAGAGATCCCTGGGTCGTTCTCGAGTACCCTGGAACGTCGAAGACATCGGCTCCATCGGATTTCGGTGCCGGTGCGGCAGCAGGCAGGGCATCGTTTGTGGATTGAAGGGAGTGGATACCCACCGTGCCATCAAAGAACGCGGTTGCAAGGAGATCTGGGTTGCGAGGGCACCACTCAACTTGGAACGCCCAGTTGTCGGCCGAGGGGAGCTGAATGGACAGTAAGCTCAAGGTTATTGGACGTCGACACGCTACGAAGGGCGTACCTCGCCGATGACCTCAGACGTCTGCGGATTCCAGCAAAGGGCCCGGTTGTCCTTGCCGCACGACAGAAGGAGATCTGCATCCTGCTTGCACCATGACAGCGAGAGCACACCCTTTTCATGACCAGTGAGGATCTAAAGGGGCATATAATGAGAACGAATAGGTGTTTGGAGATCGAGGGGAAGTACCTTCTCCGGAGCACGGGCGTTGCGCAGATCCCATACCATAATGACGGGTGACATGTCGTCCTCGGAAGCGGTGACCAGCCTCGTTGCCTACGTCTGGTTAACGTCCGGTTGGGAGAACGTGAATATGATGGACTCACGTTATCCGGGTGCCAGGCAATGGCGCTCATGCCCCGTCTACCTCCAACTGCCATCCCACTCCCCACACCGCTCTGCCCCGCGAGGGTACCCGCTCCACCGCCATACGCGAGGGCGACAACTTCACGTTTGCCACGAAGATCCCAAACGACGGTGTAGCCCGTGCTACTTGCGCCCGCAAGAACGTACTGCACCTGTTGGTTCCACGAGACGGATGTGATTTCGTCGAGTTTTGTGCTGCGTGTTCCAGGCGTTGGCGAGTACGGTTTACTTGGGTCGTTAAGATCCCAGATATAAACCTAGTTGACGCGTATCAGTATCAGCCCTTCTCTGATGGACGTAAACGCACCTCTCCGTTGACAGCTCCAGATGCCAGGAGGTTCGCTTGGATGGGGTTGAAGTCTAGGCCGCGGACGGGCCCTGTGTGCGTGGTGTTGCGGAGGATGAGGGACGAGGACGGTCTGATGGTGCCGGGATAAGGATCAGATAACCTGGATGGAGATTGTAGGGACTCACTCGGCGTTCTGAACGATGCTGTCTGGGTCCCAGAACGCGAGCTCGCCGTTCTCCATACCCGCTGCAATTACGCCGCGTGGACGTGTCGCGTTGACGTTACCCCATGAGAGGCGATTGAACCTGGTCGACGTTAGTGATGGCGCTGATTGGGGATTGTAGCGAGACGCACCGAGAGCTGTCCTTGACGATACCCTTTGGCCCTGCGAGGTCGCCCTGCCCGAGGGCGTACTCGTTTTTGTCCATAAAGTTGGGTGCCCATATCTCGAGGAGACTCTCGTTGCTGAAGGACTCGTCGAGTGCGCCAGCGACGGAGCCAGTCGCGATGAGAGGAAGGGATGCGGTGGGTGACCACGCGAATGTGGATGTCCTGTGTATTTCCTTGAGTTTCATGGCTCGTCGTAAGTCGTGAAATGGTCCAGAGTCCAATCCGACGTGTCATGCCCCCGCGCGCCGGCCCTAAACTCCGTACTGCCCCTCGCACCGTCATCTACAAACTTTGTATAAACTTTGCCAACCTACTCATGAACGTCCCACCCCTGTGCTATGTCATGATCAGCCTAAACATATCAGCGTGTACTCGTCGTCACAGGAAGCCAAACTCTCTTCGGAAACAGGTAAGTCACCACGGATTTCCACACCATACATTGAGCCTTGCGTCGAACAGCCTAGGGCATAGACACCTTGGGACAGCTTCGCAGTTGCGCATGTAGATACCACAAAGCAGCAAAGTTCAATGATACACTTCCTTTTAACTTCTGCGCAGTTCTGATGACGATGACATGTCACCTTTGGGGAGGCCCACCCCCCTGCCCTGCCACGCGCTGTGTCTCATGCTGGATAGTGGTCCTGTCGATCCTCACTGTCTGGCGTTAGCCTATGAATGCAGCATTCATCCCTGAACCTCGTGCACGAGCATATCTGAGGCGAAAAAGTCTAGGAAAATTGTTTCACGAGTTGACATTACACTCGTAGGTTTTCGTGTTTCCAGCAGGAGGCTCAGGCGCAAAAACAGACATTAGTATGTGGTGCCCCACAGAAGAAAATTGTGGGGCTCCGTATACTCTCATTCCATCTTGCAGTAAGCAGTTTAACTTGGAAGGGGAGAAGGTGTAGCCCTTACCCCTCCCTGAACGCCGTTCGCCACCTCGCTCTCCTATTACCGGTGCGTCTTCCTGAACTCCCTTTCAGGGCGTACTGACGTGTACGCAACATAGCCCACCCATATCTGCGAGTCAAATTCTGCTGCAATGACCACTGCCTGCGGAAGAGACTCGTTCTCGAATCCAGCCCAAACCCTCAGATGGTTCAACGTGCGTCTTAATCTTGTCGACTATTGGTAGTCATGCTTAGTTCTCCTCAGTAACTCTCGGTCTCTGACAAGCATCACGTTTCTCAAGTAGCATTAAGACTTCTCGGAGACGTTCCCGAGTTCATCATGTCTCGTTCTGCCTACGGGTATGAGCGGGCCAGCCCTAGCCCTTACGTCACCATGACGCCTGTGTGATCGGGGAGACTGTGCGTGATGCTATATGTATCGACTCTTCGAGAAGCTGAGCCGCGTTCAGCAACTTCTCGCCAATTCGGGCTCGTAGTTCGACCACTCCCACAAAGCTCTGATGGGCTTCTTTGGTATGTCTACAGTCCACTCGACGCACTGGCTACTGCTGCTTTAACAAGCCTACATTAGCCCGAGATGAATTTCCCCTTTGGGAACGAGCCGCCACTACAGGATAACGTGGCCTCGAGATCTTGTGCGCTATTTCGTTCCTGCCAATCAAGCTTTTGGCTGCTGGTTATAAGGGGTCTGGAGAATGCGTGTTCAAAGCCAAAACGCGGGGTAAAATGGCTGACGCTCAACGAGTGCTGACTGTCAGACCTTCTTGATGTGGAGCGCTTTTAGAGAAGAAGAGGACTCGTTTGGAGTGATTGTAGCCGCAGAACTCTTTCACGCAGACCAGCCTGCAGATTCACTCTTTCGGCACGGGTTTGTTTTTGAATCTCATTTGGATCCCCTGTGCATCAACCTCATGCCCTACCGCCTGCGAAACTCATGTCCTTGGCGTGATTTTCCACGCTAGATCAACAGCTTTGGCGTCCGCTCACGAGTTTATATAAGTTGGCCAGTTTCATTGGGATTATTTCTCTCAGACCTCTTCGACGCTCCCTCTAGCTCTAGCTATGCCCAGTGCTGCGCTAGATAACTCACGCCTTTCTCCTCCTCGCTCTGGTGAGCGCAGCAGCGAGCCCAATAAGGTGTGTGCTCATTTCCTCCCCCCTTTGCCTTCTTCACGCATCCCAGCACGTGATCCTGACACCGCCCTCGCGCCTTGCTTTCATAGAACTACGTCCTCCCAGCTGGTCGCGGATTTTCCGTCCGTGCCTTCAAGGTTCCTACATTGTCCTCGAGGACATACTCGAGCAAGGGCGACTTCGACTACCGCCCCATGGGCCGGACCGAGTCGATCTCTCAGCAGCCCGCACCTCATGCCCAGCGCGAGGACTCCACGCGTAAAACGACCACGGCCCCACCACCGCCACCGGTGTCAAAAGAGCCCGCGGTCTTCCCCGTGTCGCTGCAGCAGCAGGCACAACAGCAACAGCCTGGCGGTGCCGAGGCATCCATGATGTACATTATCCATCCTGCGTCGGTTCCAGACATGTATATCTACGAGCGTTCGCTGGCCGCTAAGTCAGACGGCGCCAACTCCGAGTTCATTGACGACGACGGTGATTCGATCTATTCACTCTCGACGCAGGCATCTTCCTCGTCTTCTGGCAGCAGCACCGCCGATGCTCCGCCGCGGACGGACTCGCCACCACGAGGTCGCTCGCGCTCGCAGAGCCCTGCAGAGCAGCTGAAGCAGGTCGGATACCCCACGAGCTACAACATGTACACCTACCCCCCTGCACCAGCATACGCTCCCGAGCCTCAGCCAATGACACGCGCTCCTTCTAGCATGCCTTCCTCATACCCGACAGCGTCGTCGCGATCCCAGCCTTCTCCGCCTGCGCCCGTAGGCACCCGCGTCCGCAAGGACAGCATTATGCTCGCAAGTGAACGCGTTCCACACGAGTACCACGCGCCTCCGGGCCTCGGTCCCACTCAGGGGCAGAGTCAATATATTTACCAGACGTCCGGCATCCCGGGCCAGCAGCTGCCCCAGAGGCTCAGCACATCTCCCCCTGATGCCCTCCGCGCCACTTTGAATGGCTACGCTCCCAACCCACCCGCACAATCGTCATCATCAGCGGTGCCCGTAGCTCAGGGCATGTCCCGCTCCCTCTCCAAACGCGAACGCGAAGTCGCCTTCAGCGACCCTCCCCAACTCGACCCCAACAGCTATGAATACGAGTACGATTACGACTACGTCGTTCTCGCCGAGCAGCAGCAGCAGCAGCGCCCTTCTGCGCTGCCACACCGCCGCAACTCGGACAGCGACCAGCAGCGCATCCGGCCGCCACGGCCCTCGCGCTCGGCTACAATGCCCGCCGCTCGCTCCGTGCGCTGGAGCGAGAATCTGATCTGCCCATCGCCGATCCCGAAGCGCAAGGGGTGGTTCAATCGCAGAGGGTATGTCGTCACCACACTCTCCATCACGAGACCAACGAATCTAACGATGATTTGATTTTTTGCGCGACGATCAGGGACCAGCTGTGGACGAACTCGGGCGCGTACAAGGCGCCGCCGCCGGGCGAGGACTACCCGCTCGACCTGGACGACTACCCTGAGCCGTCCGAGGGGTGGCAGAACGAGAACGGCGTGCGCATCGATCTTAAGCACCGTCATGTCCCAAAAGCGCCGCCCCGCCCTGCGCTCAAGCGCACGAATTACCGCCCGCCGGTGCTCCCAGATGGCTTCCGTACGTCTTCGCCGGAGCCCTTCCCATAACCACATCGTTTCGCAGGGCAAAAGGTTTGTTCGAGAGAGGGAGAGAGGAGGGATAACTTATTGGTTTGTTGTCCGCTGGAGCGGAGCTGTTTTGATCGCATTGGCATTTTTGGCATGGGCATTGATAACTTTATTCAAACTTCGACTTCTTGACACGACACGATGGCGCTACACGCGCAGCACAATGCACGGCAAACGACGACAGAGACGACGACACATGCACAGCATTATGGGTATGAACTATGCAGTATGCACACATGCGCCCACCACGAGGAAGGGGACGTCCGGTCGACGAATATCTCCAGCACCATACCCATTCATCATACTATGGATGTAGACCGAAATATGTATTTGTAACTGCAATAACAAAACGTCGTCCACGAGAACTTGCGAGATGTTAGACGGCAACGACTTTAGAGCTTACTGCCTATCTTTCGGCGATTGTTGAACGGTCTCATCCGCGGACAGTGATCGCCGGTTCTTACCTTTTGATGTTCACCGCTTCGAGGAAGTACATTGTGCCAACCTGATCGAACGTCCTCAGCGATCACGTTCTAGAACATAACCCTGAGCTATCGATGGTGATACATACGGAGGGATGACAGCATTCGCCTCGGACAAAGCATAAAATCGGGCTAGTGTGCACATGTCCGCTCTGCTAAGAAAAATCCAGACCAACACCACCATCAGGGCTTGTCATCATTTGCAGGGTTGTCTTTTTCAACTGCCAACAGCTGTGTTTGGATAGCTTGAATACGGATATAGAACAATTATCATGCATGGATCGTGTGGTCTCTTTTTTTTTTTTTTTTTGGAATTTTTGATGGCCTTCAAGTTAAGTTTGGTGGCGCTTATCACGGCAGTTAAGTAGGGTCGTAGACTGATAACTAGATAAAGGGCCCATATCCCATCATAGAAGCTTCCAAACTTTGCGTTTCGATGTATCCCATTAAGGAGGCCCTTTAAAAAGAGGCGACTTGTCCCCCGCTCCCAAGCTCGAAGGCAGGGAAAAATAGAAAGTATTGGAAGGTGACCGGACGGGACCGAAGCAGGTTGAACTACGCCGAGAACTGTATAGTAAGGGAAGTAAATTTACTGTAAAGGTTCGCTTCTTGGACGTGGAGAATGTTGAAGGCCGTGAATGACACAGAGAATACTAACGATACATGGTATACCACACCAACCCAATGTCCATACAAGATAAATTAGAAAAGTACACTACTTCTGTAAGACCCTAGTCCGACGACAATTCAATCACCTCGCTCGAATGGTGTATGGACCTCCCTCGCTGTGGTACCCTGCGGCGACTAGTCGAGCCCGTCTTGACGCTGGCAGCCACGTCGCCTTTCCCAGTCTTCTGCCTCTTGGTCCCTCGTTGCGAGAACTGCCAGTCGTCATCGTCCTCCGCAGATGACTCATCGCCAATCTCGTAGATAGCCTCTGTGAAGTCTTCGCCCCCGTCTTCTTCTACTGCTTCCTCGACATCACCAAACGTCATACGGTCCTCGCGCGCCTCCATCTGGAGCTCGGAAAGCAGCCGGTTCGACTTGAAAAAGTTCTTCGTCTGCTTCTTCGACACTTTACCCTCCATATGTATTTGGTCGAGGGCGACATCGTCGTCATCGTCCGCTCCGCCTTCACGGCCGCTCTCGATGTCCTCAAACATAAGCTCTTGCGCGCCACTGGTCAAAGGCCCACCCTTCTTCGCCCCCACCAACATCGCCTTGATAGCCGCCGGCTTCGCATTCTTTCGCGCAGTACCCTTGCCTTCCTTTCGGAACGCGCACTCGATCCGCCGCCCTTTGCCACACACGACGTCCTCCTTCGAGTGCCCCGTGAGCATGAGCGCGAGCTGGCCTGGAGCGAGGTACACGTTCACGCTGTACGCCGTCTGCACAAACTCCTCGCGGAGGTATCGCGCGTTGAGCAGGTGCACGATCAAGAACTCCGTATCCTGCAACATAACGTTCAATGTGTCAGCGTCGATCTCTCAGCACCACCCTCACCCCCTCTGTTCCCAAGCAAGTGAATAGCAACAAATAGAAGCATGAATAAGATATTACTTACGTCCTTGGACAAAGCAACCTTTCCTCCCGCAACAGCATCATAGTCCACCGTCATCTTCTCCTTCGCCCCCTGAGCCTTCTTTCGCTTCCCCCGCACTGGCGCCTGCTCAAACGCCCCGCCCCCGCGCCCGATCGCAAGCTCCGCGAGCCCGCTCATCGTGACGCGCCCGCCGCCGGCGTGCACTGCCTCGAGCACGCGCAAGATCTGCCACGACTCGAGCGTCACGTCGCGCACGTCCAAGGTCTCGGGCGAGCGCGTGCAGTTGTCGCAGTGCCCGCACCGATCTAGGGAGCCTTTCTCGGCGGTCGTCCACGCGGACATCTGCAGCTCGGAGGAGGCGGAGAAGTACCTGAAGCAGCCGTGTTATCAGCGCGGAGTTCGAGCGATGAAGGGAGAGAGACGGGCTGGGTTGGTTGCGGCTTACTTGGCGAACAAGATCTTGCGACACTCTTGCAGGTCCTGTGCGAAGGCTAACATGTCCCGAACTAGAACAGCAGTATGAGTTAGTCTCTACGATGTCAAGTCGTTGAGGAGGATAAAACGCACGTTTAGACGGCCCATCTTTGTCGCTGAACGACACCGAGGCCTGGTGTGCAGCGTCCTGAGGACGGTAGTAAAGCACGCAGTCTGCGTCTGCGCCATCACGCCCAGCACGTCCAGACTCCTGGTAATAGCCATCTAGCGTTTTCTGCGCACTCTTGTTAGCTAGTCAGTTCCATCAAGGGGGCAGGCAAGGCATACCGAGATCTAGTATGATGATTCAGCGGCACGTACTCGAAATGAAGAGCGAGTGCGCGTACCGTATGATGAATCACAAATCTGACATTGCCTTTGTCGATACCCAGGCCGAACGCTAAATGACTGTTTGTAAGTCCAAATCCGAGCAGCCGGGAATCAGAATGCTGGAGGTACCAATAGTTGCACATACAACCTGCACGGCACCCGACCGCCACTGCTTATGCAAGTGCTCCTTCTCCGCATCGCCGACTTCCGCGTGGTATACGCCGGTTTTGATCTGCCCCTTACTAAGCTCGTGCAGGACTTGCGCGACATTCTCGGCATCCTGGAGGAAGATACATTGTTAAGCAGAACTCGACTTCAAAGATACGGTGAAGAGAGACGGACTTTCCGCTTGAGACAGTAGATGATGCCGCTTTCATCCTTATGGTTGAAACGGATGTAATCCGCCATGACAGTGAGGACGTCTTTCGAAGCAGCCGGCTTGGGTAAGACAGTATAGTGCAAATTCTTGCGATACAGAGGTGCAGTGAAGCAAACTGTCCCATCTCGTGGAGCGGCTACGTGAGCAATGGGTCAGCTCTTCATTTCGCAGATGAGTCAGGTAAGTGATCGCACCAGTGCCGTCAACCGTTGGCTTCATCTTGAGGGTTTTGAGAATGTCTCTCATGACTGCGGGTGGACACGTCGCTGATAGGGCTAGGATGGGAACTTGTGAGAAGAATTGGCGGAGGGTGCTGAGCTTTTGATAGTCCGGTCTGAATTGTTGATCAGTTCAAGCTAGAACATTATCGAGAAGCTAAATGTGCGAGTATACCTAAAGTCATGGCCAAGCTGCGAGACGCAGTGTGCTTCGTCGATCACAATCCTCGCTGTAAGGCGTTGAATGTGAGCCTAACCTGACGCATATCGCAAAACGGTATTCAATCACCAAGCTGTCCGCCGTCTGATAGTCTCTGGAGAAGTGAAGAGAACTTCTTGTTCTTGGCGATTCGCTCGGGCTGGTACATGCAACATCGTTAGTCCAGCCAAGTCCGTTGTGGCAAGGTAGTACGCACTGTGACGTAGCATAGCTTTATTTCACGATCTGCGTCGCCCCGAGCCATAGCGTACAGTCGCGCCTCGGCGGCGTTGACTTGAGCTTTTGGGGTAGCGCTAGTCAGCATGACGGCTTCGACTGGCAGTACGATGGAAGACGTGTGAGAAGCAGCGCATATACCAAGGGGACATGCGTACTTTTATTCTCTTGCAAGTGTAAGATCTGGTCCGTCATGAGGGATATGAGAGGCGAGATGACCAAGGTACAGCCTGGTGCTAGGAGCGCGGGTAGCTGGTACGTGAGGGACTTGCCACCACCTGTGTAGGTCAGATCAGATGCTCATAGGGTGGTTCATGATGAGAAACTTACCTGTCGGCATAACACACACGATGTCGCGTCCGTCCATATTAGCGTTGCATACTCTATCAGCAAGTGAGAATAATGTCGAGTGGAACGCATATAACGACTCACCCCTGCTGGCATAACCGAAACTCTCTAATCCCGAACACCTGCCTCATGGTCCCCTTGAGTTGCTGATTCCACTCAAACTCGCCTGAGTAGTTGATCAGGACTTCGCGTCCCTTGCCCTTCGCGCCAGACGCGGTACCGTTCGTTGCAGTGGGGCGTGCGGGGTTCAGTTGCTCGATCCGGATGAGCACGCCGCTCTTCTCCTCAACGAGCTGCGCGCGCAAGGCTTTCCACTGCTCAATCTTGTCGTCTGCTTCGCGGATCTCGGAGTCTAGTTGGCCTAGACGAGTCTTGAGGCCATGTCTCTGGTCGAGGTAGGAGGGCTTGTTGCCGCTCAGGGAAGAAGCTGACGATACAGCGGTGGACGAGGACGCGGTGGCATAACCGGGTTGATGGAGGTTCTTAATGACGTCCGCAAGCTACCAATTGGGAAGAATGGCTCAGTGAGCCCTCGGTTCGGTGACTTGAGCATCCAAGAAGATAGCACCTCACCTCTTCCGAGCCCAAACGATCCGCATCGTAGCTCATCTCCTACCGAGGCGCCTACGTTTGGATGATACCCAGGAGGCGCTTGAGGTCCAGCAAGTGTGGCCCAGGGGTGCTGGCGGGATGGAAACGTCGGACTCAGGTCGTGTTCGCGAGGTGACGGAAGCAGTTGAGCGTGTCGCGTCTCTTTGGCCATGTTTACCTTCCCCCGCGTGTCATCACCTTGACATAAACCACATTCGCCTCGTCGTCCTCACTGCGCATACATGTGTCCCGTACTTGCGCCAGCACCTCACAAAAGCTCGACATGACCTGTCTAAGCTCTCCCACCACCCACAAGACCAACACACAAATGGTTGAGTCCCGCAATTTCGGGCTTCTCTCACGTCATAATACTATCGCCTGACTAAGGATAGGCACTGACCCCGACCGCTCCGCGATTCCCTACTAGGGGGGGTGTATAAGCAGCCTACCTTCTGCACTCGTAAGCTCGTCATCTCACTACATATAAGATCGTCCTCACTTCCACGGTTATCCTCAGAACACCCTCGTCTATCCATTCCTCCGATTTTAACTTCAAAATGGCCGCCGCTGTCCAGAACATCACCCTTTACACCGCCAAGGTACCATGAACCGATAACGCTTAGGGGTTGATGACGACACTCATCTGATCGCCTCTTTAGGTCTGCCCGTATGCACAGAGGACCGAACTCGCCCTCAAGGAAGCTGGCGCCAACTACAAGGAGTACCAGATCGACCTCTCTAACAAGCCCGAATGGTATGCACCCAAGGTGAACCCTGCGAGCAAGGTGCGTCCTCATTACCCATCGGCCTATTGTACGTCCACCAATACTGACGACGCATCTTCCCCAGGTCCCTGCCATCGCCTACGGCGGACCCGATGTCGCTCCCGACCAGCCCTCGCCTGACTCCACCAAACTCGCCGAATCCCTCATCCTCGTCGAGTTCGTTGCCGATCTCTTCCCCAATGCCACTTTCCTCCCCAAGGATCCCGTCGAGCGTGCCAAGGCCCGCTTCTTCATCGACCAGGTCGGTGCCAAGTTCTCTCCTGGCTACGTCGGCTTCGTCCTCCGCGGCGAGTCGCACACCGCCACCCTCGAGGGTGCACGTGCCATCCAGGCACTCCTCCCTGAAGGCAAGAAGTACGCTATAGGAGATGAGTTTACGATCGCGGATATCGCGTTCGCACCGTTCTGGGCGCGGCTGAAGCTCGCTCTCGATCATGGTCTTGGCAAGTACCAGCCCGGCGAGGAGAAGGTGCTCCTGGAGGCGCTCGCGGCACCCGAGTTCGCAAAGTTCAACGCGTACACTCAGAGGCTACTTGAGCGTCCGAGCTTCAAGGCTACTTGGGACCCCGTAAGTCTCTGATCATCACAGAGAATCGAACCCATCTAACGTTGGTTTAGGAACATGTTATTGGAGTTTACAAGGCGCGATTCAGCAACTAGGTATAGTCGGGTAGTGCTTCTCATCAAGGGAGAGTGCCCTACCTAATGTGCTCAGTAAAGGTTAATCGTTTGTATTTTAGTGTAAAAATCCCGCAGAATACACAAACTCTTTGTATACAACAACCGCTCTGTTACATTGTTTCTCCTCGAGTCCGCTTCAGGCAATCACTCCTTAAAGAGAACAAGAGGGCTATCGCTATCGGTTTTGTCTGGGCCGCCCTCCCGGGAAATCACAGGTAAAACCCGTCCTACTTCTGCAGCGTTACACTATTTCGATGGTCCCGATCTAAGTTCACATTCCCTTCTTCCTCTTCAATTCTCAAGAGTAATGGTACGTAACATAGCAGACCATAGCTCTAATCATTAATCAGTGGCGGCTAGTACTATGCGCAATCGTGGTCCACCAAACTACCCACAATCGTGAAAAAACGGCGTGGATATTTCGGATGGATCATCTCATAGTACACTCATAGTAATGTCCATATTGTGAATGGCCCAATTTAAATTTTATTGAGCCGAAACTCATGATGGACTCGGAGGCATTGTGGCTGACCGGGACCAACAGATGTCAGGGAACAGAAGTGACGCGGGTATAAGCGTTCAAATTCAAACGGTCAGGACAGTGACAAAGGCAACAGCTGTCGAATGATAATGTTCGCCGCGCTACTCCCGAAGCCGGTTTATTGGATAGCGTACCTGTATTCGAACTCGTATCAAGATTTTGGTGGTGCACGAACCCATAGCACATGGAAAACCCGTCCAGGATGAAACCTGTGATATCAGCATCAGTATCATTGTACAGGAACTCCACCTCACAGCTGACAGTGTCCAACATCACGAACCGTATCTAGGATTGATGGTTCCGGATAACAAGGGAATACGGGCCAATGTCCAGTCACCAGGTCACTTCACCCTACATTTCTCTCAGGCCGGTGTCCAAAACATTGCCACGTTTTATCAAGCTATCAAGAAGCCACTGACGATGAATCCCATAATAGTTCTCTGCGCATCTTGATGCTGAAAAGAGTGCCACCTTCCTATGATGTCGGCGGCATCAACGGTATGCAGCTACTACTTAAATCGACACCTTGTCGTGCAATATGCTCACGCTTCTCTGTCATTGACCGCTCTATAGACTGACAGTAAGAATGAGCTCCTCTACCTCAAGCCCTGCTGAGGTACAATGGGTACTGGAAGAAATTGAAACTATAATCAACAGTGTCGAGATACCAAGTCGCTTGACAGGCAGGTTTCTGGCTACATCATAATTCTCATTGCCTGATTTTCTCACGTGCGACTGTGACTCAATACCTCAAATAGTTTCTATGACTGCTTGGGTTTGCTATGACTTCGGTCAGTTCTTTTTTTCGAGTACAAACATCGGTTGATTCTGATGCACATTATACCCTACTTCATCCTTAGCTCTCAATTTCAGTGAAGAGGTAATGATCGGTTTTTCTCCTTTTCATGCTTCGCGGCAATAACCACTCGCCTCTATTTCTGTAGCTAGAATTGATATGGGTACATACAACATTTTATCTTGATGCGCCACCTGAACCCCACCACACTTTGGACAGAATAGAAAATGGACATTGATGAGTGCTGCATATGTGGTGGTGGGTACCTTCATATACGATCTCACTTCAAAGTCGCGAGCGGCTAACAGAAGGCTGTGGTCAGGTTCGGTACGGTGGAATGGCATATGCTGCGTAAGTGAAAATAATCGTATATATTCAAGAGATAATCAATAATTGATCGTGTACTTCAATAGTGGAACTGCAGGTATTACATTTTCTATAATGGATTGACCTTCTTCCCCCTAATACTGGCTAATTCGTCATTGTCAGTTGACGGTATTTACTACGAACTTCAAGGCCTGTCTATGCTGTTCCAGACTAACGTGAGCCGCTGAGATATAACTCCATAGTACACCACCGAAGCTTTTTCTAGGGGTAAGTTGTAACATATGTTGCTCTAACCGGCGTTCACGGTCGGACGTCAATTTACAACCTTTCCATGTACCAGCCAAAATGTACCTTGTAAGTTCCTTCATAATGGATAGTATTTTGGGATCGTAACCTCACTAGAGCTGCTTTGTGCAGGCTACACTCTACTTCTACTCACAAACACGGTTCAAGTGTTGCTGATATTTGTTTTGCAAGGCAATTTCCGTCTTTACCCTGGATACTGACACAAGAGCTGACTACTGAAGAAACATGTAGGCCTCATAACAGTGAGAGTTAGGGCATTGTACCGACAATCGAAAACAATCACATATATATTGTACGGGTTTCTTGCATTTTCGCAAGCTGGCAATGTTGTATCCACCATGGATACATTCATTGTCTCTAATAGACATTCGGACGACTCCGGTAAGTTACTTCCAACTCCAAACGGAGCGTTTAGTTTACTTAAAAACGGTGCCGTCAACAGGCTTCGGAGGGATACAGCTTCTCTCCGGGGTGCTAGGCTGCAAAGCAACGTACAAGACATCTTTATGGGCATTCTTCATCTTCATAGGCACCACTATCTCCTTTGAGATAGTCGCAGTTGCCCTCTCTCTTCACCGCCTCTGGACACACTACAAAGACATGAAATTGGAGACATCCTCATTGTGGAAAGCCAATGATCTCCTCCACCTTGTTGCCCGGGAGAATCTGACCTATTTCTTCGCGTAAGTGTTGCTGCAGCTTCTCTTAGAATCCAATCAATTCTTACTAAAGCGCACATGTTTGACGTAGTTCTGTTGCGTGCATGGCTATAGTCGGTCTAGGTAAAACAAGCGGGTATAATGAGGCAAGCAGCTCATATGATTCCAAGGCAGGTATTAATAACGATATCCACTGTAAACAGGCCTCTGCAATGCTCACCGGACTGCGACTTGTACTGGAAACATTTTGGTTGACCATGTTTGGCCCATACTTGATACTAAACGTCCGGAGGCACGATACCGATCGTATCAATGGACGTTTCCTGCCGGGCGCTCATTCCGTGTCTTCTATCGGATTTGCACCTGGGCACGGTGGTTGTAATGAACATGATGGATGAAGCTAAGAACAATTGTCCGGTAAACTATCCGTGGCGCCTATAGCTAACGTCAATTAAAACCTTCATGTATATGTTGCATTTTGTACTACCATCTACGCGTTAAATCGTCTGACAAAAGATACTGTGCTCTAAGCTTCAGTGATTGGCCTCGCACACGAGGTATAATAATAAGGCCAAAGCAAAGATAATTCTCCAATGAATTTTCGCCGTGATTCAGCTTTATATGGGTCCGAATCTCGTTCTCGTACTCAGATCTAGCGCAAGGTTCATCATATCATGAATGAATGAATGAAGTGTCATTCTTATGTTCTGGTGGGGTAAAGTAACCCCTAGATGGACAGTTCTACGCTTAGTAAACTAAATCCTCTATGTAGTGACTATTGTAACTTCAAGCTAACATGTGCGTCATCATATCACGTAATATGCAGTGACAACGATGGTCAGCGGTAGCGGTCTTGTATTCCGCTGTGCGTGACCTCGACATGAACTAGGAGATGCTGTGGCCTTAAAACCGCACCAGTATGACAAGTAGCTATGCTACGGTGGAATTCTTGCTGTTACGTCAGTATACTATTAGACAAAGTCTCTCCGACTCATTTGGAACCTAGGAAAAAACACGCCCGGGTACACTCGACTCACTATCGAGGATTTCTGCGCTGTAGACACGATAATGTTTGTCAGCAGCCTACATAACTCGGTCATCGACAAAGTGGATCTCTATCAGACGTTCCACGCTAACGGATTTTACACACTCTATAAGTAAGTCTAGTCAGCACTTGCAAGGCTACCAACACTCATTATTTGAGGTGTTGCCTCAGAGGGACATGTACGATGATTTACGGAAGGGGTCACGGAATAGATCTCATTAACACTGTTCAACAGGTTTCAGTCTTCTAGGTCTAACAGTAGTTCTTCTAATGCTAGTGATTTTCTTGGCTCAAGGTTCGTGGCTGCACTGTTGCATCAGTTTCCACTGATGATTGTTGTAGGTGTAATCATGATATAAGTGCACGCACTCTGTAGGACGATTACACCTTCCGCATACCTGCTGCTCGCTTCATTCATCATAGCTCAGGTTGGAAATGTAATATCTACTGCGTCGACGTTCGTTTACACTGGTAGAATCACAGAGGGCGAGTATTGATCCACTTACGTGCACATCTTATAAGGATACAATAACAATGGGTTTCTGCTAGCGTCTGCCGAGGTCGAGATCTTCTCGGGTATACGAATTTGTGTGTGGACATACAACAGCACCTCCTGGCCGTTCCTATTGTTCTCCGTTTCAAGTCTTCTATTCGAGATCGTTGCATTTGTCATAGTAGCATGGCGCCTTAAGATTCATATCAAGACGTCAAGGCAGACTCCAATCAATACTCTGTGGAGGTCGAATGATCTATTCTATCTAGTAGTCAGGGAGGACTTGACCTACTTTTGCGCGTTGAGTATCCTAATAATGCACAAGCTTATGGTTGTGACGCGTGTAACTAGGTCATCTGTATTCATGGTGTTTGTTCTTGTGACGGAGAAATTGACAGTCGGGCAGGTATGTTCCAGCTTCTACTTGGACATAATATTCTGCTGTAGCAAAATAACCGCTCAGACTAATTGACAGAAGGCAGTAGCAAACGAGATAAGACTCGTGTTGGAAACAGTTATCACATCGCTAGTTGGACCGTATCTGATCATGAACGTTCGTAGACGTGATACTTTTAAAATCCAAGGACGACGTAGTGTTCCGAGCGATACGCTTACTTCGTTCATGTTTGCATGAAACCTACACGAGGATGAACAGTGACCAAGTGGTAGTTATCCATATCTTATACCAGCCATGACGCTATCTACTCAAGCACCTGAAGATATCATACGGCGCAAACAAACGAATGTACTGTACATATACTGCGTTTGATTAGAGAAATCGATATCAGGTCATGTAATTGATCGCCAAACTTGGTCGATCAGTAGTCAGAAACCACGCCAATAGTAGCTTCAGGATCACCAACAGAGTGATCCGCCGCAAAATGCAACGGTCCCACTTCACCTCCGCTGGATGTTCCACCTTTAATTAAATCAGCGTCATATTGTCGGATACTAAACATCATGTGAGGACCAAGTACGCATGTGATGGCTCCTGCAAATAACTCGGTCACGAGGTTGAAAGGAAGCACGCTGAGTGGATCTCCCTGGAGAATTAGTAGTCAATTACGGTTTTGTGAAGTTAAATGGGAGAGTCTCTGCTCACGTTCATATAGATAGGCAGATACGAACACGCAGAAAGCACGACGCTTATGGTTATACTACCCTCACGTCAGCCTCAATTGCGCATGAAAAGCACGGAAGTACTCACAATATGAAGTAAAGTATATTATCGCGAACGAGGATGCTCAGGAATCCCTGAAATGATCGGAGCGTATCTCGTCTAAACTCCAAAACATGTCCCCATCTGCAAATCATTGGTACGTCCTTTACCCGCCACAAATAATGCTAACCGAAAATTTATCGAGGAGTAGGGGTTCAACCAGGAGTCCCGGAAGGGTCGTATGGTGGGATTAGTCACTTCGTGACAAGTACCAAGGTGAGTGACTTGGGCCCTCAATAACTCGGTGTGATATAGCTGGAACTGGCCTAGATTGCATTTTTGAGCTCCATTTGACATTGCAAGAAGGACTGTCGGGCCAGATTTTGACTGCTGGCATTTTAATAGAAAATTAGATCATTCCCACATGAATTTGGCCATTTTTGTCACGTGTTATGGGCGCTTAATCCGTGAACCTAATCTAAATGTGATGTTAGAATTGTTTTTACGGCTATTTTCAACAGCAGAAGTAATGAGATTGGTGTAGAAAATGCGCTCGCGGATCCCGGTGACCAAAAATTCCAGTTACCAGAGTCATAATACCGTTGCTCAAGGCCAAATTTGGCCGTTAAGCGCCCGTTTTCTCGAATTTTGCTAGAAAGCGAGATTTGATTCAAATATGCATCCTGAGAGCTCAAATTTTGAGTTCGAGTGGGAAAAACCAAAAATTACGGCGTGACATGAAGTGACTGGTCCCACCATACTGCATACGCGCTGTCAACTATGGCTGGGTCCTTATCGCAGGAAACGCAGCCGGCTGCGCGTATGAGATCGTCCTTGTCGGCATGGTATTGTGGCGCTTCTGGGGCACGTATGGAATGAATTGTGATACAAAGACTACGCCTTGGGAGAGCACAAAGAATACAGATAGTACAACAATCACAACTTTTGACTGGCCGTAGAGGGCGTAAACACGTAAAGTCATCATGGCTAACGAGAATGTTCTAGATTTTCAAATATTAGATAGATCTGAGTGCGTACCGTCGAGAGCAATCGCGACAGCATAGTTTGTCGCGATCGTGATAACGATCCCTGAGTAACCTATTTATGAAAAGCTCTGGCAGCCGAAATCAGAAGGTTTGATAGATGACTCACAGCTAGAAATCGCTCGCAATCAGACACCGTGTTATCATAACAGAGCATGGGGTACTTACATCTTCAGAGAACATATGTAGCCGAAAATTAGATAACAACGCAACTCCACTTACTCCATACCAAGAATGCGAAGACACGCCCCATTGGCCAATTGGGACTTGGACATTGGTCAGGCTCCGTTGGCACTTTAGAAGAATGTACCCTCACCGACCCCGTAGCTGATAAGGAATGTCAGCATATACTGCTCAAAGAAAAGATAAATTAATGAGGGTATCCGATGACTTACATAGCATACAAAAGCCCGCAATATCGCATCTAGTAAAGTAGCATATCACACATTGATCGTGTCAACGTCATACTGAAACTCACGGTGGCATACAGACATTTCGACGGCATAGATTCATCCCTTCTCTAGCAGATTGTCAGTGTAGTCCATAATTTTGGCCAATTATGCTCACCCAGATAAAATTGACCTGCCAAGGCAGCATTGACTTTCTTCATCGTTGTCACATGTTGTAACCACTTACCTCTTGATCGAAGTAGACCACTGGGCGGGATGAGAACAAGGAATGGAATGTCATACTCAAATAACTTGCCATAGTCATACACTGCCAGGGCGCATATAGCCACTGTAGATGAAAGACAGACGGCAGTAAGTTACGTGATCGAAGGTTTATCGAAGGATAGGGGCACGTACCATTCCCGTAATTCAACGTCTGTTGAGTTTGAGAAAAGTCGGCAGACATGGTAGACGGTCGTCTTCAGGGAAGGACAAGAGGATCTGCTCGACGTGAGAATGGTCGGAATGGCACAGTATTTATACGACATGTTTATGGTTCATGGATTCTGCGAGCATTTTGACAAAGAGTGTTCCTCGCTCGGCGTTCGGGCGCGTTGGCATCATTTATGATAAGCACTGCTAGCCTCGAATGAATAATATACTCCTGGCAACCCACCATGGCCGTGACTCATTCATTGGAGGCTATTCTTAAACTGTATCGAATATGAGCCATTGGAGCAAGATACATGCCTGACTATGAACGCGCCTGTGTCTGAAACATGTCGAGGCCAAGCGCCAAGATGGTGGCGTCCGCACTTTGTCAATATGAATCTTTCCTTGCGCCGTTGACAGCTGCTAGAGACAGGCATGTGCCTATTTCTGGTTAGCATTAGAGACCTGGTCTGGGATCGTCTGTTGACACGGGGAAGTGGTGAAATGAAGGTGAAATGAATGCATCTGTCAAGTCAGATATTTTCAACCTGGATGATCAACGCATCGTACTCCAACGGGTCGACAAGGAGGATGGAGTTTTGATCCGTCAACCCGTACAAGTCGCCTGGAGTGATAGACACGAAGGCGATACGCGAATGATGACAGGGCAATCCAGGGATTGCATACGGTATGAGCCTATACTCGGAGGGCACACGCCCATGACACCGACCGGAATTTCCCGTATGGCGATGCCAGCGCCCGGCGGGCGGGCAACAATTTCCCAGGAACACAGCGTTGCTTGGGTCAATTACAGTGCCATTCAACCATTCAAAGCGGTCGAGAACGGATGCTAATTGTCTGTCGCTGTACCACCGACCTAGTCTCGAAAGGTCGAACCTCCTCGAATCCGAAACGGGCTCTCTTTGACGTTTACCAACTCCGTACGTTTCTAACAGCGAATCTCTGATAGCCGTACCGCTGCGACGTGAGTTCGCTGTGTCGAACGTTTTTCGTGTTCATCAACCACCTCTGCAGGGAGGAGAAGCAGAGCGAGCACCAGCTTGTCGATTCTACGAACATGAATAATCAGAACAACAAGATGAACAATCAGATGAATATGATGAATATGAGTGCAACGACCTCGAGCGCAGGAGCAGGCGCGGGTATGGGGTGTTGATTGGGAGGAAGTTGTTTATCGAGCTTCACATCGACGTTCTTGATACATTGAACGTTATACGTGTTGGCCTGTTGAGTTTTAATCCTTAATAAATTGTGATGGTTAGACTCCTTTCGTCTCATGAATAAGAGATTAGGTGAACCGCCCGAGCGAACCGACACGCGCCACCTATAAAGTTTTGCGTGTTTTATGTCTGTTTTGCGATAACTCTCCGTGGTAGCGACGCGGAGGCTGTCTGTGGATAGCTTCCAATCTGTTATGATACTGCAATGTGAAAATTGGTCCTCTAGGCTTCGTATCGACCAGCAATATAAGCACTTGAGTGACATATACAAGATTATGTTACAGCTGGAGGGAACGACCCGGTAAGAAGATACCAACATCATCACCGAATGGAAGCATACCGTCATCCCTCCCCCCATACGACCTCAAATCCCAATGCTCGCCACCAATCCACCGTTCCCGGCCTCTCCTTCACGAACTCGCCCACCCTTCGCTGCACGTTCTCCCTCAACTGCTCCGGCAACCAATCCACGTCCTTCCATCTCGCTTTCTTCTGCCTCCCCTCTCCCTCATCATTTAGGCCCATCACCGCAACCTCCAATAACCTCTCCACATCATCCACATGGTCATTCGTCTTCTCCCTGTACTTCTCCTTCGTTGAGTCGCGATGGTCCGTCCAGCCCCTGAGTTCTAATCCCAGCAACACCAGCAGCGGCACCACCGGTACACACGGCTCGCACGGCCCGCAGACCATGTGCCACGCAGGCACGAACGGCAGATCGAGCATCCCGGGGACACACAAGTCGACCTTGAGCGTGCGCGGTAGGGTTCGCTGCGAGCCTGGCTCGCGCGCGGGGTCGGGGCGCCGCCCGCGCAGCCGGAAGTAGAGCACGATATGCGACGGGGAATTAGGTGCCTTTGACGGGATGAGGTGGAACCGCCGGTCTGTGGAGGCGAGGAGGCGTTTGAGGTCCTCGGGTAGGTGAGTCGTGAAGACGACGATGTCGAGGTCCTGTGTACGCGAAAGCGCCGAAGTTGATAAGCGGCGAGATAAGAGGGAGTAATGCTAGATAGAGGAAGTACGCACTCGTGGTATCCTGTTCAACTTCGCACCGTACATGACGCACGCTGCGCTTCCGAAGACGCAGCACCTGAGCCCATGCTGCTGAAAGCACTGCACGATCGTGCGCGCCGCGTAGCCGATGTCGCGCACGGTGGGATGTGGTGGTGGGTCTTTCCTGGGCGGTTGGATGGCTGGCATTGGGAATGGGAATGGTATGCCGCTAGAAGAGCCTATGATAGAGGCGAAGGGATTAGGGAAGTCTCCTTGGATACGCTGCATGGCCACAGTGTCGTATTCAGAAATAGAAACCAAAGTCTGAAGCGCGGAAGGGAAATGTGGCAGCGGGAGAGGAGGGAATGTTCACGAGATTGTGTGAGAGGAGGGCATGGGTTGAAGAAAGACGAGCTGAATTGGATCGAGTTCGCCGTCGGACCCCTGCACAGGCTAGACTCCATTCTTGACAGTGATATCAGCTGGGTACAGCCATGCGAGACTGATTGGGATAGCTTGGCTGTTCGAGATGACTTTGTGGCTTGCTTGGCGGAAGGGACATCGATTCAAGGTGTGCTTTCTCGATGGACGACATGAACGTGGTGGGCTGAGGACAAGGAACGAAGCGAGCTGCCAGTCGCTCAATGGATCAGAGCAAAAATTAGCGAGCTGCAGGCGCTTCTCGGGCGCTTCCCTCGAGGGCACCGGCTGCAATCACGCCAGCACGTCCTCTCCCACGCGTAATAGCCTCCCTCCTTCCAACAGACTTAGTTCATCGCTTTCTGATAATGTTCATGTGATTAACTTGTGGTATTTGGGGTATACTACAAACTGGCGTACACCATCCAACGCCTTATACAATAATCTCGGGGCAACATACCCCGCAGCACGTATCGTGAACTCGTGGATTCAACTGAATTAAAGTTGACGACAGACTAACTTCAAAGTGCAGCATGCAAAAGAAAGAAAGCGAGTAGCGCACTCAACGCGCCCTACCGTCTACGACGCCGCTGGCTCTGTCTCTTCTCCCTGCGGAGATGATCGACGAAAACGAACGTCATGACAATCGCGTCGACCATGTGATATCCATCCGGAAAGATTTCGAGCATGGGCGGCTCGTTGTCGGAGAAGAAGTGGAAGTGCTCACGATGCGAGCGCGCGATGGTGTGTTTGTCTGGTGCCGTACGCAGCTGTAACATGCATTTCCGAGTCAGCGCTAGCCATGATTGTAGCCTAGTAACGTAGACGACGCCCAGCGCGAAGAGGATGGACTCACCTCGCAGCTCGTCAGGTTATCGCACATCTTCCATTCGTATTCGCGTCCGTCGGGGCCATTGAAAGCACGTTTCCTACAACCAGTGTATTGTTCAGCCCTTTTCGTCGGACGCAGAACATGACCAGGGATGACACACCTTCCCATAAATCCACGCCATGGGATGAAATCCCCCGCCTCGAGCTCCTGCCCTTCAAACCTAAACCGATTGTGGACAAACCCCCACTCAATTTCGGCGACGATCGACCCGGGAACGGGGCCTCCGCTCATGCCAGGGACGGCGAGAGGCGCCTTAACAATAGTGGTTGTGCGGTGCCCGAGTCTCCACGGCGTGTCGGTTTTGTACAGGACCTGCCCGCAGTGGTCGATGAAGTTGGCCTGGCGCGCGTCGCCGTCCTGGTCAAGAGTAAGGATCATCCTGGGTGGGCGGATGAGCGAGTGGGTGGTATTGTGGTGATATGGGTTTTCTGGTCAAGTTACAGCGTCAGGTGCAAGAGAGAGCATCCATTATCAGAGCTCCGAGCACGTAAACGAGAACGCCAAGGCGAGAATTCTCAAGATCCTGTGTCGACTGTCCTGTATGACCCGACCTCGGTGGCAGTGTGCATTAATGGTTGTAGAGTTGAAATGTTGATGATGTTCAGCTACGTAGAAAATGATGGACTATGCCGCGATGGCTACACAAGTCCAGGGAGGCTTGTTGATGGTAAGGCAATGCGGTTAGGAGACAAACATATTTGGGTTGACGGGGAGAGCCGGGCAAGCGCTTCGGGCAGTACGTAAGCGCCGTGTGGACCAGGTGCACAACCACGCCCTGCCGGCCTCAGATCTACTCCAGAGAGCTTATGTTTGTCATTAACTTGTAGTACTAATATCTGTGATATAATACAAACTTATATACGGCATCCAGCGCGTTAATAGGCTACGCTGCCTCATAGCTTCGTAAAATGAAGCAGCACGCAGAGGAAAGAAGAAACAAGGCAAGGAAATCAAAACATTCAAGACCCCTCCTATGGACCTACGCTTACCCCCTGATCAGAGCGTTGCTGGTCCTGCTTCTTCTCCCTGCGGAGATGGTCGACGAACACAAACGTCATCACGATCGCGTCGACCATGCGATACCCCTCCGGGAAGACTTCAAGCTTGGGCCGCTCGTTGTCCGAGAAGAGGTGAAAGTGCGTGCGGTGCGAGCGCGCGATGGTGTGTTTGCCTTGCGCTGTACGGAGCTGCGATCAATGCGGACCTGAGGTCAGCAACGATGCAATCTAGTGGCGCAGACAACGCCAAATGAGGAGAAAGACTCACCTCGCAGTTGGTCAGGTTATTGTTCATCTTCCACTCGTACTCACGCCCGTCGGGGCCGTTGAACGCGCGTTTTCTATAGTTACAGTGGATTGCTCAGTCCTTCTGATCAGACACGGAGCGAGCAGAATCGAAATACCTTCTCGTGAACCCCTTTGATGGGATAAAATCACTTGCCTCGAGCTCCTGGCCGGCAAACCTGAACCGCTTGTGGATGAACCCCCACTCGATCTCCGCGACAACTTTGCCAGGCACAGAGCCCCCGCTCATGCCTGGGACAGTGGAAGGCGCCTTGACGATCGTGGTCGTGCGGTGCCCAAACTTCCACGGCGTTTCGGTCTTGTATAGGAGCTGTCCACGCTCGTCAAAAAAACTTGCGTGACGTGCGTCGGAATGGTCGAGGGTAAGGATCATGTCGTGGTGAATGGGTAAGTGGTGTTGATGCGAGGTTCTTCACTTGGTTAAGTTATAGTGCGTTTATGAGTGGGATTGGGGATAAAGTGCCAAGCTGGTAAGGGCGAGCAGCCGCTAGCATCCTGGGTTTATCAGTGTGCAGGAGAATGCTAAGGCTAACATTGATAGGCCGGCGATGGAGCACCATTGTGTCCCTTGGAGTCCCTGTATAAATTTCCTATGCGTCCTTGACGCTAGTGGCGGCACGCAGTATTGACTGTGATTTGTTGACCTCTGAGACGGCGAGTGCGAACGTGTCGGTGGTGTGGGGTGGGAGGAAAAGCCTCGACGAGCATCTGGATTCCGCTCTCGGGACGTTACACTGCCACACTCGTGTACAGCCACGCTCCCAACTTGCTCCCAACTACCATCGCTATACACCTCGTCACCCTCGGTTCTCAGCTTCAGCGCGCTTAGCCTCCCAAAACCCACGACCAGGTTGGACCACGTTCTCCCCCGCCCAGTGACAGGAGTACCGAGTAGATCTAGCTTTTCCATCACCTAGTTTAGCGGGATCTCCCTCCAACCTTCCAGCAGGTGCTCCAAATTGATTGGGGCGCTGGTGACATCGGCCTGCAGCACCGCCGTGCGCAGCCGTGTATCTCGCAGCAGAGCCAGTGCACCACCGAGCCTCGCGGGCGCGGATAGAGGTTCGGTTGTCCCGCGATCCCGAGTCGACCCACCCAGGAAGAGTGTTTCTATGTTCGGCCAGGCTGTTGTCATTACGCCCAGATCGGTGTCTGTGAGGCACATAGGACTGACCAACTGGACGGCTGATCTTTCTCAGCCTGTATAGGCATAGCAATGGCTCAAGCGTTCTACGATGACGATGGCGTGGAATGGATGTATGAACTACCAAGTTAGAGATTCGAGAGCTAGGAATACCCGCGATATCATAGCAAGGAGCGCGTCCATGTCCTCTCCGCATGCGAGCCAGAAATAGAGACACGAGGTTCGATTGAAAGCATTGCAATATGCCGCCTAAATGACCGAGAAATGAGTTGTCATTGTATATGTTTAGAGCCCAACCTTGGACCATAAACTTCTGAGAGTGACATCAAACCTTTGCCGATCATAGGCGGATCGTATTGATGGTAAGGCGAACGACATAGAGATACTTTGGGTGACCCGAAAGTGACGGCGAAGAGAATATTGGATTGAAGGTGGCCCCTCTTGAGTGCCTGCAGACCAGGTACTCCTCACAAAATCATGCCCCGCCTTCGGATACGACATAAAGGCATGTTGTTGTGACATTCAAAACAATACAGGGCACGGTGCCTTACATTATTGTAAAGCGAAGGATGGTTCAGAGAGAAAGAAATGAGCAACATACTCAACATGCACCGGCACTCGCCCCAGCCGCCGCCCCGCTATTAGCAGCGGAGCTTTGCTGACTCTGCTTCTTCTCCCTGCGGAGATGGTCGACGAACACAAACGTCATCACGATCGCATCGAGCATGTGACATCCCTCCGGGAAGATTTCAAGTTTAGGCCGCTCGTTGTCCGAGAAGAAGTGGAAGTGCGCGCGGTGCGAACGCGCGATGGTGTGTTTATCTTGCGTTGTGCGGAGCTGCGATCGATGTGTGTCTTGGGTCAGCAACAATGCAGTCGAGGCAGACGACGCGAAGTGGGGATAGCAAGGGCCCAGATGCTCACCTCGCAGCTGGTCAGGTTATCGCACATCTTCCACTCGTACTCGCGCCCGTCGGGACCGTTGAACACGCGTTTTCTACGGTCAATGGGCACTGTTCAGCCCTTTTTCGTCAGATGCAGAGCGAGTAAAACGAACGTGCCTTTTCGTGAACCCCCTTGATGGAATAAAGTTCCCAGCCTCGAGCTCCTGCCCCGCAAACCTGAACCGATGGTGGATCATCCCCCACTCGATCTCTGCGACGATCTCGACAGGTACCGAGCCCCCGCTCATCCCTGGGACGTTGGAGGGCGCCTTGACGATCGTGGTTGTGCGGTGCCCGAACTTCCATGGGGTGTCAGTTTTGTAAAGAAGCTGTCCGCGCTCGTCGATGAAGTTAGCCTGGCGTGCGTCACCAGATTGATCGAGGGTGAGGAGCATGGGGTCGATATGTGGGCAAGGTATGAGATGGATGTTTTTGTTGATCAAGTTCGCGAAGATGAGTGCGTGTTGGCAATAGCGTTCAAGTTGACGTTAACAAAGTCTGGCATGGGCGAGCTCTGGGGTATATAAAGGCATAGGTCACAGGAATTGATGTGCCAAGTGAACATTGTCAGGCTAACGGTGGAGCATCGTTGGAGATCCAGGGAAGGTCCACCTTTGCTGTCAAGACAATGAATGGCTGTGATCATTTGAGACGTTGAGCACGAACGCATCGATAGTGTGGAGAGAAAAGGCTTCGGCGCCTTTCTCTGGGTGACATAATTGCACTGCCATGCTGATGTACAGCCACTGCCCTCCCGACATGCGCCGTTGCCCGAAGCTTAAGTATATTTGTCTCTTGCTCCTTACCTTACCATCAGCAGGCAATCGGTAAGCATCTTGTCCTAGCATATCCATCGTCATGCAATTCATCCTTCTCTCCGCGTCTGAACTAATCCAAACATTATAATCCACAAGTAGTATCGAAAGCTCAGCGCTCATGCTTAGAGTCAAGCGTCTACAAGAGCGCCCACTAGTAGCTCTTGTTTCCATTCATCCTGTGCTGCGCCAACGTCATGTCGGCACGGCCATCAATGGTACATAGCTTATCAGCGCTCATTAGCGCTCATCTCCGCTACGTTCTTCTTCGTGGACCTCCGCCAATCTCCTGAATGCAGCACTCATCTCCTGTCCACCTTCGACTCGGCACCCTTGGCTCGCCGCATCCGTGCACTTAGCCTCGCGAAACTGACGAACAGGGTGCTTGCCAGGGTGTTGCCCACATCCACCCACTCGTGCCCAGCGATAGAAGGACCGAGTACGACTAGTGCCTCCAATGTCTCGTTCGCTGAATCCCATTCCAACCCTCCAGTAACGTTCTAAATTGACCCAGTGCTGGTGACATCGGCCTGCAGAACCGTCATGCGCAGCCGTGTTTCTTGCAGCAGACCCAGTACACTGTCAAGCGTCCGAGCCACGGATGTGGGTAGATGTTTAGATCGGCATCCGTGAGGCACACAGGATGCAGCAACTAGCGGCTGCTCTTCTTTAGTAGACGAAGCCAGGGCCTCAAACAACCCTACGGTGACGGTGCCACCGTGTTCAACAGACACATGAAATACCATGAAATACCGTTCCATGTAGTGTACCACGTTGGAACACTCACATCACACCGAACGAAGCTCGTCAAATAGAAGGCACGGTGGATCGGGCTAGATGGATGTCTTTGTTTGAGCGGATTTCAGCGTTCCCGCGACTCGACGTCTAGCATTGCGTCGGCGGCGGCCCGGAGCTTGTTTTTCTACAGCTCTGTTTGGCATCGAACAGGACTCCGAGTCGAGCAAGATTCCCGCTCCCTAATCTAGTGATTTAGCTTCTCTCTAAATCTTCACTGCATTGTTTTTGGGCACATCCACATCGGTGCGTCCTATTCAAGGTACGCTACGATTCCCATAACCTCCTAAAGATAGTCCAGGGAAGTAAAGTGACTCAACACCGAGAAGCTGATACACGTGTTTTCAAGCTGATTCGCCCTAGAACCTTATACCTATCTTGTTCCCGCACATACACAATTATCACCCGCGTGTTTGTTGAGCCGAAGGAAGAAGTCGCTTAAGCGCTTGTTAGTTTCTAGTGCTAAGTGATTAATGTGTCAGTGAATCTGCCCTACAAACGTCAAAACAACTAGTTTTCGCTCAACTAACAGAATGGCGAATCAAATGGTACTCAGCCAGTAGCGTCGAGGACAAGGATCTCAAGAGCGAAGGGAGAGTTTAGTAACTTAAAGTGACCGCCTATTTTGAGCAATATCAGCCTACTTTGAGTTGTGCAGCCCCATGACCTAGCCCCGAGTTGTTCTGATCAGCGTTCTCCCCAATTATACGCCCCACGTCCTCGTTTATATAGCGTATAGAGACACTACTCCACCCTTATCTCGCATCGTCGAGACTCGCCCAGCCGGCACGACCTCAAAGGCGAAGGTCGGAGCAGTGTTTATCACCATCCATGCCAACCGGCAAACCCACCCGCGAAGAAATACGCCAAGTTGCGCGTACGACTGCCAGCCTGCTCGAAGGGCATGGGATGAGATGTTGTGTGTTCGGTAGTGCCGCGTGTGCAGCATTCGGGGCGAAACTAAACAGGGTTCCTCGGGTAAGTACACCTCACTCCTTCTCAGCACTATAGCCCATGCCGACCAAGAGTCTGGTCGCAGGACGTCGACATGCTCGTTCTCACAACCCGCGATGCCGAGTACATCAAGCGCCTCATCGCAGATTCGGACAACAACTACACCCTCGTCCGCTCCCGCGCGCCAGGCCAGACGTACAAGATCCTCTGGCTCAGTCTCCGCGGGAACGGGCGCAGGTGCAAAGTTGACATCTTGACTCCAGGGACACTCGGCCTCCCACGCGTACCCTCACGAAATATCGCGTATCCGACGCAGGGAATACCCTGCATGCCGCTTATCGCGCTCCTGGGGATGAAGTTGCGCGGCTGGAAGGATCATCGTAATTCGCATGAAGTACGGTACCACAGGAAGCAGTGGGACGACGTTGATGACATCAAGGAGCTGTTGCAGGTGTGTGTTGATCAGGGCTTTGTTGCGGACGCGAATCAGTGGCTTTGGATGGATGAGCAGTTCAGAGTTGATATGGGCGCCCGTATGCTCGAGTTCGTGCAGCAGGAGCTGCAGACTAAGGAACTCTGGGAAGAGATCGGGTTTGAATTCGAGGTTGAAGAGGGTTCGTGGGACGAGTGATCGCACTTAGATCAAATACCGTGTGGCGTGTGTTAACATAAACTTTCCAAACCTCTGGTAAAACAATGGAGAAACCCAAGTGGGAAACTATAGCTAACCGCCACACAGGAGCCGAGAAGCCGAACAATCCTACTGAGTCACTTCTCGGCTTCGACCTTCTCATGAGCTTCTCATAAGTCGGCTCTGGGTCAGCACTGAGCCAGTGTTGGGTCAGCATGCGTAAAATCCAGTTCGCGCGACCAAAATTGGATTTTTATAGCCTCGACATATCAAGCAATCGGACAGGTCCCTTCACCTTATAATCAGGGAGCGCGTTTCAGCTCACTACCACCTCGTCTACGACAAATGTACCCTGCAACAAGCCCATCCAAACGCCGGGCGATCAACGGCATAGCGCGAATAACCGCGAACGTGCTTCACGAAGCGGGTTACCGGTGCTGCTTGTTTGGGAGCGCAGCATGTTCGATATACGGTATGCGGAACAGAGACCCTCGAGTACGTCCGCCAGTAGTCCACCGAGATGAGGCTGATCCTTTGACAGGACGTCGACATGGTCGTTTTCACGTCACACGACCCCGAGGACATCAAACGAGTAATTGTGGAGGCTGACGGTAGATTCTTCACCACTCCTTCACGAAAACCAGGCGAAACATACCGGGTGCTCTGGTTCAGGCTGCCGCGACCCAGCGGGTTTCAGGGACGACGCACATGCAAAGTCGACATCCTCATCACCGGGACGCTCGACCTGCCGAATGTACCAAAAAGCAAAGTCGTGTATACCAGAGTGCGGGGCGTGCCGTGTGTGCCTATGATAGTGCTCCTCGGGATGAAGCTGCGCGGTTGGGTGGACCATCGGAAGCATCCCGAGCCCTACTACTCCGACAAGCAATACGATGACATCAAAGACATCGCAGAACTTTTGCACATAGCAGTAACCGCAGGGGAGCACGTCAGCGACTATTCGTGGTTGCGGCGCAAGTTTCGACAAGATATGGAGGTTAGGATAGAATCATTCTGTCGGGATGCGAGGGAGGATACCGAGCACCTTTGGAGAGAACTTGGGTTCGACGGAGACTGGTGATGCGTAGGACATGTTCGTTTAGTGTTAGTAAGAATACTTACGGTTTGTCGCTGATTGCTGGCCAAATAATGGAGCACGTTCGCGTGGTTGACCTCAAAGCAAGGTCGCAGCATGTGGGAAAGGGATTTTAGCTTGTGAAGAGGTTTCGTAAGACGAGTGATCCCAGTCAAAACACGAAGGAATCGGCCACCGTCTAAGACGATGATGTGATTATTGTAACAGCATGACAAATACAAGTGAGCAGGGCACTTACATTGAGATTATTGGCAGAAAATCTATTCAAGCACAAAAGGAACTGGGAGGCCAAAGAGTCGTCGCTACGCTTTGTAACGTCCTGTACAATCTGTGCAAACATAAGTACAGCCGTGCGAAAAGAATCAGCCCCACTGGTCAGCAGCCTCGACATATTAAGTAGCACGTACGTGAGACAGATCTCATTGTTGAATCGAGGATCCCTTTCCTGTGGACAACCACCTTTCCCGCCACCATGTTCCCTCCGACTGGCCCGCCGACGCTCCAGGAGATCCGCCAAGTAGCGCGAAAAACCGCGAGCGCGCTTGGCGAGGCAGGGTACCGGTGCTGCTTGTTCGGGAGTGTAGCATGCTCGATGTACGGCATGCGGAACAGAACTCCAAACGTGCGTCAGTACACTCATTATACTTACCATCCATTTCGATTCTGACCTTTTTGCGTTTGACAGGACGTTGACATGGTCGTCTTCACGTCGCATGATCCAGAGGGCCTCAAGCAAACCCTCGTGGATGCTGACGACAGATACTTCACTCTCCCAGCGCAGACGCCTGACGAGACGTACGAGGTGCTGTGGTTCAGCTTACGCTCCAGCGGGAGGAGGCAGCGGCAATGCAAGGTAGACATCTTGGTCACCGGGACGCTGGGCCTCCCTAGTGTACCCAGGAGCAAGGTCGAGCACACGAACGTGCCAGGGATTCCATGCGTACCAATGATCGTGCTTCTCGGAATGAAGCTGCGGGGTTGGGAGGACCATTGCGAGGCTTACGAGCCACGCTATTTCAACAAACAGTACGACGATGTCGAGGACATCGTGGAGACTTTGCAGATAGCGGTCGATAGAGGAGATCATCTCGAGGATGCCCTGTGGTTGCCGCGGAGATTTAGAGAGGAAATGGAGGACAGGGTAAGGTCGTTTGTTTGGGATGTGAGGATGGATACCGCAGAGCTTTGGAGGGAACTTGGGTTCGACGGGGATTGGTAGTTGGATAGGAAATGTTTTCTTGCTCAATCTTAGGGTCCAATAAGAACAAGTTCTTTTCTGTATAAACATTGGGAAGTGATTAATATTGGGAAGGGTTTTGTAACTGACCTCGACGCGACATTTCGTTCTGGAGAGAGAATTTTCGAGCCTGGGTGGTGACTCAAAACAAGATGCCGCCCCTGAATCGCTTTGGACGCGCCGACTCATATAGTACCCGCGGCTCTGGGCACAACTTGTCTGCCCTCGACGGCGACATCGTCGCTCCATTCTTTTACTATAACCCATAATCTCATTCCTTATCTCGTGGATTTGGCCTTGGATTAGACTTCTCGACATTAACGCCCTCCTTTGACATCGACACGACCTTGAATGATGGATAACCGACCAGCCGGACCCACCGGACCAGCCACGATCCAAGAGATACGTCGGGTTGCCCGTATATCTGTGAAGCTTCTAGAGGAAAATGACCTCCGGTGTTGTGTATTTGGGAGTGCTGCATGCTCGATGTATGGGACGCGGAATAGGATACCTCGCGTACGTTCCCTCTTCTCCACACATTCAACTCATGGTCCTACGCACATACCTCTCACACAGGACATAGACATAGTCGTCTTCACAGCCCGCGACCCGGAGGAAATCAAGCGCATCCTCGTCGACTCCGATAAACGCAAGTTCTTCCTCGTGCCGTCCAAGAAACGCGACGAGACCTACAAGGTCCTTTGGTTCCGGCTCTCAGGGCGCAATCCGCACCCATCCGACCCGGCCAAGACCGTCGGCCGGCGGTGTAAGGTCGACATCCTCATCCCGGGCACGCTCGACCTCCCGAGCATACCACGGACGCGCGTATGCTACACCCGTGTACCGGACGTGCCTGTCGTCCCGCTCATAGTGCTCATTGGACTCAAGCTGCGTGGCTGGGTGGACCATCGTGATGCCGAGCTGGAGTACTACAGGGTCAAGCAGGTCGACGACGTTGCGGACCTCGAGGCGCTGTTGGTTATTGCTGTCGGGGCAGGAATCAGGATGAAGGACGCGGACTGGTTGCCACGGCAGTTTAGGAGAGATGCGAGGGAGAGGGCCAGGGAGTTTGTGAGGTTTCGACCGGCGACGAAAGCTAAGTTTGAGGCTCTGGGCTTTGACATGCAGGGCGTGTTTACCGAGCATTTTCCTTTCCTTTTCACTGGAGGTAAGCATCTGCATGCGTCGCGCTCCCGTTTATTGATACTGACTGGAACAGTTGCAATAGTCGATCCGGATTGATACCTGTGTACTTTGTGCAGGGTGTGCTTTGCCTAAACCTCGGGCGCCCTATGCCATTGTACCTTGAGGATCTGTGTACTATAAATCGCGCTTGATTTCATCGCTAGAGTATTCAATATTGAATTTTAGATTTCCATTCAGTAAAGTCTTCAATTCTTGCTCTTGTTTAACAATTTCATCAATTTTAGCAACTGTAGCTATACTATCTAACTTTAGCTTACACTATTCAGAGTGTCACGTCGTACGCGTATGGGCTCACCCGATGCTCAGTGATGTGAGGCTCAGGTACGCCATAACTTGAGTTACCTTTGTTTTCCACTTAGATTGAGAACCAAGACATACGACGAGTAAAATAGCCCTCTGGGTAGACAAAAATGCCATATTGCCCTCACTATGCCTATCGCCGTGCTGCACCAAGCTCCTCCGTAGCGTTTCTGCGCACTCGAACCGGAAGCCACGGCCCAGAATCATACTCTGGATTGTACTCCCATGCCTGATATGTTGTCGGCATGGCCCTGACCGCAAGTGCCATACGCTTCAGAGCCACCTCTCTATCCCTGTCTACAGTGGATCCTCTCGGAAACTTGTCATCGAAGGCATGGTCGCTGACGTCAATGGCAATGGCCCAACCCCGCTGGCCGTCTCGCATCACGACTCGCCGGACCTCGGTGTAGATGGAGACCAACATCATATCCTGCAGCTCGCACATGAGGTCGTAGTGGAGTTCGTGTTGGTGGCCCATGCAAGTCGTCACTTTCAGTCCTCTCTTCCGGGCCCAATTGTTCAGGAATTCCTCGGTCCAGCCGTATCCGTAGTATTGAGGCATTCTATGGTATAGATTCAGGACTCTACACGGAACGATGAAGTGGGAAAATACATACGTAGATGATGATAGTCACGGTCAAAGAGTTGAAAATGTGTCTTCGCTTCGCGCGTCGCGTCTGTACCATGGCTCTCATAAGCGTGTGAAATACGTTCGTGTCTCGTATGACACACTCTGAGATGTTAAAAACGTTGAAGGTACCATGAAGCGTGTTGATTGGTTGAATGGACAGATGCAATTATGAGAAATGAGAAACCTGCTACGAATTATTATTGTGATACGATGTGCAGGTTGAGTGAGCCCGTAATACAACATGGTCTCAGTGGCCTTAGTTCAGGTCGCATGCTATATATACAACAGTAAATTGAGATTAAACAGTGAGACAAAGACACGTTAATATACCAGGAAGGGAGCGCCGTTCTACGGGGATGCTGCAAGAGGATTGCGAGGGGGTTATAAGGAGGTTGGAATGAGGAGTGACCAAAGCGTGAAGCTCGGCGATGCTGCTCAAGGCAAGCCTTATCGACCTGGGTCAGCTCACGCTCGCGAAGAGGAAAATAAGTACGCGCACCATGGTCACCTATGCGACTGTCGTTGCGCTACATTCAGGTGGCTCTTCCTGAATCGGTGTGATAACACGACGCTGCTTCTTCGACGCAAGTACCCCGCGAAACGGACGCCACGGCCCACGATCGAGCCTCGGATCGTACTCGTACCCCTTATACCACGCCGGTTTCTCTGTCTTTCCGAGGGCGATTCGCAGCTCTTCCACCTGCTCCTTCCAGTGCCGTGGGAGGCGTTCCGGCACCTTGTCATCGTACAGCCTACTGTTGACCTTGAACGCAAAGACCCAACCTCGCCTGCCGTCGTCAAACACAATTTGCCTAGGAGTACAATCGGGGGACCCGGCGAAGATCATGGCGCGATACATGACGTCGATGTGAAGCCAGAATTGAGTTTCTTTTTGGGTCGTGACTGTCTCGCCTTCTTTGACCAAAATGTCATTGAGCTGGTCTTCGGAGACGACGTGGCCCCAGTACCATGTCATTCTAACTATCTTGATTAACTCCAAGGCAAGCAAAGTGTACTGATAACTCACATAAACCTTCTTGATTGTAGCGTCTCGGCTGGTAAAGTGGTAATGCGGGGGGAAGTTGGTTGACAACATGGGCTGAGTTGGAAAACCGGGCTGGATTTGTATGAGCTCACGTGATCGGAATGTTTAAGCCGATCCGACATTGATAACGGAGCTCGCCACAGGACCCCTGAATGAGGTAAGGCCGCGCAGCAGCAAAAGCCCGCTACCGTCAGGTGTTATCCCAAATATCTCAATTCGTGTCTGAAAACATGTGGGGAACACCATCATATCATATTTCTTAGATCAAACATACTGGTGGCAGGAGAGAATATTAATATAGTAGGTCTGATTGCAGAGAAAATGAATCTGCGCAATTCAAGGGCTGGTAACCCATGAGAAATATGTGAGCAGACAGAAGGAGTTGCAACATTTACTCTTCTGTGTGCACAGTGTCCAAGGATCAGATGAGTGGCCAATATGGACCGTATATTATTAGCTGATTCAGGGACTCGAGATGATAAACCGTGCAAAGATGCAAGCACAACTACAACAGAAAATTCACAATTGAAAACACTTGTGGAACCAGAATTCGAAAGGAGTTGACAGATATTAGAGGCAATATCAGAGCAAATGAGTTCCGTGAGTTCCTCATTGTTTTGTGTCACACTGTTCAACGTTAACCCAGCACAATGGCGTGGCTCAGACTGACAATTGTCCGCATGGACAGGCAAATAACTATTAAAAGAGCACGACTGATGAAAACAGGTTGAGGATCCTGGGTCTCCGTTCGAATGAGCGGGCATCGGCGTGAGCATTTAGCAATTGAACGTTGAATGATGATAATGCGTTCAAGAGGTAAAAGCAGCAGGGCAGCGGCGCGCTGCCGCTGAAGCGGAGCTTAAAATGCTTCCCGAAATGGGAAAAGACGATGGCGGAGAAGCAACGGAGCTGGAAATATCACGTGACCCAACAGGAGTAAGAATTTGGCAGGAGTCTCGGTCACACGAAGTGCCGGTAAGACCCACTACCTAAGGTAGCGGGAATTACCCCCCGGACTCGAGGTTCGCCTCCAGCGCTTTATCCAACACAACGCGTCTCGTTCTCATTCATTCGAGTCTGGAAACACGGTCCAATGCAGATGTTGTCAAACGGACGCACGTTCAACAGGTCAGTACACCCATCCGATAAGACCACTTACTTCTGACTGTTCTGGTCGCTCTACAGGACCAAACCCGACGCGTCGAGCTATGCTGCAAGCACCACGTCCCTTACATCGTTCGAGATGCAGCGGTCACTCCGCAGACTCCATTACAACACTGTTCATTTGCACTGGTCTGGCATGATAGCAAAACCATCTTAGGTCGCGGTGCGATTCAACTATAGATATAGTAGCACTCTTTTCCTGACTGAAAGGTTACCAGTTCTCGATGTCAGGAAGAAAAAAAATGGCAGGTATGGGATTCACGGGTGGCTACCATCTATTGAGGTCATCTCGATGGCATCCTATATCCCTGCTGAAGTGTCCGAGCTGGTCTATCCCAGTGGATACAGCAGCTCATTCCGTGAGAAGCCTCGAAAGACCGGGACTCGCAAGATCGATCTGCCTCGCGTTGCATTCTTAACCCCTCATTCAGTACTGATGCAGCTGACTGTTTCACCCACGTTTGCTCCCAAGAAGTGGGTCTTGTCGGACGCTGACGCGGTATCTTATCACCTCTTGCTTCAACATGCTGATACTATTGGTTCCATGGTTCGTAATTTGGCGGTTCAGCAGCAGAATAGGAAGGACGAGGGGATGGATGTCTAGTTGCATGGTACACTACATCATCCATCGTTATCCAAGCATTTTTGGACGTGTGCCATGCCCAAAAACGCGTTTTTGGGGCCTTCAGAGTGAAAGTCAAGCACCATAGATGTCCAGGGTAGAACCCGGGGTTTGGGCCTCTCCTAGGCCGACGTCTAGGGTAGGGCACCCGGGTTGGAGACTTCCCGGACGAAGAAGACCCCGGGGCTGGGGTACGGAATATGGGACCAGGCCAACCTCGGACTTCGTAGGGATATTCAGGGGTCCTGCCGGCACCCCATCGTCAGAAGTCCAAATGTTGACGCGTAACTATGAGCACTACTAGTCGGCGGCACTTCAAGCTTCATATACATAGTGCGCTGATCACCATCCCTTCCCTTCCTGAGAACCTCGTCTAAGCTGATCATTCGTCGCAGATTACAAGTCGTTGACATATAGAAATACAAGAAACAAAAGAGGACTCAGCAAGGACTCAGCTTTCTATTATTAGGATGGGATGCACATATATGATACTGCGGTCAAGCGGCGCAGATTAGCGATCCGATTCAGCAGACTATAGGGCATAAACAGCCCTGGAAGTGAATAAATCAAGCCAGCTGAACATGTTAGGCGAAGAACCTGCAAGCAGCTGACCTTCTCATTTGAGAAAGTTTGATCTAGAGTACAGGAACTGTGCCCGATATCTGATCATACATGGCCATCAAATCGGATACTAGTGGAGGGTGGTAGTATAAAGAGAACGCTGACTAGGGCGCGTGGGTGATTGTAATCGCCACATACCAAGCACAGGTGTGTACTGGTCATATTTAAGCTTTTTTTGCACTCCTTATCAAGTTTACGTTGCTTCCTGTGTTTACAGATAAACTATGCCATTTGACACACACCCGTTACACTGGTGCCCAAGCTGCGGATCTTTGCAGGCTGAACTTGCAACGTTGCGTATTGCCCTCTCAGAAACGAAAGCCAAACTTCAACGCGCCGAAGCCACGGCCGAAGAGGCGCAGAGGCGAGCTGACATTCAGCAAAAGATGTCTTGGTCGTTTGCTGCCTCCTACGCGTCCAACCCCCGAGGCAGCGAGTTTCACTGGTACTTGCCGTGGGGAAACGAGATTCGCAACCTCTTCTCCAAGTTCTACAACCTTCACCTTGTGCCTCAGTACCCTGTTCAATTCGCACCACGACTCTCCAAACCTTCACCGCCCTCCCAGACTCACCCACGTGAGCCAAGACGTGAGCGGTCCTGGACTGACACTCCTCACCCAGAAACGGAGTCAGACCCGTGCAATGACAACTCGGCTAACGCGAGACGAGGGCCGAGATACTCTGGAGCTTCCGACAGAACTGAGCCTATTGCAAACGCTCTCGGACCCATCACCGATTTTGCTTTGGTTCAAACCAAGGGGTCGGATACAACTGACTGGCGACTTGGCTTTACTGGCTACAGGGTCAAGACATCTAGAGTTTCGGTGCTCGTAGAGCTCAAGAATAATCCTTCCCGCCGACTGCAGAAGGTGGACCTCGCTGTCAGAGTCAATGAGCACTTGAAGCTCGCCAAAGTGGACCTCGAGTATCAGGCGGCCGCGCTGTTTACTATCAACGAAGAACAGGAAACGGTGGTAGGAATTGCTATTGCCGGTGGGTCTCAAGTTTGTGCTTTTGGTCAACACTATATCCATTTGATATTTGACTGTAGGTACTTATTGGGCATTTCGGACCATATCTAGGCGCGACAAAGGCATCATAAAACAGCTCACTCTTATTCACGATCGGCGTAAGAAGAAGACGCCGCGAGAGCAGTCAACACAACCTCCTTCCACGGAAGCCCAGAGCGCGTTTCCATCAGTGGGTGATGCTGCTCCTGCGCATCTTCGTCGTTCCGAGAGACGGCCTGTAGCGGCAGAGCGTGCAGCTCAAAATGGGGCAAACGAGAGCGTAAAAAGTACCGAAAGCGGGGAACCGAGCGAACAGGAAGAGGCAGACCATCCTATGGAGGGCTTATCTCGCAAATACCCATCGAACGACGAAAACGAATTCTCTGATTGGGAGGAGTCCAGTTCTCGAGGCATTCGTCGACAAGCCCGCAAAACTAGCAAGTCACTAATTGACGTATACCCCGATGATGTAGTCAACTCCCAATTCCCGGCGGTGATACCGAACGTGGCGAAAGCTCAGGATGGTTTCTCCCCTGCCTATCGCATCGGGACCCCTCAGTCAGATGAGGCTTTCAAAGACCTTGTGGAAATTGTCAGGGACTCTATGCCGACTGCTTTGAACGACATGGACGATCGGGCGTCGAGCCCGGAACCGGCTTATGAACCTGACGCAATGCAGGTCGATGACGAGAGTGATGAAGAAGGCGGTGGCAGTGCACCGGGAGACGAGAGCGGCATGCGTGGATCGAATGTTAGAGGGCGCGGTGAGATGTCGGGATTTTTAGGCAGTGTTCAAGGCGCGGGGAGGAATCGTCGGTATCATGGAGATGGCGGGGAGAGCTGGCGTGTCGCACGACGCAAGGAGAAAGCAAGGAGAGACGATGAGTCGGATAGTTTATCGGGTGATGAGGGCGTTGGAGGCGTTGGAGGCGTTGAGGGCATTGAGGGCATTGAGGGCGTTGAGGGCGTTGAGGGTGATGGGGATGACGAGGATAATGGGGGCAAAGAGAATGACGAAGACGACGAGTACGACGACGACGAGGATGAGCTGTCTTATATCTAAGAGCTTGAACGAAGCCTGTTGGAGGACGAGCAGTAAAATATACTTGTATTGCAACGAAGAGCGATGGAGACGTAAACTCGGGGTTTCTTATTCGAGGGAAGTCTTGCTAGCCTCGGTCAACTCAACATGATAAGTGCGCTCACCATAAGCACCTACTAGGCTGGCGTCGCTGCGCTATGCTCAGGCGGTTCTTCTTGAATCGGCGTGATAGCACGGCGCTGCTTCTGGTCACATGCTATATGTACAACAGTAAACTGTGATTAAATGGTGAGACAAAGACACGCTATTATACCGGGGAGATAGCGCCGTTCATACTGCGAGGAGATGCTGGGAGGGGATGCTGCGGGTGGATTGCGGGTGGATTGCGGGTGGATTGCGGGTGGATTGCGGGTGGATTGCGAGTGGATTGAGAGGGGGTTGCAAGGGGGTTGGGAGTTGGAACGAGGAGTGACGGAGGCGTAAAGCTCGGCGATCCTGCCCAAGGGAAGTCTTATCGGCCTCGGTCAGCTCACGCTCGTAAATAGGAGAAAAAATAGGCGCACCATGGTCACCTATGCTACTGTCGTTGCGCTATGGTCAGGTGGCTCTTCCTGAATCGATGTGATAGCACGACGCTGCTTCTTCGATGCACGTACCCCACGAAACGTAAGCCAGGGCCCGCTATCGAGCTTTGGGTCGAAATCATATCCTCTATACCACGCTGGCTTCTTCGTCTTTCCGAGGGCGATCCGCAATTGTTCTACCTGCTCCTTCGATTGCCGTGGGACGTGTTCCGGCAGCTTGTCGTCGTACAGCGCGTTGCTGACCTTGAACGCAAAGATCCAACCTCGCCTGCCGTCGTCGAACACGATTCGCCTAGGAGAAGGGTCGGGGACTTTGGCGATGATCATGGCGCGGTACATAACGTCAATGTGAAGCCAGAATTGAGTTTCTCTCTGGGTCGTGACTGCCTTGCCTTCGGCGACCAGGACGTCATTGAGCTGGTCTTCGGAGACGACGTGGCCCCAGTACTTGACCATCCTAGCGCTGAGAAGTGGGTCAACGTCGAAGGCACAAAGTTGGGTCCAACTTGAAGGACTCACGTTGTACGAAAGATTGTGATGGGATAGTGGACTTAAGGGTCGTTAGTGCAGACCTGTGGTGGTTCGCGTCCGATTCTGTGACCAAACCCGTATGACGCGACTAGAACGCGTCTCGAGCCACGCATGATCCGATGTAGCCCGACAGTGGACGCGCCTCGTGGCGGAACAACCATACCTGTAGGATCTATGCACTACAAACCTGTATCGCTACATAACTATCTAGCGCCGAATAATGGGGTCATATCTGGTATATCTAATGCGTCACCTCGTACGGGGTTGCACAGTGCACAGTGCTGCCATGAGGCTCAGGGGCGTCATTACTTGACTCATCTTAGACTGTCAAGACAGTTCGGTGCAAAACAAACAACTCTACTGAGAGTGGACAACCAGGAAAGCCACTGGTACGCTGTTCACCATGCTCAGACACCGTGCTCCTTCGAAGCGTCGTTGCGCACTCGAACCGGAAGCCATGGCCCCTCGTCATACTCCGGATCGTACTCCCATGCCTCATACGTTGTTGGCGTTGCCCCTAGCGCGACCGCCATGTTCAGAAGCGCCAGCTCTCTGTACAAGTCCGCGGTGTTCCGCCTCGGAATCTTGTCACCGAAGACGTGGTCACTGACGTCAATGGCGATGGCCCAACCCCGGTGGTCGTCTTGCATCAGGACTTAACGAACCTCGGTGTAGATCGAGACTTTCAGCATGTCCTGCAGCTCGCACATGAGGTCGTAGTGAAGGTTGGATTGTTTATCCATGCAAGTTGTCACTTTCCGTCCTTTCCTCAGGGCCCATTGGTTCAGGAATTCCTCGGACCAGCCATATCCTATGTACGTAGGCATGGTAGGCAATCTGAGCGGATGGCAAGGGTAAGCGCGAGGTTGGATAAGAGGAAAACCACGTACAAAGCTGATGTAAAGTTGGCGTGAATATGTGCAGTCGCGGGTGTGCTATAAGCGAAGAGGGATGCTGGAACGTTAGAGAATAGCCTTGTCCGAAAATAACGTTTGCTGGTTGATATTTATTTGCCACGGGCTAGCACCCATGCACACGGGGGATCGTATCTCTTCAACACTTGGGGTGATACGCCGACGTAGCCTTGAAATGCAGCTAGTCGTTGCGTTAGCTTAAGAGACTCTGACACATATAGTATATGGTCGCAGACTTGCGTACCGAGCGTAATACGAGAATTGAGTGCTATGAAGGCTGACATTTACCATTCTCTAACGCTTTTGCTAGCAACACGTTGTCTCAGAAAGATATTAGAAGTGAATTGAACTGTATTAATGCTAAGATGGACTGGACTGTTAAAACACCTGTGTCCGAGACTATAGAATCATTGCTGGAGCGCAAGTGATGAAGAAAGAAGTGCAACGAAGGAGTATGAATGGCCCATTGAAGGGTTTCGCATGTAGTGTGAGTACAAAACGAGTCTGGTGCTAGGCCTATATGAACGCAACCTTACGGAGCATGGCACTGCGCAACTCTGAGGCGCGACGCAGGTCGTACAATCAAGCCAAGCAAGGCGACCCCGAAGGCAATCAGGACTCGTCATCGAACCTAACACGCCTCGATCTTTCCGGTGCACTGCTCGCAGAGGGCTCTCCTGGTACGGCAGTGGCTTCTTCTAGTACGGCAGTAACATCGCGCTGTTTGCGAGACCGACGCGTACTTTTCCCTCGGAACGGGAGCCACGGATTCATATCGAGATTTGGGTCAAACTCAAAGGCTCTATACCACGCTGGCTTCTTCGTCTTTCCAAGGGCGATTCGCAACTGTTCCACCTGCTCCATCCACTGCCGCGGAACGCGTTCTGGGAGCTTGTCGTCGTACAGCGCGTTGCTGACCTTGAACGCAAAGATCCAGCCTCGCCTGCCGTCGTCGAACACGATTCGCCTAGGAGTACAGTGGGGGACTTTGGCGATGATCATGGCGTGGTACATGATGTCAATGTGAAGCAGGGATTGAGTTTCTCTCTGGGTCGTGACTGCCTCGCCTTCGGCAACCAGGACGTTATTGAGCTGGTCTTCGGTGACGACATGGCCCCAGTACTTGTACATTCTGTCGGTGAGATATGGGTCAGCAATTGAAGGGATAGAGCTAGGTCCAAAAAACTCGCGTTGTACGAAAGAATTTGACAGGATAGGGGACTTAGCAATTGTTCAGAGCTGAGATTGGTGGTTCGCGCCAGTGCCCAAACGCGTCTGACGCGACTGGAGCGCGTCTTGAGTCAGGCGCGGTCCGATATGGTCCGACGAACGTGCCTCGTGGTTGAGCACGAAGCCTCGTGTCCGCGACAAAGCCGAGCTCGCGAGACGACGTGGAGAGGCCCCTGGGCAATATTGTTCGTCAGCTGCGCCGAGCAATGACAACTAGACGCGTCGCTCTTGACGTGGACGTTGACTTAGATGAATTTGCGTGCGCTGGATTGCTTGTCTACGTCTGCGCAGAACTTGACGTTGTGCGGGAGTGTGCGGCGGTTAGAAGGACCTCGAGGACGCGGAGGACAATGAACGGAACGAACGCGTGGACCATTCAAACTCCGCGGCTGTCAGCGGTGCCGTATTTGGACAGCGTTGTTTGTGGGCTATTGTGTCCGGAATGGGAGACAAGACAATGGCCTGTTTCGACAAAAGGCTGGCGTCGGTCGGCTATGGACTGCATTGTACTTCCCTCACACTGGCTGTGAATTTATACCCGCAGACTCGCTTCACCACCACACGTTTTTCTCCCACCATCGTCCACGGCGACGGCCATCCTCGTCTCCGTCCTCACTGTAGCCTAGAACATTAACGTCACGACCGTCATGAACTCTTGTACGTCTCTTTTTTCTCATTCTTTTTGCCTTGACTCACCTTGCACCGCAGTCTTCAACCGCTCGCCTAAACGCGGGCCCAAGACGCGCAAGTCTACCATCTCAAAGCCCATGGGCTGCCCACTCGCACCCTCATCATCAATCATGAACGATCACCCCAAGCCATTGCATATCATCACCGAGGATGCAGAGCCATCAGATTCAGAGTCCTCCCCGATTTCTCGCCATAACCCTGCCTCCTCATCGACCTCTTCACTCGTGTCATCAAGGCATTCACCTTCCAAGCCTCGAATCAGCCTATCCGCGTTCGCCTTCTCGATAGACGAGGCCTTGAAGATCGTCGGCGGCTCCAGGTCCAGAGCCCCTGTCCCTCCCTCTCTGTCTTCTTCGTCTTCGACGTCTGGCAGCAGCGACTCGCTTCCCCTCCGCACCCCCGTTACATCAGATGGCGAGTCAGACTGCGAAGAGTCTTCGTTCGCTCTCCCTTCTCCCCGTCTTCGCCCCCGTCCTGTCACCATCCGCCCTCTGTATATCTCCAAGTCTCGCAGTCTCGACATTGCAGACTCGACCAGCCTCGAGCTCGAGGAGCTCGAAGAGGGCCGGTACGAGTACACTGACCTGCCCACTTGCATCATCACGCCGACACCCGAGATGGAGTTCGAGTCCGACATCATCGAGTCCGTGAAGGAGAGCAGCACCGAGGACGACCACGACTTCTACACACGCCAGTTCGCGGACTTTATCTCCTTGTACTCGCCCCTCCCGCCCTCGTTCCCCGTCGGCCCAAGCGCAGCAGGTGAGGTGCGCCGCGATTCGGCGTCGCTGCCTACGATCCCGGAGGTGTCTGTTACTGAGGAGGAGCCTTCGCCTGTCAGCGAGCTGGCCTACACGCAAGAGAAGAAGCCACTGAAGAAGGTGGGCCGCAGCCGGCACAGCAAGCCTCTGCCCCTTCTCCCCCCTCCTTCTGCCACGTCCTCCGTCTTCCGCCACTCGCTCCTCTCCGTACCAGTGCCCATCATCCGCCAGCCGGTGCCCAAGCGCGTCATTCCGATCTCTTCGCTGCTGCCCCCGCCGCCGACGCCGACGCGTCCCCCTCCGAAGATGTCTATCCCGGATGACATCGAATTCGAATGTGAACCTGAACTGGCTGAGGAGCTGGTCGAGGTCGAGGTCGAAGAGGAGCAGGTGGAGGAGAACGGCGCAGACGAGTGCGCGAGCACACGTTCGCTCGTGGACGAGCCCCGGATTATTGTCGAGCGGGTGTACCAATCGAGCCGGAACTCGCACCAGTCTCAGAGCCAGAGCCAACGCGACTATTTGCAGCCGCGTGTCGAGTGCAGCGCCGACGCCCGGCTCAGTGCCCCCTTAAGCGAGGACGAGAAGTCGATCTACTCGACGCTCTCGGCGTTCTCGTTCCCTTCGTCGCCTGTTGCCTGTGCCTCGAACGCCGGTATCGACGTGGATTTGAACGTGTCCTTCGCGCCCGAGTTCACCCCCGCCTTCTCGAGCACGCTGTTCTCGCCCAGCTTCCCGTCCTTCCCGTCCTTCCCTTCCACTCCGCGCTCGTCCTCCGAGGACGACCGCGGCGAAGAGGAGGAAGACGAGCCGCGTACGTCTCTGGACTCGGACCATTCACATCAGTCCTGCCCCGAGGCCGACGTCGACGCACAGGAGCTCGACATGCCGCCGCCTCACCTCCGCTCGCGCTGGTCCATGTCTACGCTCGCGAGCGCCGAAGCGGAGCGCGAGCACTTTTCGCTCCCTCACTTCTCCCTCTCGCCACTGAAGAAGACCGCATTCTTCTCGCGCTCGTCGCGCGCGTCGTCGTCGCCCAAGTCACCCAAGTCGCCCAGCAAGAAGCTGCCGTTTGGTGTTTCCGCCAAGGACAACAAGGACAAGGACACCAAAGACAAAGACAAGGCAGCGGCGGAGATGAAAGCCAAAGATAAACAGTCCAAGGCAAAGACAGACGAGCGCCTCGCGCGCGCACGGCGCCTCTCGAACTCGCGCTCGCCCATCACGACGCCGCGCCGAGAGTTCGCGCTCACAGGCGCACCGCCGCGCGCGCAGTCGCACGCGTTCGGCGCGAGCTTCCATCTTTCTCCGCCGCCGCCTTCTTCTTCTGCATCACACTTCGGACATGCGCGCGGGCATTCGTATTCCCCCGCGTCGCCTTCTTATTCGTCCGCATTCCCCGCTGGTCCCTCGGGGCTTTCGCTCCAGGCCCAGCAGCAGCCTGCGATGAAGCAGGTCGTGCGCCGGAAGGAGAGCAGGTGGAGCACGTCGAGCCACGGCAGCGCGCACTCGAGCGTCTGGGGCGGGTCTGACTGCGGCAGCTGCGTGTCGGACGGGAGCCAGGGGCTCAGGCGGAAGCCGATTCCCGTCGAGATGTTTTTGCGCGCTTGACGAAACAAATCAAAAACTGCAGCTGGTTTTGTATACGTTTCTCTGGACGGTTTCTCTCGCCTGTTTGGTTTTCTTCTATGTTTTCTACTTGATTCGTTTTTTGTTGGTCACGTTGCACCACCTCGCACCCGATACCTCATATACATTACGCCCGCTATGCGTCCTTCGATCTTCGTTGTTTTCTAATGCCTTTTTCAAGATGTCATTTCTCATGATCTACCCCATGGACACGTCTACTAGACTCTTTGCATATATCCCTCATCCCTCATCATCATACATACATACATCTCTCCATGATTCCCGCGAGTTTCTGTTCGCGTCTTACGCTCTCTCATATGTCTGTCTCCGTACTGTAGCTTTACTTACACCGGTAACGCCGTAGTAGCATACCCCGGGCGAGGGGCGGTTCTTTGGACCGCTCTTTTGTAGCCGTAATAATTGGTTGTTTGCGTTCGTTAGTTCAAGTGTGAGCGAAGCGTGGTTTTGAATATGTCGTCAACACGAAGTAACGCAGGAAATAGCCCCTATCTTGAATCGGGGGCAACATCGGATGCTTTTGGCAGAAAACATGTCAAAACGTGAGAAGGCTAGAGTTATCCCATGATTATGCTACTTATAGTAGGATTTTGGTCCATTTGATTTATTTGAGTCGAAACCTTCCGCATTGTGCCTTGTCTTTTTTTCCAGACCCCACTGCGGCGCCAATCTTTCGTGCCACTGCTTTGTGCTCCCAAAGTCCTCTGAAGCTCTTAGACACGCTCTGAAGCAGCTGGTTCCCTAGTTCTGCACTTAAACCCGATTCTCGTCCTGTGCTCTACTGGATGTACCCTCCCCATTCTCTCTGCGCCGTGGAGAAGACACATGTACAGACACTTCGTCGGTCTCTCTCCGTGATGTGACCTGCTGGTGCCCTCCCACCCGAAAGGGACCTGGCCACGACTTAGCCTCGCGTGTACACGGGAACGTTATTCCAGTTTCTCAGCGAGGCGGTCCAGGCTGACGGTCAGATACTATCGGCTGTTCTGAACGTTCCCGCCCACTGCCCAAGAACTCGTATTCGTGTAAGGGCGGTTCTGAACGTTCTGTCCAGGAATTCGGCTCTTGGTCTTGGGACGCTGTGGCCTCGTTGTGCCCATGTTTTTTCTCGATGCTCCGTTTTCTCGCTCTCTCTCTTCCTGGGGGTATCCTTATGTACGGCGCTCCTCCGGACAAGTGTAAGATTCATGGCTGTATGCGACTCTATCACTAGAGAAAGTCACTGCTAGTCCTGGCAGCGGGCGTCGGGGATCGCCTTCTTTGTGGTAGAAATCGAAGCTCAACAACGACCAGCTAAACACATGTTTTTCGCATTTACCCCGAAGGTGATATGCAGTTTTCCAGGTTAATCCTGCCTGCAGGCCAACATGCTGCGTGACGTTCAGTGGTGGCTGCTGGCTTATACACGATAGTACCTTAATTTCCTCCAATGCCGGTTCATATGACTGAATGGCTTTTCCATCCCATGTTTTATTGACGCCCATGTCTAGGAGTTGGGATCGTGCTCCCTCCTAGACGGGCATAAAAGCGGTCAGTGGCAAGGTTATCAGTATTGACATAACTCTCGACTCATGCTCGGTTTACCTCGTAACAGCTGGATCTCTGGGAAGAGTAGAGAGGACGAGGAGCGCCCTCTCCAACCGACTCCTCGCTCTCGCACAGAGCGGAGCCGCTTCAGCAGAATCGCCCCGGTACTCGTTCTTGGGCTTGGGCACCTGATCCTACTCGCGTTCGGATGGACTTTCGTGGCGGTCTTGCTTAACCACGAGTACTACCAGATTGCGCTCCCGGATGCGGCCGCCCGCGTAGCCCTCAATAATCCGCGTGGAGCGACATATCTAGCCAGTTTGGCCGCCACGGTGCTGAGTCTTCTGTCTTCTTGGTGCGTATGTAGTCCGGCGGTATCGCACGGTGCCTCTTTGCTAATGCTTTCCACGTGGTAGGCTTTTCGCCAGGGCAGTTCGCATGATATTGGCCACGGCGCTGATTGAGAAGCCCGTCTACTTGCACCGGTTTGGATTCTTGGTCACGCTTTCAAACTTCCGTCTCTTTTTCGACACGAAGTATCCCGCGTGGGCGTTTATCGCGCTGGTCGTGCTTCTGGCCGCTCATACGACCACATCCGGGTACGTGTTGATACCCTGTCGTGGACCTTGTTGACTGGACTTATTCCCGCAGATGGACGGCTCTCCTAAACCCAACTCTCATCCTGCTGCCAAAGTATATCACGGGGAGCGAGCTTAACATCAGCAGCCCTGCATTTTATGAGTTACTGGACTCCCAATCGATATACGCGACTGAAAGCGAGAACTCGATCACAAACAGTAAGCCCAACTTTTGATAACATGAGCCCACATTTTGACAAGGTCAGCGGAAATTGGGGCCCTCGAACTGTTGGGTGTGGCAACGCTTGCGGGCCAATCAGCTGCTGGATCGGATCTCGGGTTTCCCAGCTTCTTCAATTTTAATGGGGCGTCGTATAACCTGTCTACCGGTATGTTCTGACCAACACAATTACTTTCCTTCTATTCTTTAACTGATGGATATAGCTGGCGTGCTGCCGATGATCCCCGAGTACATCGCTGCCCACACCCAAGCGACAGGGTGGGGTCTTTCGTACTCAGGTGGACAGGTACCCTTAAACACTGTGGTGGAGACGAGGATAGAGGGGTTCCAGATGAATTACACGGTCAGACAACAAGGCCTCACAGCCAGCGTCGTATGCATTCAAACGTCCAACGGAACAATTGGCGGTGAATACCAGCCAATCACGTCACCGTATGGGACGTTCATTGGCACTGCTGGATATCGGTATTGGATTACGGCCGTCAACTGCAGCAGTGCTGGCAATGGCGAAGGTATGTGTCATCGTTTCCTTTCATTTGAACTGGCTCATCCATTACGTGTATTCAGAGGCAATAAGATCGCGTCAGACGGGATACATCACACAGACATTCAACACTGGTGTTGACGCCTGCCTCGGAGAAGGTATCGGGGATGGGTTCATGCCAATCATACCGTGTCCGCAACAGACTTTGACTCAGGGTAACAACAACAGCTTTGGTATGGTTCCCTACATACCGCTCTCTTTGTTTCAAAAAGGCTGATTAAAGCAGCGATCAAGATGGCCGGCCTGTGCAAATACAGCGCGATAAACTCGACCATTTGTCAGGTTACGCCGCTCGTCACTGACACAGTCGTCACCTACAACGGCGGTATCATCAGCCAGCAGTATATCGTCGACTCGTGGCTGCTCGGAGAGGTCAACCCTTCAGCCATGGCTTTCCTAGTCGGACTCGTAGACTGGATTGGGCAAACAGCGCAGGGCATGGTGAGCAACGACGTGGGAGACTCAGTCAACACCATACTGTCGTCTCTGCCGAACATGAATGGCACTTCAGCCAACGTGACCCTAATCAACGGTGTTATGGTGACATGTTTCTCACTTCTCAATCGCACGATTGAATGCTTACTGACAGTATCATTCAGGCGAACTATTGGCGAGGCGTCATTGAATTCGGAGGAACGGTATGTAGGATTAAGTCGTTTCGCACTTCCCTCGGTATTCAAGTCGGGTGTTTCCGCAGTTCCTCAGGTCTGGCTTCTCCGCCGCTGGAGACCTTCCGACCAACATGACATCCCCCATCAGCGGGCATGCCTATGTTCTCACCATGGGCTGGTCCAAAGGGTGGTCACCTCGGGCTGCCATTATTATCGTTTTCGCTATGATCCCACAGACGATCGTCTCCCTCTTGACACTTGTCATTCTGATTAGGTCTGGGGGCGATTCGCTCGGGTTTAGACCCGGCTTCGATCCCACAGATATCGCCGATGCCTTGTTGGCCACGTCAGCGAGTAACACCGCATCTGGGGGATTTCTCCCCAGAGAGCGGGAGTTAGTGATGAATCAGAAGAAGGTGGATTTGCACATAGGTGATGATGGAAGAATGGCGATGACGCTGAGTGGTTAGTACATGGTATATTGTGTGTACTTATAGCGTCGTATAATATGTGATGAGGGCAGAGAACCAGGTCCTGGTGGGCAGCAAGGAAAGATTCGGTCTCGGCGGCGATTGATTAGGATAGTGTACTAGAACACGATTCAGTAAGAGATACAGAACGTGTGAGCCATAATGAAGGCGTTGGGTCAGCCCATGGTCGTTCCGTGTGAGCAGAGCACGGGCAGGGCGGGGCAGAGCACGCAACTTGCGGAGCTTAAAGGCACCAAACAAGCGCGAATTCTCACGCGCACGATTGAAACCTTCGCTCGCTCACCATCGTCCATCTCTCGTAGGCCACCAACAGCCCAGCGCCTTCGAGCCCGACTCACTCACATTCGATCTCCTGTATTGAGTATGTTCACATCGAAGTGCATCCCTTTTCTAAGTGTTCTTGCCCCTTCTGATGACACTCTCAGATGCTAGGCACTGCCCAATTCCGAATTTCGTGGTTCAATTCCGAATTCACGCTCGATTCCGAATTCTAGATTTTGCACTCTCCGACTTGACTTGTCCTCCGAAGGTTTACGAATGGCTACCCTCCTTCTTGGACAGCTCTTGGGAATATTGAATGATCTCCGGACGCTCCCGGCGGCAAAGCGTAAAGTCTGTGAGAGATTGTCTGGCTACGGTAATGATCATCATGTGTACGTGACTCAGGTGATTGACTTTGACGTCGACCGAGCGTAATTACGCTCCCTTGTGGCTGCTTACGCCAAATGACCCTGGATATCCCGATCCCACCATCCCTTCTCCTTGAAAAGCGCAGCTCTCCGACTCGCGTTTCGGTTCTAGACGGGTTGCATCGTGGGTTGAAACATTGAGTTCGGATCTGGAATGTCTGGGAACAAAGAAGTGAACGCCCTGCTGCAGGCGACGATTCTTACTGTTGACTAGGCCAAAGGAGCGACGGCAAATCCGGCGGCCTCGGTCGCAGCCTCGGTAACATGGTGGACTGTGTCAGTATTCCTTCACTAAACGCCTTCAATCCGCCTCCCCGAGTTGAGCTTCGGTACTGTGATAAATCTTACTCGAGGCATTGGACCTAACTTCCGTGTGTTATGTTATATTTCATTCTAGGTTCTGTCTCTTGACCAGCTTGTGCGTAACGTGATTACATACCCTAGGTTATGGGAAGAATGCTGATGTCCGTTCTGTATGGGCTTGGCAACCACAGACTCTATTGACGCTCGCCGCAAATATGCCTCGGAGGTTGCCAAGCGGATCCCGACACATGACATTCGTGTGGAAAGAACCTCAGCTACACCCCTGAACAACACCAGGCAAATCTGCCTCGAGCTGGTCCCGTCGTTTTCCGCTGTACACCTAGCTTTGACCAGATGTTGCACTGTGGCGAGTCGACTTCGCGGGAGCCTCCGCAGTTCTCTCTCCGAGTCAATGGAATAGAAAGGTATAAAGGCAGCACTTCGTCGACTACTAAGCTCCAGCTCCTGCTACCTCCACTCCTACACCACCAGAAAACCGCTCTCACTCATACACTAACCGAACAAAAATGGCTCTTAAAGCTGCTTTCGTTGCTGCTGCCCTCGCCGCCAGCGCTTCCGCCCATGCCACGTTCCAGGACCTGTGGATCAACGGTGTTGACTACTCTCAGGCTTGCGTGCGTCTGCCGCAGAACCACGACCCCGTTGTCGATGTTACCTCCGCTGTATGTTACTATTTCACTGTATGCAGAGATGTCAGCTAACAAGTAGACACGTAGAACATTACGTGCAACGCTGCGCCCTCTGCCAGCGCGAACAAGTGTCCCGTCGTGCGTGAGTAGCTCCCATAAATACCCGAGGTTGAAGGGATGTTGACACTGGTTGATCTAGCTGGGGACAAGGTCACGGTCGAGATGCACCAATTGAACGGCTATCGCAATTGCACCACCGAAGCAATCGACATCTCGCACCTTGGCCCGATCAACTTGTACATGGCCAAAGTCGATGACGCGTTAACCGCATCTGGCCCCGACGCGGACTGGTTCAAGATCTCCGAGGCCGGTTTGCCCTCTGACAACCCTGACTACTGGGCCACCAATGTTCTCATTGTGCGTCTTCATTTTATAAGCTAATCCTTCGACGTGCTGACAGAGCGTCTCCAATCCAGGACAACTGCGGCCACTACACCTTCCCTGTTCCCCCTGTCGTGCCCGGCGACTACCTCCTCCGCGCTGAGGTCATCGCGCTGCACGAAGCCAACGTAACCGAAGGCGCGCAGTTTTACATGTCCTGCTACCAGCTGTCTGTCAGCGGCAACGGCACCGACGCCCCCGACACTGTCAAGATCCCCGGTGCATACAAGGCGACGGACCCCGGTCTCCTCATCAACATCTACCAGCAGCTAGACAACTACACCAGTGCGTTCTTTTTGTTATCGTCGTACTTGACATAATTTCGGAGCTGACGCGCGGTTTGTGCTATACAGTCCCTGGACCTGACCCGTACAACTCAGCGTCGCCCGTGATCGCGTCGACCGCGTGGCCCACCACCGCGACTTGGAACACGGCTCTCCAGCCCACCACGGTCTTCACGACCCTCCCGCCTGCTACCGCTACTCCCATCGGTATCGTCTAAGTTGATGGACCTTTTTTAAAGCACTACCGGGGTTTTCACGACTGGCGAAATATGTGCTTTAGGCTTTTCTAAGGATTAGAATGATGTACATGGATACACGGATGTCAAGGGAATTTCATCATTATAACTATCTTGTATCCTCCATTACGAACAGAGTGCCAAGATCAGCCCCAAGACCGTTAGATTAAGCCCCAGGGGTGCTTCGCATCACCGAGGCGACACGTGCAAAGGTGCATTTGCGTGCAGATAAAGTTCCTCGTCATTCTATCAGATAATTAGGCATGCTCCAAGAACTCAGCGCTCAGCTTCCGAGCAGGAGATTGATTACTATATCTCAAACTCGTGTCACATATTTAGATTGAAGTATTCTGCCCGTGAAGCGATGCAAGCGAGTAGTTAAGCCAAGTCAAGCGCCCAACTTCAAAGCGGCATGTCGCAGTACGTATCAAGCGCTCGGTATCTGAACGAGTGTGAGAATAATTCGGAGGCTTCGGTGTGGAGTGCGAGAAACTCCGACGTAATGAGGGAGGCGATGAGAGGCGATGTCCATATGTCCACGACATCGTCGACGTTTCTTGATCATGCCTGGTGTCATCACAGCTGTGGCAGTGTGCTAGTGGCCATGCTGTACCTCACTTTGCAACCTGCGCGGCAGCGAAGGTACCATAGAGCACAAAGGTGTGGAGAAATGATATGTTCTGGTGGTGCTTCTACCCCACAACTAGCACCGTTCATTGCCACCGATGTCATATATAAAATATCATGACCATACCGCAAGGAAGGCGGCGTAAACTCACACCATCCTCCCTGGTTTCACGTTTCTTCACTAACGCAAAGATGAAACTCACCTACAAGTCTTCTGACGTCCGCAACGCCTCTTTCGAGGACGAGAGCGGCCAAATCATGTACTGGGCCAACACTCCACGTGGAGTCGGCTCGCGCACAAGCAAGATCGTCAAGGCGCAGCCTCGCAGTTCGCCGGATCAGAACCTGCAAGGTTCCGTGGTCGGCGAAGTCGAGTGGGGTTTTGGCCACGACAAGCTCCGCTTCAATGGTGGTCAGGAGGTACGAGCGAGCGATTACATGCCCTCACACCGTTTTATGTGGAGGTACGGGAATTCGTTCATAGCCGTTCGTTTTATTCAGTCGCTGAATGCAAGCACAGATATCGAACATTTACTGCACCAGATCAGGGGGAATACAGTTGGCTCTTGAGTGATGATAAGTGCGAGGTTAGTAGTGGTGTGAGCATTGAAATCGAGTACTTACTAATGCTCATTCATGACAGCTTCGGTCAAAAGATCAGCGTACCATTGCTGTGTCGCACCCTCCAAAGAAGCACCTGTTCAGCGAGAACGAATTGCCGTACCTCGAAGTGCTATCAGGAGGCGATCACATCATCGATACGATCGTCTTCACGTTCGTGTTCGTTGACCACGTTCGCAAGACGAAGAGCGGCCATTACAAGGCGGCAACCAGGGTCTTCAAACCTGTAGGGTGGTTCGTTAGCAATGCTTCTGGTTGATTGTGAACAGCGAGAGCGATGACGGATAGGCCTACTGTAGATCACAACGGGGAGATGTACGAGTATTTACGACATTAATTGCATATTTATAACATACCATTACAGCGAAGAGTCGAGTTCTCTGCTCTGACTGGACGCTTGGAGGGCAATTCAGGCCATGTCGAGTTCTGAACGTTGACGTAGGAAGGAAGTCTTTGAAGGACGTCACGGCATGAGCGTTCCTCCGCCCTGTCGTTAGTCTTGGGTAACTGCCATCGCCAAGCTGTTGCTTGCTGTGACGTTGTCTCCATCTACAGCAACACAGCGATCCGTAGTGACACGTTGCGACAATGTGGCACTTGACCGAAATATTGACCACTCGGTCCCTTACCTCGGTTGACTTGGCAGATTGTCTAGAGTCCAGACAAGAGCTGACGTCGGTGATTACGTGGCGGTGCTCATAGACGCTGCCTCGGTATCTGCCGACGTCCTGCCGGCGCCCTTAGTCAATTACCAGCTGAGCTTGGCGACGCGCTTGCCCCGTCGTGGGGTGAGTGGCTCAGTTCATCAGAACTCGCGGGGCACTGCATGCTGCTTTCTTCAGCCTTCCTGTGAGGCCTCTCTGGATATGCGAGGCATATATAACTCTAAGAATACCTGGATAGTCTTATCCTCACTTCTACGACACCTACCAAACACCTACTGCCATCTCTTCTTCTTTGAGTACACCACATTGCAATGCTGCTCACACTCCACTGCAACGCCACGAACAGGACCACCTTCATTGATCAGAACGGCGTCGCGCTATACAGAACCGACATGCCGTGGAAGAAATTGCTCACAACGACGATCATCTACAAGGAGGGCGCACCCAATTCCAGTGAGAAGGTTACATCCGACACGACGATTGGCGAGATCAAGTGGTGCTTCATCCGCCGCAAGATCACGATCAACGGAGAGCAGATGGACGTAGACAAGTTCCTGGTTCCGGCCAAAGGGAAACTAACAGAGTGAGTACGCATCTCTCTGAACGTCGTCAACGGTTCGATCGATGCGAGAAGTTTATTGAATACCTCTGTCTGTAGTGTATTCAAGAAGCGAACGTTCCGAGGTCCCGACGGTACGATGTACGAATGGACCGTAAGCAAGGACTTGTACTCAAACGAGGTCTGTGTCAATGCACTTGATTGTCTCATACTATTTGACGCTGAAGGCTGACTCGGCTGTTCCAGCTTCGCATAAAGGACAGGGACTTACTGATAGCAAAGCTGCAACAACCGAAGAATATCTTCAAACAGAAGCCGACTCTTGAGATATATGCAGAGGCTGACCCTATTCTTGACCTTCTCATTACGACATTCGCATTCGTTGATATGGAGCGGAAGATCCAGCTGGGTGCTCTCAAACTTCCTATGATGTGATTGGAGGGTCATCTCCGACTTGATTTCATTGTTGTGCCACATATGGGACATTCAGCTCGTAATTTATTACTTTCTTCTCATATTTCATTGTCATCAGTCGATACATAATCACTACGCTCATGAACATCAACTTAACTAACCAATGGAGACGGTGTGATTCGAGGCCGAGTTCTTACCGTCCGCGATCAAAATGACTTCTTCTCATCTTTGTTGTTCCTACGAATGTGTTCGACGAAAACAAAAGTCGTTATGATCAGGTGAACCATGTGTATACCCGCAGGGAGGATCTCAAACGTGGGCGGATTAGTCCTGAGGGAACGAGCTACGGGGTTACCTCCCTTGGTTTGAAGCTGGCGATAGTGATGGGCACGGGAAGTTATGAAAACGAGCATCGCAGAAGTACGCACCTCGCACGTGTCTTGGCCTAGAATCCATCGGTACTCGCAGTTACCGGGACCAGTGAGAATGCGAGTTCTGCACCGCGATACATAGCACCCCAGTCCAGGGAAACCCAGGTCAGCTACACACATGCGCGTCATGTTTGAGCGCACCTTTTCGTATGACCTACCGCAGGAAGGAACTTCTGTGCGGGTACCTCCTGGTTCCCGAAGGTGAGCACATGCTGGTCAAAGCCCCAAGAAATTCTAGCAATGACAGTGCCATCTTCGATTGGCGAGTCTCGTTCCACTCTTATGATAGTTGAGAGGCGAGTTCCGTCTTCTTGGAACTCGGTGACGACACTGAAGAGGAGTTGACCGTCCTCGTCTGTAAACCAAGTATTGAGGACGTCGGTGTTCCAGGCCTTGTAAGTGAGGAGCATGACTAGAGCGAAGGAAAGGGCAAGGTCGGCAGACAGAAGGCAGCCAATATTAATGCTGTGCACGATATCGTGGTTAATGTTGCCGTCTTACAAGAAGTGCTTCCATCAAAAGGTGTGGGTCGGCCGAGACACCAAAGTCGGTGCCCCTGGTGATATACTGGAGCTTACGCGTTTTCGCTCAGGATCAAACCCTATCATACCCCTCGAACTTTTCATTGTTTCTTAGTAGTTCACAGGGACATCGGTAGGGTGCGGAAACATAAAACTGTCCAAGACCCCGAGTGGTTATGTAGCGTTTGGTTCCAAACTCCGCTCTCGGATGGCGCCGGCGCAGCCCTCTGCTGTTTCGTGTAGCGACGGCCAAGCGACGGCGACACACGAGCCTTCACAAGCAAACCTTATCGAGCCATCATGGTGCTTCGTACTCAACAGGAAGTTTCGGAGTTTCTGGTGCAAGGAAGAAATCAAGTCGAGCTAGCACTGGCACAGCCAGAACCGCAGCTTTCGCACTATCTCACGGAATCATTTGCCATCATAAGCGATCCGGATTGCAACGCCCTTTACAGGTGGTGCTTCCTGGTAGGAGTAGATCGTATGAGTGGTTGTTTGATACTTAGCATCCTTTCTTTTCTCAGGATTGTGTTCAGAAGAAGATTGCAGGGACCAGATCAGAAGAGCAAGCAAAAGAACAAGAACGACTTGGTCAGGAAGGGCATTGGGACTCCCTCGTAAAGACGTACACCCAAGCAGGCTTGGTAGAGGCACTGGTAGCCGTCTCTATGAACGGACCAATGAAACTACAGGAAACGTTGAGCACTGTATACGAAATCACTCCTCAGTTCGTGGCGATGGACACCATCAAGTCACTGCTGTCCACTGGTAGTATCCAAGAATGTTCACTGCTATTCGACAAGTTGCGCAAACTTGCGTTTCTCGACTTTTGTTTAAGGGTGAGCTCTGCGAGTACAATCAAACACGGGGGAAGGCTAAAGCGGTAGTCTCCGATGCGATGCCTCTTAGCGTGTAAACCACGGTGTGATGTATTGGCGTATAACCGCCATCAAGATGCTAGAGCACCTACTAGTAGCGAACAAGTTTAATCTTGCCCAAACCATTTCCTCCTCATCTGTTGGCGCCATTCTAGAAACTCTATGCACTTGCGCCCTTCAAGATCCAGACCTTAACTCTCAGGAGCTGAACAACCCATACACAAGCTGGCAGCATAACATGTATCCCGATTTTCGAAACACGAGCCTGTGGAACCAAGATGATACCACCAGGCAATGCACCGATAATCGTATCTTTGGCCTTGTTCAACAGGATGCCATGCAAGCAGTCTATGCTATTGCTTCGTCGAGTGAAGCGGTGCCGCTGAGGCTTTGGAGCCGTATTCTAAAGCGCAGGCCTATCGTCATAGATCTACTACTGGACTGCACAATCCTGGAGCGTCCGACGTATTATCCCGAGTCCGATGCAGCAGCTCTGGCTTGCGAGAGCTTCAACGCAATGTTCCGCTCCCCTCGATACCTGATCCCAGGAATAGCTGTCCCAGCCGAACTAGCATCGGAGTTACTAGATCTGCGGCACGTCACAGAGGCACTGAAACTCCTCACGCAAAACCAGGATTGGTCAGAGAGAATCATAGCTATCTTTACCAAGCAAGATGAGGAGGACGAGATTGCGATAAGAGAGTGAGTAGAATTTGTCTTCGTGATCTGAGATATCCGTGTGATACTCAAGAAACTGTGCCAGAAAACTGCGTAAACCCGATACCTTGATCCCAAATGCGCCCAAAGAGACGCTTTACAATAGCATTCAGAGAGATCACGGTATATGCATGTGCTTCTCTTGTGAAGTTAATGAACTAACGAGACTTCTTTCCCTCTATAGTTCGAGCTCGCGTTGCTATGCTTCGTCTTATCATCTCTCTCTCTCACGTCTCCGACCACTGCGGGATCAAGAACATCGAAATCGAGTCATTCCTACGTATCGCATACGAGGCATTGACGGATACAACATCCCAAAAGTACCTTCATGGCGATCAAATACCAGACGGCATAGCGACGGGGGTTGAAAGGATGAACGCAGGCCCACCGATGGACGTTCTGGGTGCTATAGCTCTCATCCGCTTGCTCGCAGTCCTTGCACATCGGAATGGCCTCACAAACATACAGCTGCTTCATAAACCTCCCCATGGCCTTTCTTCTACGACGTCTTTGGCTCAGATTCAACAAATAACACATCCAGATGTCATTCGGCGCGTCATCGCAATATGTATCGATAAAGCTAACAGTCAGGTCGAAGCAGGAAGTCAATGCACAATCCTGAGAAAAGACCTCGTTGCCTGCACACGGGCATGTAATGCATACCACTCGGCAACTGAGCTTCTCGTGGCGCTCGTGGGCCTCAACGATCACTCCGGCTCTCTATATGGAAAAGAAACGCAAGGCGTGCGGCAGATGCTAGCAAAAACCTTAGGGAGTGCGGCTTCCCTGTGGCTGCATCTCAAACGCTACAGCTCGGCGTACGCTTGCGCGGTTGCGGCTGTGAGGACAGCGGAAGATATACCGGAGTCTGAGGGTCGGAATCCAGCTATCATTGCCATGAACAGACGTCGAGCTCTAGAAGCAAAGAAGGGGATGGAAACTGACCACCATCAGTACAAGTATGTGCTACGACTGTGAGATACCTCAGAACTCGATTCCTTTACTATAGTTCACGTCAATAGCATCGCTAGCCTTTGTTGCCATGAAGCTTTACGGATGTGAAAATGAATGATGCAGAATATATTGCTATTTGTGTACACTAACTTGGGATGGATTCGTGATCAAAAGCTGGAGTGATGCAATAGCTCTTAAGGATGATTTTGACCTAACTAATGTGGGTGACGCTCTCCGTTCCATAGCAAATAATAGCAATGGACTGCAAAGTGCACCAGTAGGGTAACGGAAGCAGTTGAGGTTGGCGAGAACGTCCAGTTCCAAATCATGGAGGACGGACGAAAGGCACTCCTCCCCAGAGCTTAAGCGATGTCTGTACGTGGAATTCCGGCAGGATCTAAGCTTTATTATCTCTAAAACTCATGTAACTAAACAGATTTTCACCTTGATATTATTGAGATTACAGGAGCTGTATTACCTAATATATTACGCAGGATAATACGGGCCTTTTGTTCTAATGCCTTTGTCGTTTTATTTATGTGTCTACTAGATAATCAGCTTAGGGAAGCCCAGAATCGGTGCCCGTATGCGTCACGGCACATCACCAACTCGTTTTGCTTTTACGATCAACAACGTGTTTGGTGGCACTCAAATTTTCATTGTTATGTATCAAAGGTACAGATCCCAACTTGACAAAATGTGAGCTACTCCAAAGGCCATTATATGTGCAATGCATCAGCAAGTCTATTTCTTGATGTAAAGTCGCACTGCTAACTTCAATTTTATCTGAGTGGACTTTCGTAAGATCATACTACAAGTAGCTAACCCACCGCTACACCCTGTCGGCGTGCCGGACTAATTAACAGACATCGCAGACGCAGTTTCTTCCAATGCAGTCATCTTCAGGTTCTAAACACAATGCCAGGCATCAGCAATTCATCATTATAAGGCTAGTAACGTTGGAAAACACACCCGGAGCTGCAACGGGCGAGGCGTGAGTTTGCATCACCAGAAGGATAAGGGCCGCGAAGGAGACTGAAACGGTGATTTTCATGGCTTTCTCGAGGACCTTGAGTAAATGCAAGAGTAGACGATGAGGGAGTACATGAAATCCAACTGGCTTTTATATAAACTAAAGCTAGGACCAGTCAACTGCGGAGTGCACGCTTAGTTACAAGAAAGGTCCAGTACAAATCAATTGTTATCGTCATGGGGTGAGAGCCTTGGGGCGTTAATGCTTCTCACAAGCAGTCCCATGTCTTCTTTAGGAACAAATCATCATTGCAAACCATCACTTTGATGCTTGGCTTGTTCTAACGTCGAATAAAGTGGAGATAAGCATGGTCAATGCCAATGCAACCATGCGGAGCCACTGGTGGTGAAATTCGAGGGGTCGGATCAGGAAGATAAAGTCTTGGATCACATCGAAGAAACCATTCACGTAAGGCCTAAAGAGAATTGTTCCATCCGTAATCCACTCTATGACTCGGATATACCTCTAGCTATCTATAAGTGCAAGCAGAGGACATCGAGTCTCTATCCCCAATGAGAGTGTATACTCTGGCCTGACATATTACGTTGGTTTCGGCGGAGCGTTGGTTTTTGTGAACACATACTAGGTTTCTGTCAAATAGGAAACACTTTAAAACTAATGTGGGCGCCTCAGAGCCGTTTTGTACCTTACACTACTAAATTTTGTTCGTTTGTCTATTGTACGTTTTTGTCAAGCCTTTGTCCTAAGATAGGCCCTCTGGAAACTCCGATATGCCGTAGCGGCGTGAGAGCCGCTTCTGTCTTGTGTCCAAAACTAGTGGGATGGTGATGCGACAATGTATTCGTCGTGATTGGTGACATGGCAGTTAAGTAAAACGCCGCCGTTGCAGGATCAAACTCAAAAGATGTGTTAGAAAGTCAGTCCTAGGTACTGAAGGAGGCGAGCCTGGAGAATAGGCTTGTAACTTCTGATGGTCAATATTAAGATGCAAGGGACTGATCGAGCACCTGATATACCCACACCGTACACGCATCGCGCGGAAATTCTCCTGTTATCTACTATCATCTAAGGTACCACAAGCGACCTCATGGGTCTCGTAACACCAAGGCGGGGACTTCGCGAGCTTCGGTGATAGCCATCCTGTGCAGAAAATGGTCTTTTACCTAAAATTCCAGGAGTAGCACGTCCTTATTGCTGGAGCCGACATCGGTAGTGCTGCTCGAGAGACTGGCCTCATGATGTAGGCATCCGACTCATCTCGGAGATTGAATTGAGGCTTTGACTCTGTGAATTCTTGCCAAAACGTTGTTGAAACATTCTTTCTTCCCCATCGTGCGCTAATATGAGGCGGTATGCATTGAGAGGACAAACGAATGGCCTCAACGGTTTTCCAATAATTCATAGATGGTAAACCCCATTACTTCCTTGACATCCTCGTTCCCATCGGCCAACAAAGGTTTTAGGATTCACGCTCAAATGGGGCAATCCGCCGATTGCGCTTCTAGTCGGTTCTCGACTACCTTCATACTAGATAGAAACATATACGCTTCTTCATAAATAATTTAGGGTATCCGCAGTATATAGGGCTTGGTTTGCCAGAGCTTCTGCCTCCATATATTCTCGGAGCTTACACGCAGTCACTACTGCCGGATCTCAAATCCAACAAAAGGAATCACCATTAGCTTGACGTCGCAGTTCAATGATGAGCTCCACAAGGCCGCCTCGGGCCGAACGGTAGTTCAACTTGTAAATAGTCTGATACAGTTGCCGCATGTGGGTAGACGTACGGCACAAGAAAATAATGCGGCCGTTTACAGCATCAATGTATACAGCCCCAGGCTGTAATGATAAGCAAGTCGAGTTAAAAAGAAGATGTGCATGCGTGGGATCTTATCGGAAGTCCCGTTGGGTCCTGGAAAGAGCACGACAAGTCTACTACTGAGGGGAAAGATGGAATCAAACGATAGCAGTGCACATCTCATGCGTATCTAGATAGCTATCTGCCTTTGGTTCAGTTCAATTCAGCTCATGTTGACTTCCATGATGCGAGGCACATCCAGTAGCGTGATAAAGGTTGTATTTAGCAAGCATCATGTACCAGTTGGATGGAGAAATGCTAGTCATAGAGGAGCAGCCCTGCCTACGACATGATGCATGACAGGTTGAGACGAACGCTGGCGCTGAAGAGTTCGGTGACCATTGCCTGTTCAGCCGTTAGCATTCATATAGACAAAAACATGCTAGAAGGATGTTGGGAATAAAATATTAATGAGATGAGGCGCATCTTCATGCAGAGAATCAGGCAATAATGATTAAATAGCTCGTCAAACAGCCCATCCTGCTCTCCGTTACTGCCAGAGTCTAGCGGGAGCTTTACTATGTCCAAGGCTACGATGGATATACGGTTCTCAGGCCATCCTCTACCGTCTTTGATGACATCTGCACCTCTGTTCCAACAGCGGTTATCAAAGTGTCACCAAACCAGCATGGTTGCAAGCAAATTGAAAGTCTGGGAAAAGGTGTTCCATCGATCATTCCGACCAACCGACCCCAACCGGATCTATCTAACATCGCCATTAACAGACGCCGGGTTCAGGAAGCGAAAGTGGCAATGGAGACTGACCATCGTGTATACGTACATTTTTGACTCGCAAACGATTTGATTCGTATATATGTCAATAGCTATATATGATACACTAGCGACGTTCGTATGATTACACCGTCAATTCAAAGTACTTCACTGTCGAACAAGGCGAGATGGCAGGCTCAGATAGGCGCTCAGCTAGAGGCGCCCGTCGGCTCGGTCCGGAGTTAAACCCAAAGAGGAAACGCGGGCGGACGGCAGCCAAAGAGACACGCGCGAAACTCCTCCAGTTGACTTGCAACTGGCAGAGGCGCATATTTGCATCGCGAGTGCTGTCAAACATGCACGCTCTCCGACACGACATCCTCCCTGCGAGCGGCACAGAGTTTGCTGTATCACTCAAACTCACGCCTTCGTCTCTCAACGAGTACTCTACTTCGTCTTCTCGCGTTCTGTCCAACCTCGTCACTGCACGCTCCAATATCATACGCATATACGAGGTCCGCGAGGATGCTGCATCGCTTTCGTCCCAGGTGGAGGCTGAGAAGGAGCGGAAGTCGCATGTGAGGAAGGGAACTGAGGCGGTGGAGGGCGAGGTTGAGATGGACACGGGCGGCGACGGTTGGGTGAATATGGGTTCCGTTAAGGTGTGTTTGGCTCTTTCATTCCTTGCTGTTATCAACCAAGCTGACTATGTGTTCAACATTCTAGTCCACTTCATCAGGTCCCCCCACCGTCACCCGCTTTCACTTCGTCAGAGAACATGTCGTACATGGGATTGTCACGGGCATGGACTGTATACGCACCATATCCTCCAATGAAGACCGAATGGACCGTCTTCTTGTCTCGTTCAAGGATGCCAAAGTGTGTAAAGTTGCTTCGATACCTGAACTACGACGCTCAACCTTGTCGTGTTCTAGATTGCCCTCCTCGAGTGGTCAGATGCCGCGCACGACCTCATTACAGTTTCCATTCACACGTATGAACGGTCCGAGCAGCTAGTAAGGACTTGTTTGATGTCACATGCGTCTTCGTCAACTAATCCTAACTCTCTAGATGTCCATCGATGCTCCGTTGTTCCGTTCGTCTCTACGAGTCGACCCTCTTTCGCGATGTGCAGCGCTTTCGTTGCCCAACAATGCCTTAGCAATTCTACCCTTCTATCAGACTCAAGCAGAGTTCGACGTTATCGAAGGAGAGGGGGAAACCGAGGGCATGCGGTATGTCATACCATTTGTCAGCTTACTTCATGCTGACTCAATTTTCGCCCTGTCCTTCCTCTTGTGCGATGCCGTCTTTTTGTTGCTCGCACCGGCGGACTTCGGAAAATGAAGGGATGTACCGTACTCGCCGTCGTTCATATTGGACCTACCTGTGGACGTAGACTCGTCTTTGTGCAATGTCATTGACTTTGCTTTCCTTCCCGGGTTTAATAACCCCACCCTCGCGGTGCTTTGCCAGAGTGAACAGACATGGGCCGGGTGAGCACTCCTGAGACCAATTTCGACCTCACCCTATCTTGGCTGTCATTCCATCATCGAGCTCGACTCACTATTTGTTTTTCAGTCGACTCAAAGAACACCGCGACACAACGCTCGTCGTCACATTCACCCTCGATCTCCTCTCGTGCACGTTCCCCATCCTCTCCACGTTACGTGGCCTTCCCTCCGACGCATTCTCCCTCTCGCCCGCGACGCTCCCTCCCGACTTCACCAGTGGCTTGAGCGGTGGCGCATCCAACGCACACGGCGTCGTCGTCCTCACACCCGACGCGGTGCTCTACGCGGACCAGGCACGCTGCGTCGGCGCAGCCGTCAGTGGGTGGGCGACACGCACGAGTGACTTGAGCATCAGCAACGCGTACCTCACCGGCGGCACAGCCAAAGACGCGGAGGGAGACGTGAAGCCGCTCGCGCTGGAGGGCGCCTTCCCGCTGCTGCTCACGCCGACTGCACTGCTGCTTGTGCTGAGGAGCGGGGAGATGCACGTTGTGAGGTTGGTTACGGAGGGACGCAGTGTTGGGCGTGTGGACGTGGGGCCCTGTGTAGGGCAAACGGTTATGCCGGCGACGGTTGTGCGTGTCAAGGCACCACAGCGAGCTTTGGGCCAGGGCCAAGGCGAAGGGGAGAAGGCGAAGGAGAGGCGAATGGTGTTCGTTGGCTCTATTGTTGGTCCAGCGACGCTGTTGTCGGCGGAGCGTGTTGAAGAGACTGCCGCTGCGAACGGGAACGGGGTGAATGGGAGTGGTGCTAACGGGCATGTGGAGAATAAGGATGCGGGGATGGAGATGGACGTGGACTTGGATGACGATGACGGTATGTACCTGAGTTTTATCCTGCCTCAGATCGAACACTGAGACGCATATCACAGACTTGTACGGGCCGACCACGCTCACGTCTCAGCCCTCCTCTGGTAGTGCGGAAGAGGCTCTGCGTTTCGCATTCTGTGACGCGATACCCGCTCATGGTCCTATTCTCGATATGGCATTTGCTCTCGGTAAATGGGGGGTGCGCTCACGTTTCATTCTTCCCCAGCCTGTCTGCTTGCTAACGCAACTTCCACGATAGGACCGATACGTACCCGAGCTCGTGGCCTCAACTGGCGCTGAGCACCTCGGCGGGTTCACGCTCTTCCAGGTAAGCCCACCTCACATCGTATCATAGCATTTGCCTGATGTCTTCTGTCTTCTCCCTCGCAGCGCGACCTTCCAATACGCACAAAACGTAAGCTACACGTCCTCGGTGGCGCCCGTGGTATCTGGTCTATCTCCGTGAAACAGTCGCCGCGCGGAAGCGCCGCTTCATCTGCAGGTGCTGGCCCAAATCCGGAGCTCGCGAATGATACGGTGGTCATCAGCACGGATGCGAATCCGAGTCCTGGAGTCTCCCGAGTACGCCCTTTTCTCCCCTCAGCTCTCCCCGGGCCGAAGAATGGATGCTGACACTAAATCTGGACAGATTGCGACACGGTCCACAAGAACCGACCTGGCCATCCCGACCCGCATACCAGGCACGACCGTTGGCGCAGGCCCGTTCTTTGGGCGTACGGCAATTCTGCATGTCATGACGAACTCGATCAGGGTCCTTGAGCCCGGTGCGTCTCCCCCTTCTTTTCCCTGTCTTTTTTCCTCCCATCATTGCTCATTGTGATCTGGATGTTGTGTAGATGGTACGGAACGCCAGTCGATCAAAGACACCGACGGGAATATGCCACGGGCCAAGATCCGGTGGTGCAGCATCTGCGACCCGGTGGTGCTCATCATCCGCGAGGACGACACGCTTGGCTTATTCATCGGCGAGCCGGAGCGGGGCAGAATCAGGAGAAAGGATATGTCGCCTATGGGCGAAAAGGTGCGTCCCTTCGTATCAATCACCGTTGGGGTGAGTTGGCGGTGCTGACGGATGGATGACGATAATAGTCCTCGAGGTATATCGCAGGGTGCTTCTTCGCAGACACGAGCGGGTTGTTTGAGGCGTTCATGGATCCGAAGGCTGCTGCTGCGTCATCAAAGGGCGACAAAGACAAGGGCGCGACGCAGACGATGCAGAGTGTTGTGAACGCTGCGACGAACAGCCAGTGGTTGGTTTTGGTGCGGCCACAGGGTGTACTGGAGGTGCGCTTCTTTCAGGCAATTGGGAGATGCTGCTGACGGTGTTTTCTTGTTTGGAGTAGATATGGACGCTGCCCAAGCTAACCTTGGTCTTCTCGACTACGCTGATCGCGACGCTTGATAACGTCTGCGCGGACTCGTACGATCCGGCAGCGCTGTCGCTTCCGCAGGATCCACCGCGCAAGCCACAAGAGCTGGATGTTGAGAACATCGTTATGGCGCAGCTCGGGGAATCGAATCCTACGCCGCATCTTATGGTTGGTCGCCCAAATTCTAGATGAGAAGAATGTTCTAACCGCTATTATCTAGGTCTTCCTCCGCTCAGGCCAAGTAGCCATCTACGAAACCGTGCACCATCCGCCCCCGCCCGACCCGTCCGCTCACGGTACGCGCAACGCCTACCTCAAAATCAAATTTGTCAAAGTTGCATCAAAGACACTTGACGTCAAGCACGCCACGGATGATCCTTCCTCTTCGTCATCCGATGGTGCGTCCGCGTCCGCCAAGGCAACAGCGAGCGTGCTCGCGGAGCAAAAGCGCATCTCGCGCGCATTCATACCTTTCACGACATCTCCTCCTCGCCCCGGCCACCCGGGCTCGTCCACGACGCTGAGTGGCGCGTTCCTCACGGGCGACAAGCCGCACTGGATCATCCGCACCGACGCAGGCGGCGTCCGCCTGTATCCTTCCGGGCACGCGCTCGTGCACGCGTTCTCCGCGTGCTCCCTCTGGGAGTCGCGGGGCGACTTTCTGGTGTACTCGGACGAGGGTCCCACGCTGCTGGAGTGGGCGCCAGATTTGGAGGTGCACGGCCCGTTGCCGAGCCGGAGTGTGCCGAAGGGGAGGACGTACGGGAAGGTGGTGTATGAGCACGGGAGCGGGCTGGTTATTGCGAGTGCGGATGGGTGGGCGAGCTTTGCGAGTTATGATGAAGATGGGGCGATCGTTTGGGAGCCGGATGGTGCGTTTGGTTTCCTGTGTTTCTGAGGCTGGATGTGCAGGATGGTTTGGCTGATTGGTGGCGTTGATGTTTTGTAGCGCCTGGTGTGGCTTTCCCGAAGGCGGACTGTTCGACGCTGGAGTTGATTTCGCCGGAGTTGTGGATAACGCTGGACGGGTACGTGTTTTCTTTCTTTGTAGCCGTATAGAGTCCGGTGCTGATGCGGATGGGTAGATATGAATTTGCACCCAACGAATTTGTGAACGCCGTGGAAGTCGTCACGCTCGAGACGCTCAGCACCGAGACGGGCAGCAAAGAGTTCGTCGCGGTGGGGACGACGATCAATAGGGGCGAGGATCTCGCTGTGCGGGGAGCGGTACGTCCCTTATTTTTCTTTACTTCTCCTTTAATGGCAACGAGGCTGACGTGTCTCACAGACGTACATCTTCGAAGTGGTCGAAGTCGTGCCCGACCCGTCGTCAAAACTAGATCGGTGGTATAAGCTGAAGATGCGCGTGAGGGACGATGCGAAGGGCCCTGTCACGGCGCTGTGCGGGATCAATGGGTATTTGGTTTCGTCTATGGGACAAAAGGTGCGTTTCACTTTTCCCCTTGAACATTTCGAGGCTAACTTAAGGGACACTAGATCTTTATACGTGCGTTTGATCTGGATGAGCGGCTCGTGGGCGTCGCGTTCCTCGATGCAGGGGTGTACGTTACATCGCTCAAGGCGCTCAAAAATCTGCTGTTGATTGGAGACGCGGTGAAGAGCGTGTGGCTTGTTGCGTTCCAGGTTCGTCTCCTTCCCCGCTGACTATCGCTCCGAAGTTGGAGCTGAAATTCTGTTGTGCCGGAACATAGGAGGATCCGTACAAGCTCGTCATTCTCTCGAAGGACATACGGAGGCAATACGCCGCCTCGGTCGACTTTTTCTTTGCGAACGGCGAGCTGTCGATTGTGACGGAGGACGAGGAGGGTGTGCTAAGAGCGTATGAATACGATCCCAATGGTAAGCGAATATTTCTTTCCATTGTTTATGTATTATGTTTGACGCGGTGCAGATCCGGAATCAAGAAGTGGTCAACAGCTATTGTGCCACACCGAGTTCCACGGGCACAAGGAGTGTTCGACGACGTTGACGATTGCGCGGAGGACGAAGACGGAACACGAGATTCCGCAGGCGAAGTTGATCTCAGGTTCGTCGCCTTCATGTCAACTACGTTGCGTGCTTCATAGATGCTGATGGGATGCGGCAGGTTTCGGGGATGGCTCGCTGTCAGCGCTCACGCCGGTGGATGAAGCGGCGTTCAAGAGGCTGCAGCTGCTCCAGGGCCAGCTGACACGGAATGTACAGCATATTGCTGGGCTGAACCCGCGTGCGTTCCGGTGCGTCCTTCGCTTACAGCTTCACAGAATTCTCTGATGTACTAACCGCCTGGTAGAATTGTGCGGAACGAAACGGTGTCAAAGCCACTATCCAAAGGTATTTTAGACGGGCAGCTGCTGAGTTCGTTTGAGGCGCAGGGCATCACGCGGCAGGGCGAGATGACGCGGCAGATTGGGACGGAGCGGACGACGATACTGCAGGAGTGGATTGGGCTGAATACGCCCTGGTGATGTTTGTGACCTGGGTACAAAAGTAGTAGAGTAATGTACTTGTCGATTATTGCTAAGTAAGCCCTAAATACGATATCATTTTGAGGTGTCATTTAGATGGCCCTTGTTTTGTTTTTGTTCTGATGGACAAAAGGAACAGAGCGCGGGAAGATGGTATGGAGGTGTGGCTGTGCTCCCTGTGCCCTGTTAGATGGTGTCGAGTTGTGGCTGTCTCCGTCTCGGTCGAGCTTGACACTCGCTCCTCCGATCCACCATCGACCGCTCCCTGCGACGTCGTTGACAATGTCCAGCCCACCCACGACCACCGCTGCAGGCCCTCTTCATGCTCCAAAACCTGAACGGGCCTCTCCTCTGGCTGCAGGTGGACGTCCTCCATCTCTCAACCAGCTTGCAGCGAGGATGTCACTGAACAACGCCAACGCTGGAACATCATCCAGCAGCACTGCGTCCCGCCCCAGGCTTCCCGTCTCGGTCTTGCGCACGGGCAGCGCAGCCAGCACCCTGTCCGCCTCGACCAACGATTCCATGGCAGTGAATGCACCGACGACCCGCTCTGTATCTCCTGCTGCGACTGCCACGCCGCCCCAGTCCACCACTCCCTCCATCCCTGAGGACGGCCCTCTTCCCCAGTCCTCGCTGTCCTCCTCCGTCACCTCGGGCGCAGCCGCCGATGGTGCCGCCGCCGCTGTCGCAAGCAACGGCGAGCCCGATCCGCTGACGAGCGACCGGCTCGAGCTGCACGACGCGGAGAACCCGCCCGCGCCACCCGAGAAGAAGGTCAAGGGGTACAAGAACATTCCCAGCTTGGATGCGATCACGGCGAGGCTGGCGAAGACGCGCTCGCTGTCGATCGACGGGAGCGCCCGCCCGCCCGAGGCGGCGATGATCGAGGATCCGAAGACGCCCGGTGTGCCTGTGCGTGCGCCGGAGCATCCGTTGCAGTTTGACTGGTGTGTATCTTGTTGTGTATATGCGTTACATGAGGGTAGTCGCTAATGGTACCTGCGCAGGGTGATCTATCACGACACCAAGACTAAAGTGCCATTCACGCCCGCGCCCGCTCCTGCCCCCGTTGTTGGCGATGGCACCGCCTCCGGCCCAGCCTCAGCCTACCCGCAGCCCGTCGAGCGCGCAGACTATGAAGCTGGTCTTACGGTTATCGGCGAATTCGACAGCGTCGAAGGCTACTGCCGCTACTTCAACTGGCTCAAGCCGCCCTCGGCGCTTGATAAGAACAGCAACTACCATCTGTTCAAGCAGGGGATCAAGCCGATGTGGGAGGACCCGTCAAACGCGTCGGGCGGCAAGTGGGTGCTGACTATGAAGAACAATAGCGCGCTGCTGGACCGCTGCTGGGCGTGGCTGACGATGGCGCTGGTCGGGCAGGAGCTCGAGGAGGGGGACGATATTTGCGGGGCGGTGGTCAGTTTGAGGAGTAAGGTGGATAGGATACAGGTGTGGACGCGGAGCAAGGAGGATGTGGAGAGGTTGAATGGGATCGGGAAGAAGCTCGTGAAGCTGTTGGATGTTAGTGAGGCGGATGGGATTGGGCTGGAGTTCCAGGTTCGTGTTGCTTTTATCTTCCTCATCCTCTCATATGTCTCTAATATGCACTCGATGACACTTTAGTACAACACCGACGACCGTCCCCTCCCGAACAAGTTCCTGGCCATTCAGGCCATGCCCAACTCGACCTTCCGCCCGACTTTTAGCCATCGGCAGTCGACCGGACCTGGTACGCCGACGACCCCTGGTGTACCCTTGGGGCTGCCCCCAGTCCAGGACATGGGAAGTACACCTATGGGTGCAGGACCGGGTGCGGGCGTGAGTATGGCTCCAGGCGCAGGTGTGCCAGCGCCTGGTGGTGCCTTTGGGAGCTTTGGCGTTGGGAATATTGGTGGGTGGAGGGGGCGGAAGACGTGAGCGTGAAGAGGTTGGGTCGCCGTTTGAGGTGTTGGAAGGTTTGTTCGTTTCATTCATAGCTCACCTGCTGAACTAATTTTTCGTTATTTTTCAGGCTCTCGCCGTGTTTTCTATTCGTGTGGTCGAGGTGTCGAGGTCAAAGCCCTGGTGCTGCGAAAAACATGTAGCTGTCTATCATCGTTCATTGACCTTACTACCATCATCATTGACTTCTTTTCACTGTTAAACTCGCCACTTCGCGATCCTTCGTAATGTATATATCTTTCCGATTCCGCATATCCAGTCCGTGAACGTGTAGCAGCTGTAGCACTAGTAAACTTTTACTGTAACTTGAATGAATCGGCCAAGCGACTGGAGGCCAATGGCGAGGGTCGTGGCTTATTATTCGATGTATGTTGCTTCGCTTCGAATAACTGTGGCTCGGGGTCAATGCTTCACAGTACAGAAATGAAAATGCACGGACTTGTAGCACTGCTTATCTGCCGTCAGCGTGCTGACGAACGCGGATCGGCGCAAGAACGGACGCGTCGCGTCTTCCACTCGCCGCTCAGCTAGCACTCACGCTCACCACCTCTCATATCGCAGTCTAGCACTCATCGGACTCCTTGTCAACTACTTGCCGTGTCTTAGCGCCGTTTCAGAGGTGATCTTCTGTCCATCGCCCAGCCTTAGAAAGGACCAACTTCAGGATGGTCACCGTTATGACCTGCTCATACGTATGTTTTTCCCATTTTCGCCTCGGGAGGACATTGGTTCGGGGAAGGCCGAGAGGTGGCATGAAGTGTATCTCCAGAGCCGGATGGTGAACAGCTCCATGGGCAATCCATCCTCTCGAACAACTCACCTCGCTCAAGCTCGTCTCAAAGGCTCAGTGTGCATCCAGAATGCCGTGTGCATGCCCCAGTGAACTCTATTCGAGCATCATGCATCATGCATCGTGCATCGTGCTCAAATTACCACCTTCTCAACGTTCCAACGCGTATCCGGGACCCATCCTGCCTCTCTGGGTGTCCCTCGTGAACGTTCAACGCTTCGCGAATTCAATGCCTTGCACAAGCGCTGAGAAACGAGCTGTCCATTGCGGTGCCCGTTGATGCACGAGGCGACGGGGACCTCAGAGGGCGAACTCTAATCTGGCGCTCGCAATCCTGCGTGGAGGGAGATGCTGCTGGGTGAATCTGTGGTTCGCCCTTTCCCTCTCCTCCTACCCCCATACCGTGCTTACGTTCGTCGTAAAATCGCTCTCCGTCGTCCTCAAAATTTCGCTGCTCAACGTCCCAGAAATTATCGTCATTATCTTCATCGTCGTCAAGATTGTTGTCCGTCTCCCCTGTGTCGACCTCTCTTGCTGGTACGTCTTGTCGTCGTTATGATCGATATCTGTATCGCGAGGATGTCGCTCCGACGGCGTTACAGTCGTCGCATTCCCTTGTCCTTCGTCCCTCCACCTCTCATCCTTGTCGTGATCGACGCTGATCGAGCCCATCCCGCAGTGTCCCAAGGATCACGCCTTTCTCTCGTCGCTATCGTCAAGGTACGCCCATCTGACCTTCCATCTGTCAACCTCCTCCTCCTAGTCTCCTCCTCCTCTTCTTCTCGCTCTGACCGGCATTCGGTTCGTACAGAAAATCCAAACCCCAAAAATATCTCGTCTCTCTTGCTCTGTTCCCTTCTCGTCTTGTCTCTTCTCGTCTCAAGGTATGCCCCGCGATCCCTTTATCTCGAACTTTGCTCCCGCTGATAATGTCTCCGCTCGCCTACCTCCAGAAACTCTCAAAATAACAAAAACATCTCGTCTCTCTTCCTCCGTTCTGCGTCTCCTTTCAAGGTATGTCTCTCATTTTTATCGCGACGTATCTTCCGTATCATTTTCCGGTTCACTAATCGTACCTCAGAAATTCTAAAACCGACAAAAACATCTCGTCTCTTTCGTACTATTCTTTCTCTCTTCAAGGTCTGCTGCTATGCGATTATTCCTCGCGGTGTATTCTGACTCGTGTTGCTCGTCGTTCGGTTACAGAAACTTCAAGACCTCGATTCTGTTCCTATTCTGTCGTCGTATTCTTCGTCTCGTCCTAGGTATGCCAACCGTTCTCCTATCGCCGCGTCTCTTGACTAACGTTGCCTGTCATACCCTCCGTCCTCAGAAACCTCAAACCCCTCAAAAACGTCTCTCGTCTCTCGTCTCATTTTCGTGCATTGGGTACGTCTACCCCCTCGTCAGCTTCTACCACCCGTCGAGGTTGTTGATGTCGTCGTTATGCAGATCTTCTCTCGTCCCTCTCGTCTTGTACTCGCCTTCAGGTACGCTATCCCTACCTCGTGCTCGTCGGCACCGTCCGACCCGCCACTGTCCGACCCGTCACTGGGCAACACACTCTTCCCTCTTCGACTCTCGTCGTGTTCGAACGTCGTCGCTGATCGATCGTTTCGCAGATAAGAAAAACCTCAACGCTCAACGACTCTTTCGCTCCTCACGTCCTCTCTCCGGTACGTTCTACCAATTGTTGTTCGTGAGCTCATCGGCGGCTTTCGGCCCTCGCTGTTTCATCCCGTTGTCGACATCTTGCATCATCATGGACGCCGTCGCTGACCAACGTCTGTCCCTGCAGGTCACTACCACGAACGTCTCGGCTCTATCTCACGTTTAGGTATGTACGCTTCCTCTCCTCGTTATCGTGAGGCTGCTTGCTCACGTTGCCTCATTGTGCATCTCATTGTGCATCGTTCATCGTGTTGCTGTTGCTGTTGCTGTTGCTGTTGCCGCTGCCGCTGCCGTCACCACCACTGGATATCTTCCCGGGATCACCCTCATCTGTCGACGCTCAATTGTCTCACCCCGGCAGTGCTCGCCGTGCCTAGCTCTCATCCTGCTCGTCTCCTATCTCGTCTTTTCACTTTTGTCCCAGCGCCTCATTGGTAAGTGCTCATCATGCCGTACACACCTCATCACTGTGTGCTGACACTGTTATAGTCAACCCAACGTCTCTGCATCATGTCTGATCCCGACCGTCGTGACGCTTCCCGTGGCAGGCTATCAAGGCTCCTTAACATTCCCAGTTCCATCCACAGCCGTTCCAGCAGCCAACAGCCCGGTATGTTGCTGGTCCCTTCAGCACCTCAATTCTTAACTGAACCTGTTTAGTCCCCACCGGCACTACTTCGGCTGTCAATACCCCTGACAATACCCCTACCCGTGCACCTTCCCCTGCCGTCATTGGCACCAATGCCCCAGGTGAGTCACCATCATCATCATCATACATGTGCATGGCGCACCTGCTCACTTCACCTTGACTAGGTACTACCCCTGGGCTTCAAGGTTCTGTTGCTAGTGCTAGCCACCAAGCACAGTCCTACATCATAGGTAAGCAGTGTCACCATGTTGTGTCTATGTCATGTCCCTCATGGTCATATGTTACTACTAGACCACATCACCGCTTCTGCTCTACCCAAGGGCAAGTTCATTGTCGAGATCACTTTCATTGGTGATGTCTCCAAGAGGACTAAGTCTAAGGAGTCCAAGGGTGGTGAATCAAGGTGGAACATTGAGCCATACTCATTGTAAGTTGCATGTTGTATGTCTGTTACTGTCATCTGATAGGTGTGACGTGGTGTAGCACTGAAGGTTCTGCCTTTGATGTCACCCTCCGCAGACACCATAGAACTAGAAAAGATGTCATATTAGATAGTGCAAAGTGTACCTTCAGTGCACAGATGCTCTCGAGTGGAGCTATGGAGCTGCAGCTGCAGTCTTCCTCACCTCCCGTGGTGTTGGTGTTGCATATCCGAGATCAGTTGGGGGCTGTACCAAGCATCATTGCAGATGCCACTGCAAATGCAGAGCATACTTCTGCTATGCCTCCACTACTGGCTAGACTGGAGGATGTACCAGCTGTTGTGGATGCAGTAGCTGAATGTGGTACCACATGTGACGGAGTTTTGGAGAAATTGAGTGTGTTGATTAAGATTCTTGATGTTGCTTCTGAGGTAGCAGTCAATCTATCATTCGTGTTGAATATTGGATTTACACAAAATCACAGATTCACCCATATGCCAAGCTTGCTTGGTCAATCTTGGGCATGGTTCCAAAGGTAATTTGCATTGCATTCATGTTCTCATTTTGTTTACACTGGGTGTAGACAATCAAAAGCCAGTCTGACAGAGATGGTCTGGTGTTGAAACTATTGAAGTTGGTGAAGGAGATGTATGATCTCATCTGGCCAAGCATAGAGAGCCTTCAGGAGGATCTCAGGTTGAAGGACATTACACTAGCATTGGTGAAGCAAACTGTTGAATGTGCTTACTATGTTAAAGAATATTTTGAGGACTCATTTTGTAAGTTCTCTTAGTGTTTATATGAGAGTGTGTCTAAAACTTTTTCAGTGGAGAGGCTCAAGCAGGGCATCTGGCCAGGTGTGGAGGCTAAAGCCCAGGAGCTCACAGATGGTCTTAGTGATCTGAAAAGGGCTTTTGATAGTCAACTTTGGCTCCAGACTAAACTAGTTTCATCATGCATTTTGAGTAAGGTTGAGGCTCTAGGTTGGTGGATAGTGCTACAGGCTGTATGCTTGCATTTGACTTAATCATTTCTCTGCAGGGACTGAGATGACACTGGATGATATGTCATATGCTGGTGGTGCAGCTTGTGTAGATGATAGAAAGTTGTGTTTACCAGGCACTCGCACTCAAGTGCTTGAGGAGATTGATCAGTGGATCAACTGCACAGAAGCAGATTGTCCCAAAGTGCTTCTCCTGACTGGGGTTGCTGGGTCAGGAAAATCTGCTATTGCCCACTCTGTGGCCAAAAAGTACCATGATTTGGGGAGAACAGGGGCATCCTTTGCATGCAAACGGGGTGATTCAAGTAGAGATGCCCAAAAGATGTTCAGCACTATGGCTAGAAATCTTGCTGATTGGAATCAGACATTCAAGTCTGAACTCAGTGAAAAAATTACCAATGATAAGGAGCTGAGGACTACTACAATTCCCAAAAGGCAGTTTGAGTCATTTATAGTTGAGCCTCTGAATCAGGTGGAGAAATCCCAGTGTGGTCCATTGTTACTGGTAGTGGATGCAGTAGATGAAGCAGGAGGGGACAAAAACTCTGTTCTTGAAGCACTAGCTGGAAAAGCAGATGAGCTACCATTACATGTCCGACTTCTTGTGACTGCTCGCCCAGAGTCAGAAATTATGGATCAGCTTGGTAAAGACCATATTCAAAAGATACAGTTGCATCATTCTCCTGAAGATGTACAAACTTTTGTCCACCAAAAGCTGAAAGGTGTTGACCAGCTAAAGGATGATCAGAAAAAGCAGATTATTCTGAAATCTGAAGGACTATTTCAATGGGCTTCAACTGTGTGCAATGCATTGTCCAAACCCCCAGCAGGAAAGACATCTTCCATTGTCTATGAGCAAATCATGAAGTCATCACACAAGAATCGAGACTTGACTGCATTGTATGAATCTATCATGGACATTATATTTCCTGACCCTGATGAAGACAGTATGTCCAACTGCAGGAGTGTATTGGCATTTGTCTTTGGAACCAAAATCCCACTACCGCTTGCTGCTATTCAAACCTTGCATGACTGCAATGGTAATAAAGGCATTGCAGAAGCTACACTAAAGCATATGGGTTCTCTCTTAGCTGGAGTAACAGAGGGTGATAGTGATGCAGTTAGACCTTTGCACACTTCATTCAGAGACTGGATACTAGATCCAAGCAACAAGTCCAGGTTTGGCATAAATATGCCAGATCACATGCTGTATTTATGCCAGTCCCTTATAAAAGTTATGGATCAAGAGCTCAGGTTTAACATGGCTTGCATACCAACTTCCTACCAAAGGAATGAAGACATAAAAGAGCTGAAAAATGACATTGAAGCCAACATTACTATTCAGCTGAAATATGCTTCATGCCATTGGATGGAACATGTGTCAGATGTTGGTGATAGAGACCTCCAGACCTTGATCAGACACTGGTTACTTGAAAAACTATTCTTTTGGATCGAGGTTTTGGCTTTGATGCAAAAACTGCCAACAGCATCAAGCTGCATGAACATGCTCAGGCATTGGGCTCATGATGAGGACATCAAAAGCTTGGCTGCTGATGCATTGGCATTCTTGACAGAGTACAAAGACCCTTTTTTGGAATCTACAGCACATCTATATATTTCTGCACTGGTGTTTTTTCCTGAGGCATCATTTATCAGGAAGAAACTCATCAATGCAAAATTTACATGTGCTGATACTTCATCTGGGTTGGTTACAAACTGGCCATCTTCACAGGGAGTTATCAATGGGAATATTCATAAGATTCTTGCAATAGCAGTATCACCCAATGGTATCAATGTAGTGGCAGGATCAGATGCAGGGTTAGTTTGCATGTATGATTATCAGTTAGGAGTTGTTGTGTTGGGCCCATTAGGAGGACACTCTGATGGGGTATGCTCAGTTGCATTCTCACCTGATGGCAAGCATATTGTGTCAGGCTCATGGGATGAAACCATTAGAGTGTGGGATGCTGCTACAGGAGTGTGTGTACTGGGACCATTAGAAGGACATTCTGATTGCATAACCTCAGTTGCATTCTCACCTGATGGCAAGCACATTATGTCAGGCTCAGATGATGAAACCATCAGAGTGTGGGATGCTGCTACAGGAGTGTGTGTGCTGGGACCATTGAAAGGACACTCTGAGTTGGTGAATTCAGTTGCATTCTCACCTGATGGCAAGCATATTGTGTCAGGCCTAAATGATGGGACCATCAGAGTGTGGGATGCTATCACAGGGGAGTGTGTGCTGAAACCATTGGAGGGACACTCTGGCCCAACGAGCTCAGTTGCATTCTCACCTGATGGCAAACATGTTGTGTCAGGCTCAGATGATAGGACCATCAGAGTGTGGGATGTTGCCACAGGAGTGTGTGTGCTGGAACCATTGGAGGGACACTCTGAACTGGTGAACTCGGTTGCATTCTCACCTGATGGCAAGCATATTGTGTCAGGCTCAGATGATGAGACTATCAGAGTGTGGAATGCTGCTACAGGAGTGTGTGTGCTGGGTCCACTAGAAGGACACAATTCTTTGGTGAAATCAGTCGCATTCTCACCTGATGGCAAGCACATTGTGTCAGGCTCAAATGATCAAACCATCAGAATATGGAGTGCTACCATAGGAGAGTATGTGCTGGGTCCGTTGGAAGGACACTCTGGTTGGGTACACTCAGTTGCATTTTCACCTGATGGCAAACATATTGTGTCAGGCTCACATGATAAAACCATCAAAGTGTGGGATGCTGCAATAGGAGAGTCCATGCTAAAATCATTGGAAGGACACTCTGGCCCAGTGAGATCAGTTGCATTCTCACCTGATGGCAAACATGTTGTGTCAGGCTCATGGGATAAGACCATCAGAGTGTGGGATGCTGCCACAGGAGAGTGTGTGCTGGAACCATTGGAGGGACACAATTCTTCGGTGAAATCAGTTGCATTCTCACCTGATGGCAAGCACATTGTGTCAGGCTCAGATGATAAAACTATCAGAGTGTGGAATGCTGCTACAGGAGTGTGTGTGCTGGGACCATTGAAAGGACACTCTGAGTTGGTGAATTCAGTTGCATTCTCACCTGATGGCAAGCATATTGTGTCAGGCTCAGATGATAGGACCATCAGAGTGTGGAGTACTGCCACAGGGGAGTGTGCTCTGGGACCATTGAAAGGACACTCTGGTGGGGTACACTCAGTTGCATTTTCACCTGATGGCAAACATATTGTGTCAGGCTCATATGATGAAACCATCAGAGTGTGGGATACTGCCACAGGAGAGTGTGTTCTGAGACCATTGAAAGAACACTCTGGTTGGGTACACTCAGTTGCATTTTCACCTGATGGCAAACATATTGTGTCAGGCTCAGATGATAGGACCATCAGAGTGTGGGATGCTGCCACAGGAGTGTGTGTTCTGGGACCATTGAAAGGACACTCTGATAGTGTGATCTCAGTCACATTCTCATCTAATGGCAAGCGCATCATGTCAAGCTCAGGGGATAAGACCATCAGAGTGTGGGAAGTTTCAATACTTGGACAAGACATCACCACAAATGTGACACCTACTGGTATGTAAAGTTATGTGACCTTGTGAAATGCAGCTAACAACTTTTGCCATGGTATAGGTGTTCCAAATGTAAGTAAAGCAGATAACTTGAATAATGTGTAGTTCACTAATTTTTGTACATCAAGGCTCCAAACCATACAAATTCTTTAGGAATCCCATCCAGTTGGGCATGGGAGGCTTACTATGGGGAGATCACTGGCTGGCTCAAAGACCCTGATGGTAACTTGATGCTGTGGGTGCCAAAGTGGGCTAGAGCAGGCCTGTACTGGGACAGAAACACATTGGTCATTTGTTCTGGTGCCAAGGTCAAGTTGGACATGACAAATTTTGTCCATGGTACTGACTGGACCAAGTGCTACATGTAAGTGCTCAGCTTTTATGGTATGCAGATGTCTGACAAGCCAGCTCTGACAGTGGAGATAATGCCTAGGTCATTTGACTGAGTTCTTGCTTTGGAGGGCCATTGGCCAATGTAAGAGTAGTTCAGAGTTGTCATGTACATGTATTCATATTAGGGTGTATGTGTAGGATTAGCATTGTGTACCAATAGTAACCCGTGAGGTACTAAGACACGGAGGGACCATGAGAGAGAGCCTCCTTCATTACCTAGTAGACCCAAGTACCGTGCTACACCAAGCAGCTAAGGTAACCACAATACTTCCACCTTTTACACTCCAATAACAATAAGTAACTGCAGCTGAACCGCTGCAGGCAAGGGGTCGACGATGGTAACACCGTGACCGCACCCATGTAACTAGACTTAGAGGAAGCAGTAAAGTAATGAACGCTACGTGGAGAGCGGCAACAACACAAGACACGCGAACTACTAAACAAACCAGGAGGGCGTAGCTACTACCTCACCCAGTCGGCGCGAGTTGCTCACCACGCGCCTTGTAGACGAGGGGAATGGTAGGTAGGGTCACCGAAATGAACGCGAGGAAACACTATGGACCTAGTAATAACCGACAGGTACGTCCACACCAACGTAAGAAGTAGAATAGGGACTGTGTAACATACGGGCTTCACGCTGTGGGTCAAAGCGGAGGGTAGAGAAAGCACCGATACGTCATGAGTGATGGCGTTATACACTGTGCTTAGATACGGAGCAAGAGACGGATGAACGACGGAAGTAGACACGCGATGAACACGGCGCGGGGCTGACTCGTCATGCTCAGCGACAGGGAATAGACGAGACCCGACCGAGTCGCAGGAGGTACGCTCGAGGGTAGTAACACCCAGACATTGCGAGCTACGACGAGCTACACCACTGATGCACACGCAACTGCGGCGCGAGAGTGAGCGGTAAAAGAAAACGTCACGGTAGCAGAACGCCGAGCGACGTTCGGGGCTGCGCACATTCATGGTACTGTCGGGAGCGATGAGCATCGAGCGACGTGATGACCGCGTCGGGTGTGTGAAGAGAGAACGTACCAGGATAGTACCAGGATTCATCGTGCGTAGGACCATGTGTCGTCGGCAGCATTAACGAGAAAGACGCTGAAGGAGACCAGAATGACGCCCCACTTTCCTCTCCAAAGGCGCACGCGTTCGAAAGAATTGTGCATCTTGCTCAAAGTCTCGCCGTAGTGCGCGACGCCGAGCTGGATAACACTGCAAGTCGCGGTTCGGACTTGAACGGGTTGCCTGGTAAGGGTGGATGATGGGAAGGTGATAGCGAGCGTCGCAGTCGGCGTGTAGACGATGACAAGTTCATCTGATGGCTGCTTGCAAACGATGAATGAGCCTCAGCTTCGATGGAATATGCAGGAATAATTAATAAGCAGCGAACGTACCAGCACGGCGAAACGCCTGAGATGCCTGCGAAGACATGAAGACACTTGAGGGTCTAAACCCACGTCAGATTAACGATAGCGTCAATCCTTTCGATCTAAAGAACGTGAGCGGCGAGACTTAGCAGTAATCGCGATCCAGTGAGGACGTACCATGCGTCATGACTTCCGTTCACCACCGATGGGTCGACGATTTCGTGTAGGAGGCAACGCGGCAACGCTTGATAACGGCGAATGGTGCGATGAAGATGTCTGGAGGATCGCAAGCAGCGTGGGGACTCCCCGTGTATTTGGGTCATCGTAGACGTCAGCAATTGGAGTGGTGGTGCGAGTGGGGATTGGTCGAGACCAGTAGCCAATGAACCGCTGGTGCCTGGCGATAACGACACGGACGCCGTGCTTCGAGGTGACTGAGCGTCTTGAGTTGCAGTGTCCGACGGAGGATGAGTGAGGCTACGTGTGACTCGGTGTGAGACACGACGTCGGACTGCGGGTCGGACGGGTGGAATTGGGTGGAACTGCGTGGAAGCGAGGCCGACAAGGGACGCGTTGGTGCGTGCCGAAGGGGGAGTGAGTCAGCTGTGCTTAGTCATCGAGCGAGGGCGTTGTCCTTGTTTCCGTGTCGTCCGTGGCTGAGGTGCACAGCTGCCCAAAGCCGAGTCTCTTCTCCTCAACACGTTTCTCTCCCGATAACCATCGTTCCCCCAGACCAATTCCATTCAACAAACACATTCCCATCGATTGATAGCCTACACACTCCAATTCTGCGACGATGCTCGTCGACAACGCCTCTCCGTTTCTCTCCACACCCACCTTCCCCACCCAACAGTCCATGATGAACATCTCCTTTGACGACTTTTTCAACATGGATCTTCTCGCCGCATCCAACAACCCTCATTCCTCCAACGTATCCAACTCTTCCTCTCCACGTTCTCCCTCCGATGGCGGCATGCCACTCACCCCTCCTCAATCTCACCCCGACCCGCTCCCGTCGTCAGGTCCAGCAGACGCCGACTTCTTCAATCTCTTCATGGACGATGAGTTCAGCAAATCTTTTGCTGGACCCACCGGCGGACCTGCTCCCTCCATCCCTCCTCCCTCCGAGGCACTCTCGGCGCCCTCGCCATTCGACTTCATGTCTGGCCTCAACACCATGTCCGTCTTCAATTCCCACGCTTCCAACCCATCATCTACCTCGTCCCCCGGGTCCAGTGGCGTCGGCCCCTCCCCGCCGCTCGCCATCGACCCCCAGCTCGTCGGCACTCCCGCCAGCATGGACTTCGGCTCCCACAGCGAGGACGAGGACCCGTGTGCACTCGGCGGTGGGCAGGACGAGGATCTCGACGATGTAGACGAGGATGAGGAGGACGATCAAGACATTGAGCCAGAGCCGACACCTGCCAAACGCCCCAAGGGTTCCCGCAAGGGCACTGTGGTGTCCGGAGGCGTCGTTAAGAAGTCGGCTTCTTCGCCGCTAGGCGATAGGCCGACGAAGAAAGAGGCACAGTCACTGCGGATTCTCGAGCCCGAGGACTGGCGGCCGAGCCCCGAGGAGTACAAGAAGATGAGCAGCAAGGAGAAGCGTCAGCTGAGGAACAAGATCAGTGCACGTAATTTCCGTGTGCGGCGAAAGGGTTAGTATTTTAGCTGTTTTTTCTCTCGAATTTGGCAAACGCGGAGGCTGATGCGTAAAATTTCAGAGTATATCACGACCCTCGAAGGCGATATCGCGGATCGCGATCGTGTCATTGACGCCATCCGCACCGAGCTAGGCTCGTCCCAATCAGAAAACACCGCCCTCCGGCAGGAGATTGACGCTCTCAAGAGATGCCTCCTCGATTCTCGTGGGACCGTCCCCGAGCTTCCTCCTCCGGCTCCTCTGCCCGAGATCTCAGCAGGCATGGCGCACAAGGAGAAGGAGAAAGAGAAGGAGCGAAGCTCCTCCACCCCGAGCTCGCCGCTCATCGTGCCCAACACCCGCAAGGACCTCCCCACGTCGCCCCGTCTCGGCGGCCGCGCCTTCTGGGGTGGCCTCAACTCCCTCGGCGGTGGCGCAACCCCCGTGCACACCACCCTTGTCCCTCCTTTCAGCGTCTCGTCGGCCGTCCTGGCCGGCAAGCACTCCCCCTCGCTGCCTTCTTCTGCTCCCATCGTCATCAAGGAGAGCGAGAACATCAACCCGGGGCTCAACCCGCTTTCGCAGCAAAAAGTCAACGTCGTCGAGAAGAAGGGTCTCGCGTCGGGTGCACCACTGGCTGGCGCAGGTGCAGGCGTAGCCAACAACGGCGCGGGCTTCGATAGCTTCGCGGAGATGAACCCGTTCACGCTCAAGACGCTCGATGCGTACCGCATGCATCTGTGGGGCAAGATGGCCGCGCAGGCGCACCACAACCACCAGCTCCAGCAGCAGCAGCAGGGACAGCAGGCCGCAAACGGTGCCTCGGGCGCACCAAGCCCATTCTCGGGCCACGTGTCCAACATGCGTCCGCACTTCTTCTCATCGACACCTTCGTCCGTTCTCTCGGGCAAGGCCGCTGCGTCAGCGTACCCCTCACCCCCCTCGACGCCCAAGCTCGCGCCCTCGGCTGCCACCATCCCAGGCCAGACGTCGGGGCTCACGCCCAAGGAGGCGCAGATCGCCGCGCTCGCGGGGCAGACGCTGCTGAGCAAGCTCGGCAGCGCGTTCTGGGAGGCATTCTCGGGCTCCTCGCCCGCTGGTGTGGGCGCAGCCAAGCCCGCAAGGGACCTCGATGCGGAGAAGGTGCGCAAGGTGCTCGAGGGACGGGCGGTTGTCAAGGTCGTGGACGTCGAGCCTACGCCAAACAAGCCCGCACCTACACCGAAGACCGCGGTCCCGCAGAAGGAAAAGGAATGCAGCAGCGCGGCGTTGCTCGAGGAGAGCATGCGGTGTCTCAGTATCGGGAAGCGCAACTAGATGTCCATTCTCGTTCCGTCATTCGTCGTCTGCGTGTTTTCGTGCTCGCTTGCTGTTGTTTCTGTCTTTTTCTCTGTTCTTGGCGGTTACGTGAAGTTTAGTAGCCTGTATTACAGTGCGTATATGCGTTTTGCTGTTGTGTGTGGTTTTTGGCGGTGCGCTGACGTGAGCCGGACAGATGATGTTCTTTAATATCTGCTATTGGCTCCGTGCATTATGCGAGGAGCCTCTGAAGCAATGAAACCCCATCCGAAGCAAAGCATTCAGTATCATCCTCGTCCTGGATTCCGTTATCGGCGCCCAGCGTGGGCGACCTACACTCTCCTTCCCGTCTCTCCCCGATTCCCCATCCCCTTTTCGTCTCCTCGTCATCCAAATCATCACATCGGACACAAACATCCACCGCACCACTCAGATTGCCTACCAGTTTCTAGTCTACTATACACCTCCGTCCGTATATATTCGCGCGTTGCGCACTCTACGTCGAAGCTCTCCCTTTTTCTCTATCCACACCCAACGCGCGTTTTTCTATTCCTCATTCCCACTTTGCGATTCTTTCCTCTCGACTGTATGCGTTGTGCCGCCGTTCCGTGTGGTTTTGCTCGCTTGTACATAATAACGCTACTGTCGGCCTCCGTTATGGTGTGACGGCAGCGTCTCGTATGTTGGGATTCTTTCTGGTTTCGTTGACGATTTTACCTCTATCAGGCTGCCTGCCTGCCTACCCACCCACCTACCTACCTACCTGCTTCTTGATACTCGATAGCTCCATAGCATAGAAAGAAAGGAAATTCAAAAATTGTGGAAAAAGTGAAATAAATGCATAGTTTTTTATCTTCATGTTTTTGCGTGGACGCGGATTGAGGGTGGATGGTGGATGCTGAGTCGATGACGTACGTTTTGGTGAGCGGCGACCGTCGGACGCGGACGAAGGTGAAGAGGCGTTTTGGGCGTCTAATTTCAAGCTCCGATTGGGCACACGGTGTTCTGAGAGGCTGGCCTTCTTCGTGGCATCTGTATTCAGGTCCTTATCGACAACTCTGCACTTCTTGAAACAGTTTATCATAGGGGTCTTTCATGGTCTCTTTCGGCGTGGCTGGGCGGGACACAATGGCGTTTCCTCGTTACACGATGCTGGAACTGATGTATGTATGCTTGTCCGAAGGGCTGTGCGTGCCGCTCGGAGCCCAGTCGTCTGCATCACTGACCTGGGTAGACATCACTCTGCGTGAGGTTGATTGTACGCATATAGCCACACTAATAGCTAACTATGTTTGCTTCTCAAAAGCGCTATGACGACTGATTACCATAATCGTCTCGGCAACCTCTCTTGGGCCGTCCTCGACCGAGGTGAAGCAATTGCCCACAATTGAGTGTCGAAGTGATGGGCAACGGAGTCCTCACCGTGGTTTCTGTCTTGGCCTTGTGGGTTTTTTCTTTCTCGTCCTTCAGTTATCCCCGAGAGTCAGTGGCTGATACTTCTGTCTGTAGCGCTGGCCCCTGCTTGCTTGTGATGAACGTAACGAGGATTCCACCAGCTATGATTCCCTATGAATTCTCACTTCATTCATGTCCGATTGGGCGCTCGCACGCTGCTGATCACTAGTTTTGACGCCCGAGCGTCCTTATCGGTGCGCCTGGCTCCCATGAACTCGGCCCCATTGTTGCAACAGCCTTCACATCTAGGCTTCGGTCCAGGCACGTTGAAGCGGCGAGGCGCCCTCGATGCATTGAACGCAGTCAGGAGCTAGAGATTAGCGCTGGTCTGTGGCCCCTTTTCTCATGGAGATTATCGATGCTTTCCGTATGCTGATCAAGGCCTCTCACGACACCACAGCTTCGTTGCGCCACTGGACGCTTAAGGGCAAGTTCAGGCAGCGTAGCTTCACCACCCCCTCGGCGACTGTGTGATCATTTGCAGGGACCTTCGGCATTGTTCTGATCCGTGGGGTAACGCTGTATCACAGGTGCTCCATGTCCTCACTGATACTCAGTGATCCGTTTCAGCTACAGCAGATCTCCATGACCCAAGTCTGGTTACGGAGTTGCGGTGACGATGTTGGTGCACTGACGTCGACGGTAATTACCGGCGTGCACGGCTTGGATGGATCATGTCAGTGATCATTGACACGACGATCAGGAACTCTAATACTTATCCCCCTTCTCCTTCACTGCCTCTTGCAATGGGCTACAGTAGGTGAGCCGGCACCTTCGAGTCTCCTTGGTGATCACTTCATCTCTTTTTGTTCATGGTGCGCCGGGAAAAGCACCAGTCAGGAACCCGCAACGCTCATCATATTTCGTAGGCAGCGCAGCCTCGCGCCATTCTAGCCTTACAAGAACCGCCGAAGCTCTCACCTGAGGTGTTCCTTATAAGCGCTCATGTTGGAAAATTTGTCTTTCACACTAGGCTTCGTCAGTGTTTGTGTTTCCGGCGGCGCTTTTATGACTTGGAAACTATCACATATGAGCGGCGCTTTTCTACCACCTACGCCCTCTTCGTCCCTTGTCCACTGCAACCATGCCCTCTCCACAACCACGGTCGCCACCAATTTCGCCGCCCTACTCGTCAGGCGGATCAATGTACAAAGGCGACAGGTATTCCTTACTGTACGACCAGGATGATCCAATGTCCCACCAAGATGTGAAGTTTGAGCCGAATCGGGCGCCCACCAACTTTGCAGGCCAGGACCCTCTTAGCCAGAGGAGCTGGTTCAGCCGTAACGGGCGGATTATGCTCCTTGCAGCCGGACAGACGGCGATCCTGTTCTTGGGATGGGGGTTCTTAGCCGCCACGGTGTATCAGACGCACATAGCGCTGCCAGACAGTGCTGCGCATTATGTGTATTCGTCAGCGAGCGAAACGACGTTCGTTGCGAGTTTGATAGCTTCTGCGATTGCCCTTGTATCTATTTGGTACGTGCTCATGCCACATCCCCGAGTTTTCGAGGCTGATCACGGTGTCAATGCAGGATTTACTCTCTCGCTATCCAGTTGGCCCTAACCAACAGAGTCATTCGACAACCCATTCCGCTCCAAATCTTCGGGTTTTCTGTGAAGATATCAAGAGGTAGCCTGGTCATCGACAGAAGGCACTTAGGGTGGACATGGGGCTCAGCAATGGTATGGTTAGCAGTGGGAACTTCGGCGTCGGGGTATGTATTCTTCGCCTCATGTATTACGCTTCCTAAACTAAGGTCTCGCAGGTGGACGGCCCTTCTGAATCCAAAGACAATCCTGCTTCCGGGTTATATCGACGGTACTGAGATAGACCTCGGCAGCGCCTCATTCTCCGAGTACACGTCTCAAGTCGCGATACCGGAAGATGGGTCCCATGGCTCCATTGCTGCGAGTACGTGGACGCACGCGAGGATGCAGGTTTTCATCTGACAATACTCTGCTAGCTATTAACAACGCTTTTGAGTTAATGGACATAGCTGGTACCCTCGTTGGTCATTCTTCGGGAGGAACGCGTCTCGGTTTACCTAGCTTCTTCAACTTCAATGGAGGCTCTTATAACCTCTCTACCGGTAAGCCGTTCAAATTCACTGTGAACAACAAGTTGATGTATCCATCCAGGGGGTATACTACCTGCGATTCCTGATTTTGTCGATAATGTCAGCACGCCGACAGCCACCATGTTCGCATTCGGTGGGGGAACTGTTGTCTTAAACACAACCGTGCATAACAACCTTGCCGGCATGTCGCGGAATTATACCGTGAACCAGCAAGGTCTCACCGCGAACGTATCATGCTCTCAACAAGACTTGGACTCTCCGTCACCATTCTCGCTCCTCAACAACTACGTCTTTTACAACCCTCCCAACTCCCCGGGAAATAACACGGGATACCGGTTCTGGACCTCGTCGGCCAATTGTAGCAACAGCGCAGGTGAGTGCTTTGGGCACCGGCCCCCTAATTTGGTAGAAATGCTGACGCGTCATCTAGCACAGATCGGTTACTATGATCAAGGCTATGTCACAACCGCCAACGCCACTAACTATGCCAACTGTGCTGGAACCGGGTTCCTACCTGTCGTAGCATGCCCGATGCAAGACACGTCAGGGCCAAACAACAATAGCTTCAGTGAGTATCTATCTCCGTACGTATATGTAGCAGCACTCAGGGCCGCATAGCAATCGTGATGATGGGCGAGTGCAAATACGACTTCATTCCACCCACCATCTGCGAAGTGACGCCGATCGTGACGAACGTGGTCGCTGACTACAACAACGGGATAATTAGCGCCCAGAGCCCGCAGAACTACTACGCGCTTGGGGAGTCCAACCCGACGGCGCTCTCGTTCATAGTCGGACTCGCTGTATGGATCGGTGGACGTGCTCAGGGGCCTGTTGGAAACTCGATCGGGGACTCGGTCTTTCTCATTCAGTCTACTCAGCAGCAAGATCAAACAACCACGAATGCGACAATCAATACGATTCTGGTACGCGTTCTCTGTGAAGTGTGACAATGGAAGATAATGGTTGACATTTGTCTTAAGGAGGACTATTGGCGGGGCGTTGTGGAGTTCGGAGGCACGGTACGTAATACAGTGTCCCCAGAAGCATAATGTTAGGCTAAGGCTCCGCATATAGTTCATCCGTTCCGGATTCTCAGCGGAAGGCACCTTTGAGAACAACGTCATCCCTCCCAACATGACGAGATCCTTGCAGGGAGTGTCTTATGTGCTCACGATGGGCTGGTCATATCAGTCTGTTGGGACTCTGGTCACGCTTCTTCCGCAAACTTTCATTGCGCTTCTTACATTCGTCGTCCTCGCGATGGCCGGTGGCGATGCTATTGCCCTCCGAGATGGATTTGACCTGACAGACGTCGGCGATGTTGTTCTCTCTACTACCTCAAACAGTGCTGGACTTCAAGGCGTGCCGGCAGGAGCACAGAAGAAAGTCAGAACGGAGAGGGAAAGCGTGCAGCTGCAGGTTACGGATGATGGCAGAAAGGTACTAATGCTTGGATATTAGTCAGTAATCGTATCGTCGTGATGAATCGCTCGAAGAACCCATCCAGGGTATCTTTCATGTAATTTCCGCTCGGTTTGTAATTTATAATACATTGTACAGTAGCGTATTTCTCGGAGAATGTAGCGGGAGCGGCGGCAATTAAATTACAACATGAATACGAGGAGTAAAATGTTCAGATAGGAACGTTATGCGTAGCGGCGAGCATGGTCTTCCTCTCCATGTCAACGAACGCGAAGGTTGTTATGAGTAGGTCCAGAATCTCGTCACCTTCCTTGTGCACTTCCAGCCTCTGGCTATCTTTGAAGAGGTTTTTCGGCGGATACGACTTCGCTATCAGCATATCCTTGTCTTTGATGCGAAGCTGTGCGTTCTAGTCAGTCATCCGAGAGGTCAAGCCCGTGGCATGGCTAGCTAGTAGAGAACACACCTCGTTTGAGAAGCAGTCCTTGCTTACACGCCACTCGTACTCCGTACCATCGGGACCCTTAAATGCTCGCCTACCAAAAGCAAAAGCAATATTAGGACGTCTCCTTAGACGACCCACTGGTGATGTGCATATGCCTACCTCTGAGAAGCCCCATGAGCAGGGAAGAACTTGCCTACGTCCTCCTCTTTGCCATCGAACACAATCTTGTGATGTATCCAATGCCACTTGATCTCGCCAATAGTAGTCTCCGGAACAGGACCGCCCTTGGGCTCGCCAACCTTGACGATCGTCGTGAGCCTGAGGCATTTCTTCCATGGTGTATCCAGTTTGTAGAGCAAGGTACCGTCCTGGTCCGTAAACGTTCTCGCGTTGGCTTTACCGTCCTTGACTGTAAGCATCATCTTGACTTGTATGGCTTGCGGGGGAGTGATATACGTAGAAGGAAGGCGGGGTTTCTGAGTTACGATGTCATCTGCGAGTGGGAACGTCATTTATATGAGTGACCGGGACCGATAAGGCTATGCCAGCCTCACAGGAAGCCTACAGGAAGTCGCGCTCCATTCATTGTTTCTGGAGGTCTTACGTCTGATGTGGGGTGATCGGGTGATGTCAGGTCTCGGAATGGCGGTGCATGCACGACGAACCTTCAAAGCTTCACGTTGCATTCGCCAAGCCTTCTGCAAAATCGCCGTCGGACAGCCCGAGGACGGAAGTGTGTACGAAACACCTTAGTCACCACGCTGCATGCTCTACAGCGGATACAATGCAGGCCTCCGAGATCTTTTCAGGTACACGGAGTGAGTATGTCAAGGCGAGGCCAACAGGAACCATTGGCATAACCGAAGTATTGACCGCTCGGACCCTTACCTCGGTCGACTTGGCAGGCTGTCTAAATAGGTGCTGACGTCAGTAATGATGTGGCGGTGCCCACAGCCGCACGACGCATCGATGATTGGCTTCACTCAAACCTCAAGCTCAAGCTTCAAGGCCTCACCGCCTATACAGCACGTAATCTACAATGACAACGTCTCATTCAAGATCTAGCATCAACTTCAAGCATGCACCCGTTGACCCCAGCCTCGCTCAGCGCTCGGCACCTCAAGCGGCAATCGCTAGTGCAATGCTGACGTACGTCGCACTGATGTGTCCCGTTCACTCCGCAGCGAACGTCTACGCAGTACACACATAGTGCGTCTGAAACTACCACGATCTGCCACATAGGACCGTATTCACATCCTCAAACGATGCTTGCGCAGTTGTGGTGGAGGCGCGGTCTTAATACCCCTTATTTGTACTAAGCGATAGTTATATGAATGCGAGATTGATCTACAACTACTATGGAACTAACTAGCAATCCATTATATGCACCTAAACAGACCCTAGCTGCCCGGATCCTTGAGCTTGAAGCCGCGTCGTTCGAGTTTGTTGTGGAGGTTTCTAATCGTTCATTGTTATCCAGGGAATCGAGACAGAATGAGCAATTCATAGTTGACGGGTCTATATCACTGCTTGCAAGCGTACCACAATTGAATTCTGTATCCACATCAACGACGGCTGATAACTCTGAGCTCCGCGACATACGCAAGTCATTGAACTCGAAATAAACCTTTCTGATTTGCTGCGTATTGAGAAATTTGTTATTATCAGACCGTCAGATAATCACTAAGGTATTCAGGATATGAGAGCATGGCTACGTAGGCCTGCAAATTATAGCTATTTCCTTCGTCAACGTAACATTTCAGCGTATTCTATATCCAAATGTCGTATAAATATCAGCGACGGGCTTCGTTAATCATCCCCACTTTGGCCTGTTGAACGCGGCGCTTGTTCTTGACAATGACAGCAGGATCCAGACCTTCGGCTTCCGGAATACCTTCTGCTGCCTTGAGAGCTGCCAACGCAAAGAAGTACGCCGAACGCCACATCTCCTGGCTTAGGTACTGAGAAGCTGAGTTTCCCAAACACTTTACAAGGATCGCACGTGCACCCAGGCAACTGCCAGCGTAAACACTTGCCGTATGATCGTCGAAGGCTACGATCGCAGCAGCAAGCTCGGCACCCTTGCCAAACGCTGCACAAGCATTGCTAGTGTTTAGCAAATGGTTCGTGGAAAGATGCCGCTTTCCCTCGTCGAGCTTTCCCTGCGCCTTGCGTAGGCAGATTGCGATAATGCGTCGGATTATATCTGGATGAGTTATCTGCTGGACCTGCTGCAGAGATGTAGTTGGAGACAAGCCACTTGGTGGCTTTTTAAGCAGCTGTATCCCCTTCAGAGTGTTTCTCTCAGCAAGAACAGCAAGCGAGCGCATGAGAGCAGTGGCGCTCACGAAGTCCATTGTAAGCGGGAAGTTCAAGCCTCCCAATCCTGTCGATAATGATGACGATTTCTCCGCCGCTCGAGCGTCATGAGCGTGGCCTGTGTGCAACTCGTGTGCCGCTGCCTCATATGAGATCCGCAGAAATGACTCTATCTCAACGTTCTTCATGCCGCAATGGTCGGCAAGATGAGTGAGAGCAGTAAGTAGACGGAGCATATTCATGCGAGACTTGGCTGAAAACGGGGAGAGTCAGGTCGATTAAACAATCACGGAACATATTTGAGCGTACCATTAACCTTTGATATATCATCAAAAACTTTATCTTTGTGTGACCCGGGAAACAGGTCATCAAGTCTATGAAGCTTTCTACGTGTTTTATCGGCTCGGTGCATTAACAGTAGAATGCGAGACAGCTTACTGCTTGACTGCTACATCATCCTCATCTCCTTGCCGAGTAGAGATAGCAATGATCTTCTCCGACCACTCCTCTTTTGACGTCAACATTCGCACTGTTTGGAACACATAGCTAGGATCTTTCGAATCAAAGACTGGGTCATCCGGCATTGGCACGCCTGGGATACCCCATGGAGGCCAGCAGAAGAGTGAACTCAGAGTATCGCACGCCAGAGCCCCTGACTTAGATTCCGGGTGGTGCACGGGGCGCTCTAAGAGTGCACAATCGAGCAGCAGGTCGATGATAACAGGTTTATGCCTGAGCACGTCACGCCAGATCTTTGGACCCATTACGGAGGAGGCTAAAACGATCTCGTGAATGATCTGGACGGAGGATTCCTGAACACGAGAGAAAAGGCGAGCATTCATGTATCTGCGGGTGGTGACGCTCTGGTTCCATCGAGTCGCTCTCGTGAACTCATCGTCTAGGTGATGTTGCCAGCTCGTGCCAGGGGTATTTAGTTCCCCGGCGCTTGGCTCCGGATCGAGTAGGGCAGAGATGCAAAGGTTCTCCAGGAGAGTAGCAATGAGGGGCAGAGCAAGCTTTTGAGCAAGATTGAATCTGGTTGCCAGGTACTGCAGCATCCTACCAGCCGACAGTCTTGAAAATAGGGTACCGTGGAGTACATTCTGTGGATTAATACAGTATCAACTCTTTTGCATTCCGAAGACGAAACCTAAACGATAACCGTTCGGGCAACAAAACGTGTCCTACCTTCGAGCAAATACTCAGGAAGCCAAGGTTTAGTAGTTCATCAAGCAGCATGTTCCGTTCTAAGCTACTGCCAGCGTCTAGTATCGCCTTGACAGTATCCAAAGCGATAAAAGGAAGTGTGATTTCAAAAAGATCCTCTACTGTCTTGAATGTTGTTTGGGCCCGGGAATCAGTACCAGCAATAGTTACCAACAACTCTACGAAACCGGCTCCCTTGCACGTTGTGATGAAGGTGTTCCATTCTCGATTCCGGCTGGTAGATGCGGACCCCATGATCTTGTCATGGACGCATTTCTGCAAGCAGAGAAAGGGCTCGGAGGATGGTTTGAACGTTAGAGGACGGTTCCACATACCAAGAAACTCCACTTAAAGAGCTTGGCACTACTACGCGGATCAGAGACCGCGGCAATTTTTTCGGCGAGGTAACGCGAAAGCTGGGGATCTTCAAGTTGTGCAAGGGAGTGGTCCACTTCCGCTCTGGCTTGGGTTAGGAGGTCCTTTACATACTGCGGGATGTCTTCAAGCTTATCCATGACTCTGTTGCCTTGTTTGAGCACGCGTTCGCAGAATCCCAGTTGTAAAGCGGGGCTAATAACACTGCTACAGCTTCGGCGCTGGCATCAAAGTTTAGCGGAGTCTGAATTTCAGCTCCGATCCCAAGCCACCGGGCCGCTAACCCCGGTCACAACGTTTTTACACCCATGCGCAGTCGAAACGTAGGATGCAGAAGCAGGTGCGTTGTAATTGGATGCAACAGATGCATGTACGTTGTGGCTAATTTACAGTTATGCTAAGAATATTGTTGTGAGGTTGATTTTAACCAATCTATGTGCGCGCTTGAGCGAAGGAGGACTCGTGAGAGTACAGTACCGATACGGATGCTATGAATGAAGAGTCGGGGCACTGATGGTCCGGAATATTGACGGATTAAGATAGCAATGTGTCGTGCGTGAAAGGTATGCAAGATGACTAGATGAGATGAGATGATTGTAGAGGCGAATGAGGAAATGCGACCGCCAGTCCGAGTAGAGCAGCGATCGCCGTCAAACAAAGGGCCGAAGCAAGTAAGCCAGGAAGGAGACGGAGGCTATACCTCCACAGACCACTTCGACGGATCGTACGGCCGGCAATACTCCTCTTCCTCCTCCTCTTCGTCATCGAGCGGTCCATCATACCAATCGCCCACCTCGACGCTCTGTGCCCGTTTCGGGACCACGCGCTTAGCATCGCGTCCATAGTCGTCGTCATCATCTTCCGCGAGTTCATCGGTCCGGTCCTTATCTGCCGATTCGTCGTCATCTTCCAGATCGTGCATCCCGGCCTTGGTGAGCTTGACCATCCGCTCGTTCGCAAAGTCGACGCGGCGCCGGCAGAGAGCGCTCGTCGGGAGCGGTGTGATGAGCGGTGTGGACGAGGGGGATGAGAGCCACGGGAGGGTGCCCGAGGACTAAAAAAAGGCGCATATATGAGCAAAAGTTGAATATTGGGTTGAAACAAAAATGACAAAAATAGATAACAGTGCGTACCAAATCTGGGTCTGTCGCTAGCTCATCCTCCTCCAACTCATCCTCGTCCTCTTCTTCAGAAGGCAAGACGCCAGACTGGCGCTGCGCCTCGACCTCGGCCTCGAGGAAGCGCTCGAATGTGTTATGGCCGTTCCAACGGAGTTGATTGACCCGGCCCGCCGAGAGGTTCGACGGCGACAGCGGGTCGGGGTGGGTCACGTCGAGCGCGCCCCATGCCTGGAAGACGTAGGGCTTGTTCGATGCGCCTTTGCGGGGTTGTATGCGCTTTGTGTTGAGGGTGATGTGAATCTGTGCGTGAGGGGAAACGTGCTAGATAATGAAGAAGGCGGGGATTAACATTCATGGAAGTCTACGACGAGTAGAATGGGAGGGGAGAGAGCTTACGTAGATGATCCCATAAGAAGTTCCGGAGTCGCCAGGGGCCGGCCACACGTTATGCACCGTGAAGTCTTCCTCGGCCACCCAGCACGAGCTCGCACCATCCTTGTGGCCACGCCGAAGCGCGTCCTCATCATCGGGCAAGATGGCATAGTGGTACGGGTCCCTGGCAGACGAAGCCTTTCTCCGCATCGTGCCACTCCGGATCTCACCTGGGCGGGTGAGTGGGGAGTGCATGATGACGTGCTTCATGACCTCGAAGAGGTGGCCTGTCGGCGTATGGCGGTTGTCGTCTTCGTCGTCGACGTCCAGGAGAGTAGATTTGCCCTTCCCTTTGCCCTTGCTCTTTCCCTGATCCTTGTTGAGGAAGTGTGTGAGGTCTACTGGACCACGAGACGCCCGCCTGAGGTTGTATGCGGAGTCCATCATGTGGTCCTTCGAAGCGGGGTCAAAGACAAAGTTGATAACGCGTCGTAGGTGCGCAAGGGTATAGCTGAGCGGGACCTGGACGATACGGAAGACGCCTTCGCGGCCTGCTGACGCTCTCTGGCGAGGGTCGGCCTTGGGGCAGACGAGCTGCATGCGGAGAGCGACATGCTTTGAGAAGGACGTTGACGTAGGGAGGGATGTGCGCTTGGCTCTACGGCTGATGCGACCAAAGGGATTGGATGGCGAATCAGAGGGGACCTTCCAGATGCGTATTGTGCGTGGGGTGGTAAACGAAGAAGACGAGGCGTGGGTGTTCCATGGTGATGAGGATGGGACAGAGCTGAGGGCGCGTCGCTTGGGTCCGCGCGGAGGAGTTGACGAGACTAGGCTGTCAAAAGCGTCGAGTGGTCGTTTGAAGGGCATCGCAGATTGGCGCGTAAGAGAGATGTGACTCGGTCAGGAAGCGGAAATGGGAGACGACATGACAATCCGTCCGCTATTTATTCGCACGCGCCGAGTAAACAAAGTCGCGTCACACGTGTATGGCATGTGATCGTGCTCGCGCGACAAAAGCGTCCGAAGTCCCTGACTATCCCTCGAGTGCCTACGCCCTCCTACGCCTCTCTGCTCTCCCTTGATCGACTCCTATTTCCTCTCCTTTACAAGACGCAGTTTTCCCCTTTAAATCCACTGATTTCAGATCAAATGACACGGAGGATAGAGAAGTCTGCAAGCTCAGTCGATTTTGCTACTTAGTTACGAGACCCAGAGTGGTGCCAGGCTCGTTGAACGTTATACGTTGAACGCAGGAGGTGAGTGCATAATTTGTTATACTACTTTTTAATCTATGATAAACATAGAACTTCATATCAGATATATTACAAGTCCCGTGAGACGTCTTCCAAGCTATCGTTTCTAGATTGATACATTGCAAATGACACCATTCCGAACGCAATGAGAAGGAAGTTTATGAAGGGGTATCGGCAGATTAGCGGCTCGCTCATGGTGTCAATATAGTCCGTTAGAGAGTCGTATAGTTTACTCATGTCTCCTTGCGCAGCCTTCGCGCTTCTTTGAAGCATTCTACAAACCAACGGGAGACGAAAGTCGGGCTGGTCTTGGCTAATCACTCTGACTATGGTTGCTGCAACACCGAACCGGCCGTTCGCTCGATCCGACAGTATTAGGATATCCTCGTCTGAGGGCCAAGGGCGAGGGCATGAAACCGACAGGTTTTGGGTTCGGTACACCTCTTCGAACGCGTTCCGTAGGAAAAGAGTGACATCCTCGCGCGAGTTGAAGTCTTCAATATGTATGGGCTGTATGATGTCTGCGAACTCCATACTTCGCATCACGGCCTCTGTCGATGGTCTGCTGGTAATAACGATGTTGGATATAGGAAGCGTAGTATCCCGTACGAGACGCGCGAGGAGCGAAACAAACGGCCAAAGGGTCTCTATGCCTGTCGGTACGCCCTTGAGTGCGAGCGATGAGATAGACGCTCGGAAATGATGGTTTCCTGTTCCCGTCGGAACACCCTCATCGAGGGCATCCATAACGAGCGACATACCGTGACCAGTCCTCCCCCAAACAGACGCCAGTATTCGCAAAGGCTGGATAACAAGCCTGTCGAGCTGGTCAAGACGCGATTTCTCGGGGGCAAGCAGCGCAGGATCATCAGCAATGGCCTTTGTGATGACCTCTCGGGCGCGGTGGTGCTGCAGCCCAAGCTGATACGCGAACGTGAGGAGAACAAAGTCGAAGGTACTCCGTCTCCCATTCATTCTGGAGAAAAAGAACGTGCCTGCGAGTCTCCCTTCCTCGCGAAGACTGTCCGCAACGGTGTGTGCGACGGTTGACTTTCCCGAACCAGGTTCACCGGAGATCCACAGGATCTTGCGTCTGCCGTCCTCGGTGGCCGCTTTGATAGTACGAAGAAGCTCTATCCTGGTTCCTGGAAGGCACTTGGATCCGGAGTGCGGCTGGCGCTCGTTGGAGTCGTATGCAGCACCTTGAGTGCATTCTTGAGCGAGCTTTTGCCATGGATCAGCGCGATCCATTCGCTCTGGAAAAAAGTTCGCGTTAGCGACGAAAGGGGGAGGTTATGCATACAAGCGTAGTACGTACGTACTTGAAGCAATGTCTGCCATCATAGTAGTGTGTCAAACAAAGTGTCCTGAGCAGGCTGCGAGCCAAAGCTTGGCACGACCCTCCAAGCCGTAGGCTGTAGGGGTTGCATACTGACATGAGGCCACATGCCGAAGTCGGCCATTGCCGAGCGCTCATGAGGTCATAGGCGCTCGGAAGCTCAACGCAACTGGTTTTCGGGTTTGCTGCACTGATTTCTTTGCTTGACTAGAACAGCAAAACGGCAGGAGAGTGCAAAGAGACGAAGGAGAAAGAAGTACTGTGGGAATATTTGGCCATGTGGTGCTGTCACCATCCGACCTTAGCCGTCTAGACACTCAACGTCAACTCCGAGGTCTCCATTTCAAACTATGCTTAGCGCGGAAATATTCTGTGATCAGGATGAACTTGTGAAGTCGACGCAGACTGCGCGTGAACAAGCTGCTAAGCGAACTCCGCCCAACTTTCCGTCATCATGCTTGCTTTTACTACTTACTCTACTAACTAGCCCCGCAGTTCTCGTTTTTGCGCGTTCGAATCATATACGTATAAAGCCAGCTGAGCTGCAACTTCGCATGTGGCTATAGCGATTAAAATCGCTCCTCAATACCAAAGTTTAACGCTACCCTGAGTATCCACCAATCATTCCTCGTTCTCATTCGTGGTTCTGCCTCAGTTATGATTGAGGAACGCGCTTTCACTTCGTGGCCATATTGCGTTCTAGGAGCTGAATAGCAAAGTATATCAGACTAATCAGATGTCACTTATGTTGTGGTCTCAATAACTTACTCTGAACAAGGATGCAGAGACGACGCACACCCGCAAGGGCCACAATTGATGTCTTCCTTCGGACCTAGGGATGAGTCACAGCACCTTGAGTTTCCCGCAAAACACAAGTCGGTTGGAATCTACACACCTGGCTGGTATGTTAAAGGGCTTGCTGTGACACTGACTGCCAAGACTGCAAAAAACACGAGTGCGTGATAGAAGGCCTGCCTCATGTCCTAGTGTGGTACTTTGACTTGGGCGAGAAGAGAGCGAAAAATTCCGTGACAAGTGGAAACAGACCGCGTTTTATTTATGGCTGCAACATAGCCGACCCTTGATGAAGATGCACACCCTTGTGTAGTTATCTCCGGAAGGCAACGTGGCAGTGCTTCTAAACCGTCGCTGATTGAGGTGAATAAGGATGAATATTGTTCATTAGACTCCTGGCCATATAGTTCGTGTGGCTTCTTCGCGGCGTCACTATCTCAGTACAACATTATTTACTCTAGTCTATTGTCACAATCAAGCTTCAAGAATTCAGGACAAACATTCCAATTATTGGTAGATCCACTTTAAAACGGAGCCTTCAGCGGAGCGGGGTGGGAGTAGCTGCACGAATATTAGCTCTGCTGAGCACCGATATCATTATGAAAGGTGACACGTACCGACATGGAAGGATATCGTCGAAGTTGTCGCCGTTGGAGTCAACGAGAGGGGCGGAAGGCACGGCGAGTGGCATGGGCACGGACCACACGTAAAGACTATGAAAGAACAGTAAGCTTCCTTTACACAATCACCAGGCTTCAGAAACTCGAAGTGCTTACTAGGGTCAATAGGCGTCGCAACGGCCCCCAAAGACACGAAGCTGAGAATGGCAAAGATGGAAACTGAAAACTTCATAACGATAAGTGGTTGGGGAACCTGTTGGCTCGAAAGCGTGTTGGCTTTGGGAATCATCTGGTCTTGCCCTTTATACCGCTGTCCGTGTGTCAGCCACATACCACAGATTTCAATGAATAGCGATCCAAATACAACAACGCGTACTGCATAATTGACCGGAATGCACTCATACATGGCTTCTCGTCTGTTCGCCGTAGTAGAAATGATGGCGTCCAAAGCATCGCGAAGAGAATGGACTCATAGCGTCTTAGCAGTGATCAACGGCCAATGAACAGAGACCTTACCGTTCTTTCTCCGACTCAACCGGGCACGACTCGTCTCGAGCTAGAGCGTAGGTCCCGTATCATGTTCATGTCGTACCTGAGTTAGTGCCGAAGCTATACCGCCACAAATCCCTTGGTCGTGCCCCTGATCTTACGCCAATATGCAACTGGGTAGTGACGGCACCCGAAGCCTGTGAAAGATGACCCTCGACTTGAGTGACTTTCTGTATCGCCAGTAATTACAGCAATCAACACTGCTGAGCTATTGTGGGCAACCATCTTGTAGCGTTTGGATGACCAGACAGTGCACCTCCTGTAATAACATGAATGAGCCAAAGATCATGAGTGCGACCAACAGTGCTAAATACAGCGGACCTGCCTCGATGATGCAGACGCTACATCATGGAAAGGCGATGTGGTATGCGGCCAGCTCAGTTGACCCGTGTAGGATAGATAAAAGAAAAGAAACAAGGAAATAATCGGTCTTGGAAAGACAGCGTGCATTAAACCATTCCACCTAGAAACATACTATAGCAAACAAGTAAACTGAGACACGAACGAGCTCAAACACATCAGACTATGGGAACACATCACCAAAATACAAGCTATGGCGCAGCCGCAGCCGTCGTCGCCACGGTCGCCACTGGTCCAGGAGCCTGCGATGCTGACGACGAACTCCCCGAATCCGCAGCGCTATCAACAGGCACGACCTTCTTGGACGGCACCGGCCACTCCCCTCGTCCGACGCTTTCCATCCACCGCCTCCTCATCACGTCCTTCCGCTCCAACCGCTTCTTGAAATCTGCCTCGCCTTCTTCGGGTAATCCCGAATCTGCTTTCTCTTTGCCCTTGTCCGGCTCACCAACGCTTGATGCAGCCGACTGAGAGCGGCGAGGAAGGCTGCACAGGAAGTCCTCCGTATGCGAGACGTAGAATACGCGATAGGTCCGCACGCAGACACGCATCTCGAGGGCGCCATCAGCAAGGACGTAAGGGAGAGAGGTGCTCGGTTTTGGTGCATGCCTGTACAGCGGGAGTAATCAGACGCCCGGCGAATGCAAACGAAAACAAGGCAAAAACGTACTTTTTGAGGAAAGGTTGACGAGCGCGTGAAGCGAGGTTCTCCGGGGACTCTCCCTGTCGCACATGAGTAAGCGATTGCACTAGTTTGACAAAACCAAGACGCAACATACCGAGACAAATGCATCGACATACGCCTGCCACCTCTCCGTCATAATCTCCGAATCAACGGTATCGTCGTCCTTGCCCAGCAGCTGGATCGTCATCATCTTCGCGTCCTGAATCTGTACATGGTTTCATCAGTACCCCATCCTCGCTTCTTTCGCGTCTGCATCACCGCAAGAACGAAACGTACCCAATCAATCCTGAAAATATTCTCGTCCGGCCCGAGCGTCTTCTCAGCCGCCCGGCGGCTGTTCAACATATCCTGCATCGTCGGTGCGGGCAGGTCGCGGTCCCGCTTGAGCAGCTCGAACAGCTCCTGGCACCGCGGATCGATGAGCGCGATCTGCACCTGCTTGATGAGCGCGCCGATGACCTTGTCAATCGTAAAGATCCTGTACGCGTCCTGTGTGCACAAACGACATGATTTCGTTAGCTCGAGTACGGAAAGGAGGGGATGTGGAAAAAGGAAAGAAAATGAGTAGCGGAGGGAGAAGCGGGAAGCGTACCTGGTTACCGAACATAGCCCGCATCTGGTCCTCAAACGCGTGCACCTCGATCTCGTTGTCGAACAGGCGCTCGCATGATTCGAGCATCACATCATAAAATTGCTCTGCATGTGCTGGCTTGCTACTTGTGGCGGCCTGGCTGGCACTAGCCGTCACCGTTGCTGTCGCGGTCGTAGTGGATGAAGACGCCGTCGTCCGATCGGCCGACTCGGGCGGCGACAGCTTGCGCCGCTTCGCGGGACTAGGCGACGCCTCGCTGGCGAGCTCAATGGAGAGCTCCTTGAAGTACGAGAGGCGCGAGTACAGGATCTACGAGTATCATTAGCCAACTTCCCTTAGAAATTCGAAGACCGAAGGGACATACCTCAAACAACCGCAACAGCGTATAAAACGTCGTATTCGCAAAAAACACGCTCTTATTCGGCCTCTTCGACCCCGCCGACGCAGAACTCTCGCCCTTCCCTTCTTCCGTACCAGCACCAGCACCGGCACCAGCCGCAAGCCCGGCATCAGCACCAGCGCTCGAACCAGCGCCCACATCCTGCACAGCAGGCGACGCAAACCTCGACGGCACCGGCGACGCCCCGTCCTGCCCGCCGCGCTTCCGGCTCGTCGACTTGGCCTGCTCGCTCTTGAGGAGCTTCTTCCTTAAGTCCCCGCCTGCACCGACTGCCGCCCCGCCGTTCGCCCCACCGCGCTTGCTCCGTTTAGACGAAGCCGAACCGCCGCTAGCCGCACTCGCCACCTCAACATCGTCACCCACACTGCTCGCCGCATCGTCGCCCGCTCCCGCGTCGCCATCCGCAGGGACCGCAGAGGCAGGGGTATCAGCAGAAGCAGCGACAGCAACAGCAACAGCAACAGGCGCAGAAGGCGGCACATGATGATGCACCACAAACGCCCTATCAAACGCGTCCGCGTCCAGCCCAAAGAACAGCGGCACAAACGTCCTCAAGAAGAACTCCACCCGCCTCCGCTCCTGCGCGCCGATCTGCCCCTGCGTCCGGTCCAAAAACGACAGCGCGAGCTTCGTCGCGTCCTGCAGCACCAGCACATCCGGCAGCGCCGCCGCAAGATGGTACCGCGGGCGCGCCCGCCCAAACAGCGGGTCCACGAGGCTCGCGCGCCTATGCCGCGCCGCATCGCGCGCGACCTCGATCTGCGCCACAAGCGCCTTCGTCGTGACCGCCTTCTTGTCCGCAAGGCGGAACGTGATGCCCTGGTGGTCAAGACTGCGCGCATAGTTGCGCGCGTCCACCTCCCGCCACACCTTGTTCCACTCGCGCTGCGCGCGCTTCCACTCCTCCTCCTTCTGCTTCAGCCGGTGCATCACCACCGGCACCGCCGCGACCGGGTTCTCCTGCATCGCCTGGAGCACCTCCAGCCCCGCCTCGCGCCCGTAGATCTTCTTGATCACGCGCGCGTGGATGCTCTTGCCCTGCCCGCCGAGGTTCGCCTTGAGCTTGAACACGGGGCGGTCCTCGGGCGCGAGCTGCGCGATCTTGTTCGCGATGGGCTCGAGGAGAGCGATCGTCCGCGCGATCGCCTCGATGTGGAAGTCGTACTCGTGCCTCTCCTCCTCGGAGCGGTGCAGCGCCTCCTCGTACACGTTCTTGCGCTGCGTCACGAACCCGGCCGTGTCCTCGGACGCCCACGTCGGGTGCGACACCCACTCGTCGTTCAGCACGGACTTGCACATCTCGTCGCGGCCCGAGCACGGCACGTTCACCTCCTGCACCGCAAAGAACCCCATCAGCATCCAACATGGCACCCCAAAATCATAAGGAGAGAAAAACTCACACTAGCAGGCATCCGCCTATAACTCCCCGCCTGCAAATTACTCCTCACCCGCCCAGGCCTCACAATCGGCCCGTTCCCCCGCCCAAGCCACTGCAAATGCTGCGTCTCCTCCAACAAAAACCGCTCCCTGTTATCCATCTCGTCCCACCCCAGAATCGCAGCGAGCTGCCGCGCGAGCTCCCCCTCGCCGAGGTAGCGCCCGCTCTCGCGCACGAGCCGGCCGGTGTCGATGAAGCCCTGCGTGAACAGGTTGATGAGCCTTAGGAACTCGACGTACGTCTCGCGCGGCATGAGCCGGCGGACGCGCTCGAAGAAGTGCGTTTCGTCTTGGTTGAGCATGTCTGCGCTGCCGCTTGGGCCAGCTACAGGCGAGGGCCCGTGGGGCAGGGGCGGTTGTTGCGTGGATCGGAGTCCGGACTGGCAAATGCGAACGAGTTTAGTGGGTGTGGATATGGTGCAAGGGAGAGGAAATACGAACGACACCATTGGCTGCGCTCTGTTGGTGCGAGAGTGGAATTAAGCAAACTAGCTTCATACATCGGACACAACCAGCTCACCTTAGCAGCCTTAGCAGCAGCCATCGCCTCCCTTTCCCTTTCCCTCTCTCTCTGCTCTCTTTCCCTCTGCTCTCTTTCCCTCTCCCTCTCGCGCTCCTTCTCTGCAGCTCTTCGCTTGCGCTTCTGCGGCAGATTCCCCGCAGCGCCATCCAGCAGACTCGCCGTCGACGCCTCCCCACGACGAGCCCTCGATGGCGTGCCAGGGCGCGTCCGTCGCCCAGGCGGCCCGTACATCTCCTCGCCATCATCATAGATGGGCCCACCCTTCTCAGGCATAAACACCCGAAAGTCCGAGCGCAAATCCGGATCATCCTTGAACAGCCGTGCGATCTCCGCCGACACCTCTCTCTGCAGCAGCCGCACCGATCAGCCCTACTTGAGTCTCGAGCAAAAGCCAAATGAAGAAGAGAGAACGCACCTCGTCGATGACGTCCCCCTGCGTGTGATACCGCCCTAGGATCTCGAGAAACTGGCGGTACGTCCCCTCGTCGCAGCGCTGCTTGATCTTCTGCACGTACTGCAGCGCGGGCTCCATCGCGCTCCCGTCGCCCTCGCGCATCTCGATATCGTGGTCCCCCACCATGCTGCGCGGCGACGGCGGGCGGCTGGGGCCCGCGAAGCCGCCGCTGGACATGAGGGCGTCGGAGGGGCGGAGAGATGGGCCGGGACCGAACATCGAGGGCTCTGGTGTTGCCGTGTTCGTTAGTTAGTGGGGTGTGATGATGCAATGAGGCGCGTACCGCTTAAAGTGGCAGTCTGGAATAGCGTGCCCGAGGGCGTGGTGACAGTGATCATGTGGGGCTCGAGGGGGTTCATGGAGCAGTCGATGCGATAGCCGACGGGGAGGAACGTGTTGAAGCCCTGGATAAGCTCGGGGTGGCCGTGGAAGAGCGTCGAAACGCGCCGGATCACGCCTGGCGTGTCGATGCTGCATCATCAAATTTTCAGTCAGACACGCATGTAGCTTTTAGAAGGAAAGATAGGAAAAGCAAAGACGCACAGTTCGCTCTTGAAGTCTTTCATAATGTCCAAAAAGTGGTTGTACACGTCCGGCTGGGTGCTGAAGCGGACCTTGACCGCGTCGAGGTAGCTGAGCGCGTCGCCAACGTTGAGCTGTCTGTCGAGCTGCCCATCATCTGCATCCGTCGGGAGCCTGATATCACGAGACAAAGGGATAGGCATGATATCTCGTGCGTGCTCTTGAGAATCGAAAAAGGATATGGCGGGATGGCGGGATGGTTCTTCTTTGGTGGGCACGCGAGGAGAGCTGCTTTCCACAATTTCAGTGGGTGCGCGTTCGTCGTTGGCAGTTTGCTGTTCGGTGGGTGGATGCGTAACTGCACGCAAGGGGGTGAGGGGACGTGAAGCGGGGGACGGGAGTGAAGGTGCGCGTGTGGATTCGGAGGGCGGTGCGGCAGGTGGCGGGGAACGCGACTCGACGGGAGGGGTGAGACGGGAAGGAGCGGGGTCTGCCTCTACAGCGACTGCCTCTGTTGGAGCAGGGACAGGCTCGGGTGGTGGAGTGGGTGGCTTGGGTAAGGGGGAAATATGCACGGGCTCGTTCGCGTCGCCGGGACCTTGAGGCAAAACTGGGTCCGCGCTGGCAGGAGCAGGTACGTCACCTGCAGGCAAAGAAGAAGGCTCGCGTGCGTCCGTGTCCACCTCCGAGGGTGTCTCTTCCGCTGCAGGCCTCGTTGCGTCACCAGAGCCTGGCTGCTCGATTGCCTGCTTCTCGACCGCGCTCTCCGGTTGAGCCGGCGGATCCTCTGCCGTGATCTCTCCCGGTTCAATGTCGTCGTCTACTACAAGTGCAGGGGGAGCAGAAGGTGGAATCGGGATAGAAAAGGAGGACTTGGGCAGTGGAGCGGAGGTGGAAGGGAGAGCGGGGGATGTGTGAACCGCCTGAGCCGCCGGTTGTGGGGGGCTCTCGGGTGGTGGTCGAGAGGGCTGGCGGTCGCCGATTACGTTCGCGTCTGAGGGTTCGTCCATCGCGTCCTTCATCTCTACATCTCCTGCGTTGTTCTGTGGTGGAGGAGGTGGGGGAGACTGTTGCTTGACGTCCATGGTAGTGTGCCAGAGCCAGAGACAAGAGGCGCGCGCAAACAAAGGTGTGACGCTCTCCGGGCAAAATGCTATCATCCGGGGCTAATAATACAGCTTGCTACGGATGGCTTTATATCATTAGATGAGCCACGTTGTTCCAAGGGGCATATGGTGTAGCTGGTTATCACATCCGCTTAGCACGGTGCTGAGTGCGGGGGGTCTCCGGTTCGAGTCCGGATTTGTCCACTTTTTGGTTTCTTTCTCTAGTGCGTGTCTCTTACTCCTGATTGCCTCAAGTTGCACTGAGAATGCAATCGAGAACAACTGATTGTTACTCACTTTGACATTCTCACTTTTTCGTCGTCATTGCGCTGATACACATTCAGGTACATCTGTTATTAGGTTAGCGCCAAAGCGCATTAGCCATGGCAACATACAACATTACAGCTGAGGAGCAAGACATATTAAGAGGGTGATGCAGCGTCAAACGAACAAGCAGAGAAAGTGATCTCTGCGAGTCGGTAGACCACCGCATCGTCTATAAGTCTAGGTATACATGAGTTTCAAGCAACATGATCAATGTCCAGGTCCGTGTCCGTGTCCGTGTCCAAGTCCGAGTCTGAGTCTGAGTCTAGGGTTCGAGTCCGAGAAAGAACAAGTCCGAGAGCAAGGAAACAGAAATAAGGAAAAGGAAAAGGAAAAGGAGAAAGGAGAAAAAGTGACTTCAAAGCAACACAGATCAGTCACAAAAGCAACGGCACACAGAACACCGTCCATGCCCGTTCCACACCCGAATCGCGCCGCGTCCAGCGGCACCTCGGGATTTCCGCCATCATTCATAAAAGCGTCTTGTCTTGTCTTGTCTTGTCTTGAGTTTGAGTCCGAGTCTGAGGCGACGCGCGGAGCGAACGACGACGGCGGGCGCAGAGCCTGTGCTGCCAATACCTGGTAAGCTTGGCAGGCAGGGACTGCTGCGTCGATTGACGTCGGTGGGATTCGTCCGTCCGGCGCGCGCAGACTGACTGTGCACGTCCGGTCTGGTCGAGCGGCGTGGCGTTCTCCGACTGGGCTCGCGGTGAGAGTTGAGCGGCAGCGGAGAAACGCACAAACGTCGTTGTGGGACGACCAGACGCGGACGCGGTGTGAGACGCTAGCGTCGGCATCATGCGTACGCCCTGAGGGGTCTCGACCAGCTAACAATCACCCAATGTCAGCCCGGATAAATTAAAAGAAGCGGAGGGAGGAAGACGCACCGAGGAACCACCAAAGCAAAGAACATCGCCTCTTCAAAGGCCCAGAAAAACGACCAAAAACCGTAAAGCGAAACAAACAGAACCGGGGGAAAAGCAATCTTGCGAGCACGCGCGCGCACGCATACACACCAACACCAAATGCACGACATTCATAGAGAAGTCAAGAGGCGTGATAGTCGACACACGCCCTGCGTCGTGCATTCGAGTGGTGAGTTGCGGCGCAGTACGCGGCTTCTTCAGAGATCGGCGCCGATTCAGTGTACCTAGCGATTTGGCGAAGCTGTGGGCTGTCAGTGGTGAGTCTTGCTCGGCGGGATCCGAGCGCGGTGCGAGACAAAGGAGCGGGTTTGAAAAGAGTGGAGTTGGAGTTGGACAAAGAGTGGAATGTGTCTGTGGGAAAGACACGGTAGGGCGATGTGGCACGATGCGACGTGAGTGATGGATGGAAAGCGAGATGAACTAGAAGCGTTCAGTAAGAGGCGGAGAGGATGGGGATGTTGCTGATATGCGAAGAATTGCGTTCTTGCATTGCATGAAGTCGGGTCCGTCTATGAGGAGGGTTTGGTCCGTCTGGCCGTGGTTTGTAAGGAATGTGGGTATCAAAGGAATGACATGAGTTGGGCAAAGTGAATGGACGTCGTTCTTGATGGCCGTTTCACCGACCACGACGGTTCTAAAGATGGTCAACGTGTAGTGATCAGTAACCTGCGATGACAAGGTGCAACTACTATGACGCTTACATTGCGCCTCAGTTAGGGCTGAGGGGGGCCCTGTTTTCTACGTTGGCAAAACTGAACACGGAGGCTGACGCATACGTAAGCACTAGAACAAATAGAGAGGACCGGATGCCACTAACCTCTAGGCAAGCGGCTTGCACGCGGAATACGACGCCCTGAAGCGATGGAGGTCCTAGAACGTTCGCGAGCTATCGCAAAAACTATCCTCAGCACCGAACGCGCACACACAATAAAACGCGAAAATACTCACGGCTCACATGAGTGGCAAGAGCCCTGCGAACGTTGCTCGGCGAGATAATCGACGAGGGGCAGACTTTCGGGTTGCTGACGACCGTCGGCCGGTTGACCGGCGCGCCGACCGCAGAGCCGTTGTTCACGGCAAGGACAGATGGCGATCTAAACGCCTGCGGGTCTACAAGTACGGCGGAATCGTGTCAGCTTAAGACCGATCATAGAAAGAGGAGAGAGTGGTAGAGGACGCACACTTGACTCCCGCAGTGGTAGCAATGCCAGCCGTCACCCTCGCCCGAATCCTGGGCATCGAAAGCCCGCCGCCGATCACCGACGCGTTCTCCTGGTCGCGCTCCCGTTCCCGAGAGCGCTGCTGCTCCATCTGCTTACTCTCCCACTCCCTGCGATGATTCTCGTCGCGCTTCGCAGCCTTGCAAAGCTCCTCGAGTATACCAGAGAGCTGAGTAACCTGCTCCTGGAGGGTATGCAGGCTGCTCTCGAAGCGCTCCTCGCGCTCGTCACACTGGTGCGAGAGCTTGAGGGCGCGCGTCGCGTTCTTCTCCTCGAGCATCTCGACATACTGGTTCATCGTGTCGAGCGCTGTCTCAAGCTTCGCGAGCCGCGCGATGTGACTATCGTGCTGCGCGGCGTGGTTGTCCAGCCGCGCGGCAGAGTTCTGGGGGTCGATGGCGCGAAGCCTCGCGTCGAACTCGTCGAGCCGGTCTTCGTATACACCGAGCTGCGAGGCGACCTCGTCTTCGTGCTTGTCCAGCTGGACGTCGAGCTCGTCGAGCCGTTGGTCCAGCTGCAGAGCCTGCGGGATTGTGAGGGAAGGCTCCGGAGATGCGATGAAGACCGGGGAGGATGAGATGGATGAGATACGAGCGGCACGCTTGGAGGATGCGGAGGTGGGGCGCGGGGTGGAGGTGCGGCGAATAGCAGTGAGGAAGGACATGGTTGGATCGGAGAGAGGTATGGGCGTGAGGGAGGCTTGGTAGAGTTATGTGAGTGGTGATGCGTATGAAGGGTAGAGGCGCAATGGAGGAGAGGGAGCCATGAAGAGGCGTTTTATATGTTTTCGTCCGGACTAGAAGGATTGTGGTTTGGACCGCGACTAACCATTATTTGATCTCAGACTAGAGAAGACGTGTCAGATTGCTGGGAATCGCCTACGCTGTGACGAAGAGTACGTACGTAGGATGCACGTTTCAGACCACATACCTCAATAAGACTTGATTGAAAATCCGCCATAGTTTAGACACTCACATCCAGCGAGTGCTAGTGGTTAGAGAAGAGTTTTGGTCCCGACCCCGCTCTCCAGAACGCTGCTCAGTTTCAATACGGGCGTTCGTTCGGCCTAACCCCTTGAAGGTGTTGCGGAGACGGTCAGAGATAATAGAACTTCTGGGGTTGTGGCTTTGGAGCACATGCATGCGGGGGTCCTAGCTAGTAGTGGCATTTTATTGCACTGAACGTTTGTCGATGACGGACAAGACGGCGTTGCAGAGTCAATGCAGACCGGATATGTCGACACGTTGCAGGCACAAGATATAGGGAGTGGATGACGCGGTTAATTGTAGGGCATATGGTGTAGCTGGTTATCACATCCGCTTAGCACGTTGCTGAGTGCGGGGGGTCTCCGGTTCGAGTCCGGATTTGTCCAGTTTTTTGTTGTTGTTGTTGTTGGCTATGCAGTGTTGGTGGGACCCTGGCACTGGAATCGGCCCGTGTTATGTAACTAACTGATCATCAAAGAATCCATCAGGATCAAGAACAACCTCGCAACTGCGCTGTAGATTGATGCAACGATTTTCATAGTGATCTTCTGAGATTCGCTCATCTCAAAATCGCAATGTAACAATGAGTTTGCATCATTTTCTTCACTTTATTGACACTTATGAAGTATAAATTCATCCTTGCGCTCGCGGCCCGCAAAATTCCACCATGCGCCCTTAAAACCGTAGTTGATCGCCGGTTTAAAACACAACATTAGTGTAATAAGAGGTCTGTGTCACCACTAGCGCTTACAGGCCGCGACGAGTACAAAGAAGAGTTAGGCGCTCGTAGTCTGCGCACCTATGCATACTTGAGTTTGATGTGCTTTTTTAAATTAATCGCAGCCGCACAACACTGCAGGGTCTTGATCGATTCCACATGCGTACTCTAACGTGGTCACAATCGCGATTTCGCAAACTTGTGGTTGGAACACTGCAGATAAGCTGTGACGGACCTCATCTTGCTTAGATACATTTGGGTTTTACAAGGGTAGACGGGCCTGAAGTAGTCATTCCCTAGATCTAGTAGTTGATCATACTGCGACGCCTTTCAGAACTAGGCGTATCAGCCCATCAAGTTGGCGTCAATCCCATGGTAACATCCGACATCCACTAAGCCGTATTTGGTAGATATTCTCAGTGCGGCAGGTCATTGTGGATACACATCATGATCAGCGGGGGAATGCTGTGGAACGGCTGGGATGTAACCATTCTTCGATATACTGTGCTATATTATGGAGGCGAGCATCGCAGCATTACACATACATTCTTCATCCTCGCGCGTACATATACGCAGCAACCTCACGAACCACATCCCCGCTTTACCAGACATCGCACTCGAAGCAGTCTTCAATGGCTTCTCAGTACGGCGGAAGTTTACCACACATTCCTTTACTAGACCGCCTCGAGGATCAGACCAAGGAAAAATATCAGGTTAATCCTTCTAAACAAAGAAGAGGATCATTTAAGCATAGATATTACGTCGCAGGGCTGGCATTGGGCCAACTGACGATCCTAGCGTTTGGTTGGGGATTCTTAGGCGCTAAGATATACTGGAAGGAAATCCCAATGACTGACGGCCTCGCACGGCTTGCCTTTTCGCAGCCAGAAGGTACAACCTTCGTCGCTGGTATCGTGGCATCATGCATAGCGAAACTTTCCGTCTGGTGCGTAGGCAGACAAACTGATCTGCATATGACCCTTAAATCCAGCGTTTTTGGCAGGCTTTACTCTCGCGCCGTTCGCCGTGCTATCACCAGTACGCTTGTGAAAGGTCCAATGTCGCTACAGTTCTTTGGGTTCTCGGTCAAAGTGCTAGGAGGCGCCCTCTTCCTCAACAAGAAGCATCCGGCATGGACATGGGCCTCAATACCAGTATGGGCGGTAATATGTACATTGACTGCATCGTACGTCGAGTTACTCTGGTTGAGAGGAACGTGGCTGATCGAGAGAACAGCTGGACGGCCATCCTTAGTCCAACAACGGTTTCACAATCCGGCTCCGTCAGGGGCACTGAGCTTGATCTGGGAAGCTCGGCTCTCGCCCATCTCGTGGAGAAAACCTCTAAGCCTTTCATGACTAATGCTAGCAACATTGTAACTGCGCGTATGTAGACCTTCTTTGATTTGGATGCTGCTTCTCTAATATTCCTTGAAAGTAAATCCACAGTCGTATGATCTCATGGATATCGCGGGTTTTCTCGCTGGACAGTCTTCAGGGGGGGCAAGGGTTGGGTTACCAAGTACCTTCAATTTCAATGGTGCATCGTACAATATCTCTACAGGTGCGCTTGAGTTCCTGGATGATCAAGGATGCAGTGCCTGACATTTCTAGCAGGAGGTATCATTCCCTTGATACCCACATTTGTGAATCAACTACTTCGTCCGCCGGCTGTGAATTATCTAGCATTCTCTGGGGGGTACGTCAAGCCCGATACAGTTATCGACACACATTTGTCAGGACTGTCCCAGAACTATTCTGTATTTCAGCAAGGCCTCACTGCGGAAGTCTCATGCACCCAGCAGAACTTAACCTTCCCAGCCCCAAACTCCCTTACCTATAAACATAGCACCACATCGGCCGCTCAAAGTTCCGCGATATACACTTTGTGGACGGTAACAGCTCATTGCAACTACACAGCAGGCACGTTGCTCTATATATTTTGATGAGACATCTCGGTCTAATTCCAAAATACATTTCCAGCTCCCAGGTCCTCATGGCCCATGACTTATGCCACCTATGTTCTTCCAAATTCTAGTGCCGTTGGTTTTGTTCCAGTTCAACCGTGTCCTCTGCAGGGTGTATCTGGTCCGAGCAATAATAGCTTCAGTAAGCATACCCGGTTTCAAATGTTGTCGTCCTTAACACAACGTTCCAGCAATTGCAATCGACGGCAGCAGTCACAATGGCGCACCGAGCTCGAGATACGATTTCATCAAACCCACAATCTGCGAAGTCACGCCCTGGATCACGGATGTCGCTGTCGGTTACAACAACTTTATTATCAGTCCCGGAAGTCCTCAGAAGACCCAGCTCTTAGGGGAGCGCAGTCCAAGTTCCATGGCCTTCATAACGAGCTTGGTCCAATGGATTGGCGGACGGGCGCAAGCAGACATCGGAAATACGATGGCAGATTCCGTGTCCGTCATTATGGCATCGCAGAACCAGACTTCTACATTAGTGAACACGATTTTGGTGCGTTACTTTGTTATGTGCAGTGCCAGTCCACACATGCTTATTGGTCACTATTTCGGTGGACAGGAAGATTACTGGCGAGGGGTAGTCGAGTATGCGGGCACAGTAAGTGTATAAGCAAACGTCTGATACGTAAAAGTCTGGCTGATCCACGTGTTGGATGTTAACTCCTAGTACCTTCGACTCGGGTATTCCGCTGGAGATCCGAACGAAATGGAATCCCAGACCCCAAGCAATATGTCAAGAGCTTTTAATGGGACGGTGTATACTACTACCATGGGATGGTCATACCAGTCAGCCACAGCGCTTTTCACGCTCATTCCGCAGACAGTCATATCCCTACTTACAATCGCCATTCTGATGCTACCTTGTCGTAAAACCCTTCCGCTTGGTGTTGAAGAGGACTTTGATGTCGCGGAAGTAAGCGATGTCGTGCTTGCCATGACTTCGGATGGTACCGAAATCCATGGATCCCCTCCGAAAGACGGTACTGTATCAAGGAAAGACAAGGAAAATATAAGGCTAGAAGTTTTGCAGGACAATAGGAAGAGGATGATAGTCGAAAGTCAATTGTGACCGATACCTGTACTCCGTTTCCCGTATAGTTAGCCTTCTTACCGTTATTCATTTGGTTCTGTTTGTCCAATGTGCTGAACCTGCTGGTGTCCGCCATTTGAGCCCCTCGTCTGTGTTGATGCATCAGCCATATGCTGGGCTGTTGGTAAGCTAACTATGCATCTTATTCAGTCCATCTGCTCCTGTCGACGATGGTATTCAAACGAGAGCTTGGCACAGTACCACCCCTCTCGACTTTAGCTGATGCATACATTGTATGCTCGTCTGTTGGTAAGCTGTGTTTGCGAATCATTCAATCAACACATCCCTGTTGGATGACCTGCTTTGCCCAAGCCCTTAGCATATTCGCCCCTGTCCGACGCCTGGCTATAAAACGGACGGTTGTCGCCACACCAGGTTGGCTACTATTCCAGTAGCTTCTTCGCATTCGTTCATTCCCCGCTTGACCTCTCCTTGCCCACCATATCTGTCAATTTTGACCTTGCATTACTATCGTATTGTTCGTGTTGTTGTACTAAAATAACATTGTGTTCTTCACCCACTTACTGTCTAAAATCCGGAGAGGAACGGAGGCGTGTCTTGTATATATATAAAATTTGCCCGATTTTTTTGCGAACGTCTGTTTGCTGTGCTGCTTCATAATCAGGTGGCACCTTGCGCCCTGTGGTTTCATTGTTTCGTCTCGTGCGGACCTAAGAGTCGCGCCACGGGAGGCCCTTGCGGTTAAGAGATGGACATGAGAATGGCGACGTCCGAACGCCCATTTTTCGCAATCTAAAAGGGTCTGCCTACGCAAACCAGCGATCTGCGCCAATATTAATACAGCATTAGGATCCACCCCATGATCACCCCACAGCATCCTCGTGCCCCAGCGCTACTCGCTACTCCCACTCCACAGAAAACGGGGAGTCCGCCCTCCATCCCTCCTTCACCTCTTTCCACCACCACCGCCCGCCTCCCCGCTGGACCACGTCCTTTGCGTACTCACGGATCTTTTTTTCTTTTTAACTTATTGATTCGTTAAAAAGAAAAGAAAAGAACCACGAATACGTGTGTACGGCGGGGACGCCTTGAACGTTGAACACTCGCCAGAAAGCCTTTCACTTTCACTTGTTTTGCTCACGCACCGAGAATCTCACAACTTCGTTTAGGTTCGATGTAGAGGGGTGGTATAACTCCTTATTCCTTGTGCAACTGTACTCAGACACAGTGCTGTAGTCCAGACCTTCACTACGCCCAACCCTCGCCCCCACACTCTGATCCCAGCGCATAACCACTGGTATAGGTACCAAGACCGTCACTCTCTTCTAACTAGGTACAAAAATATGTATGTACAAGTGTCACTATTACTATACACATTACCGCGTCCATCGACGCGAATTATCCTTCATTCTTGGGTGCACCTCCGACTCATCTATTACTACCTACTACCACGATCACCGGGCGGTTCGTCCAAAGACAAGACAAGACAAAGACCCGGAAGGGTATCCACACGGGTATCCCGAGTCCCAACCCCCTCCACCCTCCTACAAAACCCCACCCGCTATCGCAATCTACAAACCCAGCGCCCTCACGCGCCCCTCCAGCGCGCCCTCCTCCGCAAACAGATAATTAAGCGTGCCCGCGAGCCGCACACCCGCCTGGAGCAACAGCCGCTCCACAACCCATCGCCTACGCAACTCGCCTGCGTACTCGGGCGTATCAAGCTCAATGTACTTGCTCTTCCTCCCCTCCGCCTCTGCCCCTACCCCTACCTCGCCTTCCTCCTCGAAAAGATCCTCGTGCGCATGTGCATGCGCACACCCGTGCCCCTCGACATGCGGCGCAGCGGGATACGACCGCGGGAACGCGTGCGACCCGTACGGCGGCTCGTCGAGCGCGGGCGGGAACACGATCTCGCAGTTGAGCGCGTGGATCGGCGCGGCCCACGCGTACGGGCAGAGCGTCTCGTCGTCCCACTTGTGCGGGTCCTCCGAGCCGCTCTTGGCTAGACCGGAGCTGAGACCGAGCCAGCTGAACAGGCGCTGTGCGCCCTGGTGCGCCGCGTGCAGACCCGTGTACTCCATCGCTTCGCGGAGCAGCGATGATGTAGCAGAGGAGAAGGGCGCGAACATGGAGTTGGACTCAGAGGGAGCAGAGGGGCAGCTAAGCCAGTCCTCGAGCTCGTCAGCGTACTTGCCAAACGCGCCCTCCCAGACGAGCTGGCGGATGTACGGGTCGTAGATCGTGTCGCGGAGGTTGCGCTCGAGCTCGGGCACGGGGATCGCGCGCGTGTAGTTGGACGGGACCGTGCGCAGGCGCTGTGCGATGAGCAGGCCATCCCACAGGGAGTGCAGGTCTTTATAGCGAGACGCGAATGTCAGTAATAGGAACCAATGATGAAACATGGAAAGACTGACTAGTGAGCCGCCCGTCGAAGCGGACCTTGATGCTGTTCCCGCCGCGGTCGCGTCCCGTGAGATGGAGCGGCATATGCAAGTCGCCCAAAAAGTGTATAAGGAATTTAAGCGCCGTCCGGATATCCTCTGCGTCGTCGTCTTCCCCCTCGCCGTTGAAGTTCAAGTGCACCAGCCCATCCCGCTGGGCCGCGACAAACTCCTCCAGCGTGCCGCTCACATTCCTGATGGCGCCCAGGACATTGATGCTGTCGCGGCCAGACCAGCCCTTGTCGCCGGGAAAGGCGCATGTTTGAGAGGGCCAGTCGTCGCGGGCGCCAATGTAGTGCATGGGGGCGGTCCAGCGGAACTGGGGGAGGTAGCGGATCTTGTCGGCCCAGGTGGCGATGGTGCTGATGTGGCACGGGGGCGCGTCCGGGTCGCGTGGGTAGTCGGGGTTGTTGTGGAGGTTGAGGACGGTGCAGAGCTGGGGGAGGACGGAGGGGTGGAGGTAGGATTGGGCGATGGTTGCGACTATTTCGTGGCCTGGATGTGAATGGGTGAGTATGGGGATACGTGAAGGAGAGAAAGGTTGAACCTGCAGCGCCCCAAGCGTAGACGGAGGGAACAGCGGTCGACGCGGCTGCTGCGAGCGCGAGGCCCGACAGAGTGAGACGCATGTCGCGATAGATGTGGGGTGGGTGAAGCGAGTGGGAATGAACACAACCGTATCCTGGTTTATAAAGCGTGTGGGGGTATCTAGAGCTGTGGGGTTGCGTTGGTCTAACCCTTCTAGCTGTGGATGGTAGGAAACCAAAGGAAGAGTGTTAGGCTGTATGCGTTATAAAAGGACAAGAGGCACCAGACCTGTTCTGTCCCGTTTCGGTGGGGCATGGCCACGGCGGGGGCAATAAACAAGCGGGAGGAAGAGCGGCGTCGCGACAGGGAAGGACGTCCAAGGGAAACAGGGCACAGCCACAGATAACGATAGCCACCGTCCTCCCGATTGGCTCGATCATCCTTGCACCCTCCGCTCAACGCGTCCTTGGAAAAAGACATGTCCTTCAAGTTCGACTTTGACATAGACGATCGCGCAGATGACGACCACGCTCTCCTCGGCATCACCACCGGGCCCTCCCAGCACCTCAAAAGCGCGTCTTCCGAGCCCGCCGAAGCACCCTGCACCGAGCTCTCCCTCGATCACCTCGTCCGTCCTCGCCCACCTAGCGCTTCACTCCACGCCTAATACTCAATGACTGAACCAGCTCGCCACCCTCCCTCCCGCTCTCTCATACGCAACCCTCCCTGTACCAGAGACAGATATCGCACTCGCCCGGCGCGACCTCTTCGACGCCCGCTTCCAGGTCCTCGCGCAGGCTGATCCGAGCGAGCCAGCTCGAGCCGCGGATGGGAGCACCAGCTCTGATGCACTCGCATTCCTCGACGCGCCGTCCGACCTCCTCCCGCGCGTGTACGAGGGCGGGCTCAAGACGTGGGAGTGCGCCCTCGATCTCGCGGCGCACGTCCACCGGCTCGGGTGGCCGTCGTTTGTCGGAAAGCGCGTGATCGAGGTGAGCCTCATCCCTATTCTGCTCTTCTCAGAGGCGCTCATTAAATGACGTGGGGCGGATGAACAAAGGTCGGGTGCGGCACCGCCATCCCCTCTCTCTACGTTCTGCACACTCTGTTCTCCGGTCCACCGCCAGCAGACACAGACGGCACCCAGGAAACGCACGTCCATCTGCAGGACTACAACGCCTCCGTGCTCGAGCTCGTCACATTCCCAAACATATTTCTCGCATGGTGTGCGTTCCCTAACACCTACTCGATTCGACTAACCGCTGACCATCTCCACCAGACACATCCCCAGCCGCATCACCACACCGCCCCTCCCTAGACCCAAACTCCCCCGCCGGCGAAACCGACGACGACTCCTCCCCAGGCGAACTCACCCTCACCCCCGCCCTTGTACGCGCCTTCGCAGACGCTCTATCCACACACCGCATCCGCCTCCGCTTCTTCGCAGGCGGCTGGTCCTCGCTCTATCCGTCCCAGCTGCTCCCCGCTCCGAGCCCACGGCAGTACGACCTCGTTCTCACCGCCGAGACCGTCTACCGCGCGGACGGCCTGCGCCCGCTCGTGCGCGTCTTGCGCGAAGCGAGTCTCGGTGACTCCTCAGTACCTTCCGTTGACCAACATGGAATGGATGTTGAGAATAATGAGGGAGAACAGGGGCAAGGCTTGTGCCTCGTCGCGGCCAAGGTCGTGTACTTTGGCGTCGGAGGGGGCGTCGTAGAGTTCATCCGCGCTGTCGAGGACGGCCAAGCCGGGTTGGAACAAGGACGAGTTGAGAAGGTATGGGAGCACTCGACAGGGGTGGGCAGGGCTATCCTTCGTGTGCGATGGAGATGATGCATCGATCCGAAGCATTTTGGAAAAAACAGTCGTATTGCAACGCATATATCTATGCTACTTAACAGTGATATGTAGATGTACACCAACGTAACACCTGCAAATGAGAAATCGTCAGCACTGCGTTCGACCGGTTCCATAGATATGATCGATAAACGATAGAACAGAGAGATGCAAAAGTCAGAGAAGCCGATGTTTTCAAGTCCCCTTGCAAAGCGACCGCAGCAGCGACGCGCGGCGATCTCAAGACGAGACGCCGGCGCCACGCACTGCGGTGCCATGTGCGAAGGAGCGCTCAACGAATGGATGAACTTGGTTTCGTCCTACAGGTAGGAAATGGGGACGCGCGCGGGAGACGTACTCACGATGGATGTGACGATGGGGTGTGGTTGGAGAAGGGGAGGGATCTGGGGAGAGTGAAGTGGTTAGCTAAAGGATTTAAAGAAGAGCAAGAGCAAAGGGAAAAGAGAAGGAGAAAGAGGTCAGAAGAGTTTTTGGTATGTCGTTGTCCACAAGAGCCAGGCTCTTTCGGAAGCAGAACTGAATAGGAATCATCACAAAGGGTTTTACGGCGCGCTATCGCGCAGCCACGCCGGAAGAGCAAAGAACATCGTTGGATGAGGGGACGGATGCTCACCATGTGTGGTTGGGCGTCTTGCGGTTCGTCGCGAGACGCGAGATGCAAGACGCAAGACGCAAGATGAAGAGGAAAAAAACGTAGAAGAGCGTGTGAACGGTGGCTGGTGCTGCAACGTATTTGGAACACCGACATCGGCGCTTGAACTTACCCGTTTGCGTCGAGCGGAAGATTTCGTACTTGCTTTCAAGCGCTCCTGGCTGGGTGGCTTACCCATGAACTAGCATGGTGCTAGAAAAGAGGATTTGGACCGCGCATCAACGGAATCCCTGCAGCAGGTGAGCTCGCTCGGTTTCCCCCATTTTTTCATGATGTATACCTATCCATCGAGTCGGCGACGCGCAGCGATGAGCCGCTCTCGTATCATGCATCACCAACTGAATCTTTTCCTCTTCCGTTCCCTCTTCTTCTTCACCCTTTACTTCTCGATATTTCTTCAAATCCCACTTGCTAACGCTTTCCACGCAGATGTCAGCAGTCCTCGCATCGCCCGCCCAGGCCGTTTTCTTCCCACAGAAGAAGCACATCGGCGGTTCGCCCCTACTACCGGACACCCGGGTAAGCGCAGGCTCTATGAACCCCGCACGCCCCCTTCTGTCTTGGTCTGCTCGCTCTATCATCGCTCCCGCGAAAAGACGATATCATACCCATCCGTTAGTGGGCGACGTCAATACCATGGGCCCTTTCTAACACGCACCACCCTCTGATCGCTCTCCGATCTATCTCCGCTTTCTTCATACTCGGCTTGCTCACGTCCTATATCACACAGTCAGCGGTCACCAACTCGACCTGGTATTGTCTGGAATGTCGTCTATGGTGAGCATCACGTTTCGTTTGTATTTTATTTTAAGAAGACGCTGCCAGACACGGCGTGCGTCTTCGCTCAAGATGTTTAAATTATACAAGCATATGTCCGACCTTTGATGAAGGACAAAATGATTTCTGTTCTCTGAAGCTTCCTTCTTTTTGATCAATGTCATGTTGGACTTTCGATGCTGACTACGCTTTCTTCGTTTAGGGTTGACTCGTAAGTCGTTGTATATCTGCTTTGTTTAGTTGTATGTTAGGGTAGTGCCATGTATATTACCAGCCAATACTACATGTGCCTTGAGAACTTTGAATGTGATGGAAACATACGTGTGATAGTTTAGCACTTATCCTTGCGCGTGAAGCAATGCGCTAAGGTCAGGCTTCCGCTATCGCGGCATACGTCCCGGAATCCTACACCCACATCCTGCCCCGAGCTGTCCACCATGGTCCACCCTGGTCCACGCCGAGCTTCGCCGATAAATATGTTCGGCACCGGTGAGATGGTGCAGCGACCAATCAGTGGAAACTTTCTGTGAGATATTGTCGCATGAGGAGTCAGCCACTGTCAACGGCGGCGTCTACTCGGGACCGTCACCATCACCGGCGCGTTGTGGGTTGATACTTTAGCTGACGTTCTGCAGGTCGTCGTACCCCAGGTCTTCGCAGCGCATTTCGCTCGTGGACTATTATCTTCGACACGTCCAGGTCGCATCTTATTTGTACTTCGCCAGTATAACTTTCGCGTTGATACAGGTTCAGCAACATTCATCTTGAGGCCATACGGATACTGCAGTCTCCGGTGAGGCTTCCTTCAACTTTACCCCGTACTGTTGGAGCTGCCTTTCTGATGTGATGAACACGGTAGAATCTAGCACTATGCCAGTGCCGGATGTGCGGCTCCTCGCGTCTGCGGTGCTTGCTGCGACGGCGGCCGCGAGCTTTCTTTTGAATGCGCTCGCCGGGCCAAGCAGAGAGCGTGGAATCAAGCTGCCTGACTGTGATGGCGCGCTTGCTGCAGAGTTGCCTGCTGGTGGCAGCTTGAATACGAGGGATCGTGATCCGTTCGATGTGACGCGCGCGGAAGACGCGGTTGAGGGGTATCCTGTTGATGAGGATCGGTTTTGGGCGAAGGTGAGCTGTGCGTATGCGTGTCTTAAAGGAGCTCGAACTCACGAGACGGTAGACTCGGCTTTGGAAGACGGCGCTGGCTACAGTTCTTGCACTCATTCTCGTGCTTCGAGCCGTGTGTTTGGGATGGACGATCACCAATTCGAACCGGGACCGCGCTGAGCAGCAGCAAGAAACCACCGTGAACGCGCTGCTGACCGCATACGCGCTATACACCGCGCTCTTCGCCGTCCGCTCCGTGGGCCACTCCGCCAGCGCGGACGTGCAAAAGCACAGCAACGCGGTGGCACACCTCGCCGTCCTGACCGCGCTCCCCTTCGTCCTGCTCGCGGTCATCGCCGTGCTCACGGGCGTGCTGTCCGCGACGTCGGCCATCGTGGCCCTCCTGGACGGCGCAGCGCTCGTGCTGCACCTCATGGCGATGCTCATGGCGTGGTCGATGCCGCTCGGGCCGCGCCGCTATACTTCCCGCCCCGCGATATTTACTACGAGAAGGCCGCTGCCGGGCTTCAAGCCGGCGAGGAGCGGGCGCAGGCGCAGGAGAATGTATGCGGATATGTGACACAGTCCATCTGGGCGCGTCTGCTCTTTTCGTACACGCACGGGGTCGTCATGCTCGGCCATCGTAGCTCTGCTGGTCCGGACAGCGCGCAAAGCGGGTTCGAGATTGTGGATCTTCCTGTGCTCCCGCTCAGCATGCGCGCGTCGTACCTCTATACGAGGATGCGCCGTGCTGTGACGACAACGACGACTAAGCCAGGGTCGGGGTGGAGTCTTGGTTGGCGCCTCGTACGCGTTAACGTGGGTGCGGTCGTTGTGCTGCTGGTGCTCACGGCTGTTTCGGCGGTGCTGCGGTATATGCCTGCGTTGTTCGTAGAGCACATCGTTGGGTATCTCGAGTCTGATCCTGAGAGGAAGGACAGGCGGTTGGGGTGGACGTATGCCCTCGGTTTGGCGGTGGCTACGTATGCGCATGTTATAGGTGCGTGGGGCATCTCTGCATCCGTTTGCCGCCCCATTGCTAATGCGTCTCGGCGGATAGTGTCGAACCAGGTCATGTTCTTCAGCTCGTCAATCCTCCAGAGCCGTCTGCGTCTTGAGCTTAACACGATTCTCTTCCACAAGACGCTGACGCGAAAAGATCTCGCGTCGTATGGTGCCGCGTCTGGTCCCTCTGGCTCAGACTCGGAGGAACAAGGCGAAGAGCTCGCGAGCAAGGCGGAAGTCATGACGCTCATGACGAGCGACGCGGATCGCATTGGCGAGTGTGCAAGGAGCATCAACACGCTTGTAGGTTCGTACTGGCTGTGATAACCCACACCATTTTCCAAATTGCTAATCCTGTCGATGTTTCCCTTTGTGCATGGATAGACGTACCCATCCAGATCGTCGTTGGCACGCTTCTTCTCTACAAGTTGCTCGGCGTCTCGAGCCTCATCGGCCTCGTTTGCGCGTTCGCCTTCCTGCCCTTGAACCAGCTTAGCTCTGGGATCGTAATGCGCGCGCAAAAGACACTTATGAAGTCGAGGAGCGAGCGCGTGTCCTTGATGAATGAGATTCTGGGTGCTATCCGGATGCTGAAAGTGGGTTATTTGCGCATTACCATCAATGAAAACGTGTATTGACTATAGCGAGTGACACTCAGTTTATGGCCTGGGAGCGAAGTTATGAGCACAAGGTTCTCAAGGTCAGAGAGCGGGAGTTGAAGGCGCAGAAGTTAACATACATGATTGAGGTAATAGCTCGCTCCCTTTCTTGTTGGACTCATCTAAACCAACTTGAATTGACGCCAATCGCAGGTCTGCCTCAGCGTCATACTGTATGGACTGGAACTCTCGACTTTATGGTTTCGCATAAATAACCGCTGCTTTATCAGGGATGGATCTCCTATTGTGGCCACGCTTGTTGCGTTTTGGCACTTCGCCTTCGTCAGGCAGCAAACTCTGGCCCCGTCTATTGCGTTTGCTTCGGTAGGCTTTTCTTGAATCTGCTCCGTCTTATTGGTTTTGTACATTAGCTGACGCTGACTTGTCAATCTAGATTCTCGGTCTGTGCATGATGTTGCTGACGTTGCGTGGTTTACTAAAGTATTTGCCCAGTTTTCAACGAAATGAAGATTGCGTTGTATCTGCTCCCCAACTTATTTGTCGGTCTACTCCAGGTATGTTCTAATTATGTATTTCTCGTGCCGAAACATTTGCTCATACGTCGTATACTCCTCGTGTACCTAAGGCATTCGTATCCCTCTGCCGCATCGAGAGATACCTCGCTGGCACGGAGGTACCGCTCCCCGACTCTGCCAGCCAACCGGAGCAGATTTCGCTTTGCAATGCATCCATCACCTGGCCCCGAGGACGCGGTGCTATCGATAGCAGACGTAGCCAGTTCACGTTGACTGACCTATCGTTCGAGCTCCCGCCCGGCGAGCTGTCACTTATCTGCGGGAAGCTTGGAAGCGGGAAAACGCTGTTGTTGCTTGGGCTGCTTGGGGAAGCGGACGTTGTGGCGGGACAGGTTTTGTGCCCGCGATCTACCCCTAATGCACTAGCTTCCATGAGTCACGGCCTGCCTATCGAAAGAGAAGAATGGGTTGTCAAGGGCGTTTGTGCTTATGTTCCGCAGGTATGGTTGTTCTTTCGTCTCTTCGGTGAGCAGTTAATGTATTATGGACTCTGTCACCAGGTCGCATGGCTCCGCAATGCTTCGATCAAAGGTTCCTCCATTTGACCATCAAAAGACTGGATCTGACCCATGTATACATTGTTATAGACAACATCCTGTTTAATCTGCCATTCGATGAAGAGCGCTACCAAAAGACCCTTGAGGTTAGCCAGTTGCCCTCGATCGGTGACCGCCTTTGCTGATATGTCAAACGCAGGTTTGTGCTTTGACGGCAGACCTACAGATCTTGGAAGACGGCGATGAGTCTGAGATTGGCGAAAAAGGGATCAACCTCTCGGGCGGTCAAAAGGCACGAGGTACGTACACGAGCTGACTCCACATGTTTAAGGAACTCACCTCACTCATTAGTGTCCTTGGCAAGAGCGGTATACTCCCGAGCCTCGGTAGTCTTGTTGGATGATGTATTGTCTGCAGGCACGAACGTCTATTTCTACTTTGGTACAATACGCTGACACCCCTCTAGTCGATGCGCATACTGCATACCACCTCTACAACCAGTGCCTCAAGGGCGAGCTGATGCAAGGCAGGACAATCGTACTCGTCTCGCACAACGTTCAGCTAGCTTCTTCCGGTGCTAGCTATGTTGTTGCACTTGATAACGGCCGCGTCGCGTTCAGGGGCGATACCAACGCTTTCCGTTCGTCATCTATCATGAGTCAGTTGGCTCATGCAGAGATTCTGGATGAGTCCGAAACGGCCAGCGATGACAAGGAAGATCAGCCGATGGACACAGGTGCTCAGGGTAAAATCACAGACACAAGCAAAGTCAAACCAGAACAAGGGCATATCAAAACTCCTCGTAAGCTCGTCCAAGACGAGAAGCGTGCACAAGGCCGCCTCGGACGCAATATCTGGGGGATATACATGACAGCGTGCGGCGGCTCGTTTTACTGGGCTGTCTTCTTCCTGGTATTTATCTGCGCGGCTCTGATACCGGTTGCCGAGAATTGGTGGTTGAAGTGAGTGACGTCTGGGATTTGTGTCCGCTTTATGCTCATTCGTTTTCTTGAAGGACATGGTCGGGCTCGAGTGAAGGTGCCATTGAGGAAAAAGGAGTAATTTATTACCTCAAAGTCTACGCTGCTGTGAGTCACTTCTTATCGAATAACTATTGATCTAGAGCTCATAAGCTGGAAGATCACGCTTGCAGGTCTGGTATTCAGGGTAGTACCCGACTATGTGGTGTGTAAGTGCGAACAACAGGACTCTCATGAAAGCAGCTGAACATTTCCCTAGTTACTGGCGGGATCACAGCTTCTACAAAACTTTATAAACGTTGGCATGTTCTACACTAGACAATTGAGTCAAGCTGATGTCATTACCTTAGGCATGCTGGAATCAGTTTTGCTTGCTAACATCCGTTTCCATGATACCGCTTCTCGTGGCGTTCTTTTGAACAGGTTCGCAAAAGATTTTGAAGGTAATGTCCAGTAATTCAATGTCTGGCCAACACAATCGCTGATATCAGATACCAGTTCTCGACAGCGTGCTGCCAGGGGACTTCGGGCGTATATTCCTATTTGGACTCGCATCATTGACTACGATTGTCGTTGTCATAACGGTTGGAGGCTGGGTGTTCCTGATTGCTGCATGTTTGGTTGGATACATGTACTGGCAAGGTAACATATGAAGCATCGCCTGGCCGAATGAAACCATATCTAAAATCTCGTTCTCAGTTGCCAAACTCTACGGAAAGACGGCACAAGATATCCGCCGCCTAGGTAAGTTGCTATATGATAAGTCTTCTTGGCATCTGTACTTATCCAACCGATTCAGACTCAGTGGCTCGCTCGTCGCTATACTCAATCTACGGAGAGACAATTGCAGGAGTCACTGTCATCCGTGCATTCGGCGCCTCATCAAAGTTCTTGCGGGATATGATGCGTTGTGCCGATACTGTGCGTGCCATGTTCACTACTTGCGTACGAACGCTAACAGGCTTTTCATTAGAATGCCAATCCATTCTTTTGGACGTGGGGTGGTAAAGACGTCCGTTTTCTTGCTACTTACTGCCTTACTTATTGAAGCTATTCAGTGAACCGATGGCTGTCATCCCGGTTCTATCTCCTCGCGGGAACCATGGTTGCCTTGACTGGCTTTGCTGCAGTGCTTTCACCACAAATATCCGCACCGTTGGCAGGGTTTTCCCTTGCTTTTGCTGCTGGTATTTCGTCGAACGTGAGCAGGTTTATTGCACCTTGACATTGGAATAATGCGACTAATAGATTTTTAGCTCTATTTCTTTGTATGTCCGAATTATGCATATGGTCTGAAACTTCGGAGAAAACATATGACATTTCATAGGTGCGGATGTACACGGCGGTGGAGCAGTCACTGGTAAGTAAACGTCAATACCGCTAGCTTCGGTATTATGATAATGGAATTACCTCAGGTTGCTCTCGAGCGAGTGGATGAGCTCAGCAACATTGAGCCCGAGTCCCCCGAGATCCTGGAGTATCGGCCATGTGCGTCATGGCCTGACCGTGGCTCCGTGGTCTGCGAAGATCTGGCCATCCGATATGCTGTAGGTCTGGTCTTGTGCGAAAATTCTCCAGGCCTAACATTGCGAGCGAAGCACGATTTACCTAACGTCCTGCATCGCCTGAACTTCGAGGTGAAGCCCGGTGAAAAGGTACAGGAAAGTCGCCAATAACATATCGGGATGTTTCTCACCACTGTTTTACAAGATTGGTATCCTCGGGAGAACTGGCTCCGGAAAGAGCACCCTGGCTTTGTCATTGTTCCGCTTTGTCGAAGCCACCGAGGGTCGGATTGTCATTGATGGCGTGGATATCTCCAAGATTGGTCTAACTGACCTGAGGAGTAGACTCACTATCATTCCGCGTAAGTTTCCTTGCGGCTCCCCACTGTGTACTTGCGATTGACTAAGCGCTCTTAGAGGACCCTACGATCTTGAGTGGGACATTGCGTTCAACACTCGATGTCTTTGGCGAGTATGATGACGCGGACATTGTAAGTATTTTTAGACGTTCGGGGGAGTACACACTGATGACTTTACCACATTTTGTAGTACGAGGCTCTCAAACGGGTTCATCTTATACCCTCTGTTCACCAATCGGAGGCAGAGACTGATGATTTGGAAGCTATCAATGCGAATGCTTTCCGTAATCTTGACTCCCTAGTTTCTGAAGGCGGCGACAATTTCTCAGCCGGGTGAGCAATCTCGATACCTTGAGTTCGTGACTGCTGCCTTATTCCAGTTACTCGTAGAGAAAAGCAGCTGATTTGCATGGCTCGAGCAATCTTAAAACACTCACGGGTTCTGGTTATGGATGAGGTAAGCTTCCTCAGCCACTGGGACTGAAACGTTATTGACGCCTGTCGCTTGATGCTCTAGGCTACAGCTAGGTAATGATCTCGATCACTCACATGATCTGTTGTTGATGTACAATCAAGTGTGGACTATGCAACCGACGAACTTATCAGTAAGACCATCAGAGAGTAAGTGCACAGTTTTATAGAGAAGCATGTTTAATTAATAGGCTTTCTCAGAGAATTCTCCTCAAGTACGATTTTGACCATCGCCCATCGTCTGAGGACTGTCATAGACTACGACAAGGTAAGCCAACAATTCATTGAACCGCCCCTGAGCTAATGGACCTCCAGGTAATGATCCTCAATGACGGCCACATCGTGGAGTTTGATAGGTTAGCTATGATTCCTGGAACTTCACTCTTTCCTCCTTTGACACCTTCCAAAGGCCCTCGGCACTTCTCAATGATAAAACTTCAAGCTTTTACTCACTGTGCAAGGCAACCGGAGAAAGCGAGTTCAATGCTCTAAAGAAGATGATTGGCATGTGAAATTAATGTCAGCTCTCATTCCCTCTCGTTTATGGGAAAATCAGATCCGTGACCGCTACTCTCAGCTCCATATATAGGGTCTTCGCCATGTTTCAGCTTCATGATTTTGATTATCGCAGACTTACTTTTCGTTAAATCTTATGCTTGAGCAGTTACTACATTCTCTCTCTTTACTTTCACTCCCACATTACTTCGTGGCCGCGATACTTTATCAAATCCAATGTTGTTTGTTACGTTCCATAGTAGTGTCCCTTCCGCTTCCAATCTAACGATATTAAGTAGCAACCAATCTCCGGGGAAGAGCCTTGCTAATCAAGTGATTAGATGTTTATTAGAATAACAACATCCTGAGGATGGGCACTCCGTACACCCATTATTTGGCCGCTCGTACCCGATATGTTTGGTCACTCGTCCTTTTTGTCGTCTTCTTCAAATATATCCTTGTCAGAGAGTTTTAAGAAGGCATTTACAGTACAACACGTCAACTCATGATACCACTTCGTACAAATCAGGTTAATGAATAACTAAATAAATTCTCGCATAAGATCAATGCATCTCTCGTATCAATGCGGGAGAGATGATAGGGCGCCTTCTGAGGAGTTTCCGTACGCAGAATACGCAGGACAAAGATTTTCCCAGGAATCTGACCGCCCCTTGTGTCAGCGAAACAAATAAAGAACCCGATATCCATACGTACCCGGTACGCGGAGATGCTCTGTCCTCCGAGTGCCTTCGGCAAGGACTACAGCGAACCCACTGGATAATGTAAGTAAAGGTATGAATGACAAAGTTTCTAACGTACTGCAACAAATGCCAGTCATTGTGACTGATGCGGAGACAGATTAGACTATAAGGTGTTTTCAGCGTTAAAAGTTCTTACCAGTGGAGGAACCATGGGCCGACGTTGTCCGTCACGAAACGGATAGTGACATTATCGCCAGGGTTTCCGAGGGACACCGTGTCTCTCCGAGCAGGATTATAGAAGTTTGGCTCTTCTTCTCCAGCTGAACGTACGACGTCAAAGACGTGCTGTAAAATAATGAGTATATGGCATTGGCGGAATAGTAAAAGAAGATACGCACGCCGTGAAGATGGATAGGATGCGGCCATCCGGGAACAGCATCCGTCGTAGGAAAGCTAAGCTCGATGGTCTTGTTTAGAGGTAGCTCGTAAACAGAGCCCCTCGGCATGATGTCAGAGGGGTGGACCCTGCCATTGAGGATCTGAAGTAAGACGGGTGTCGATGGCGGCTTGAAACTGACGTTGTTCATCGTGAATAGTCCATTGCGATTTCCGAGCTCGAAGTTGATGTTTACGTCTGCTTGGCCAATCTCGGGTACACCCGGTGCTCCTGGGCTGACAAGCGGATGGATCATGCTGTCTGTTAAAGGGGTGAGCAAAGGAGTGACTAGGTCATCATCGAACTCTGATTCCTGTGATGCAGGATCCGAGTGGTCAGCCCCTGTGTACCGTAAGATGGCAGAGTTCCGTCCGCCCGTGAAGGGGCGCATCGCGTCGGGAGGCCTTGCGCGAACCCAATAGTTTCCAACAGCTTGATTGGCCCTGACGACGATTGAGTAGCGCTGTCCAGAAAAGACAGTAACGATGTCCGCTTCCACCGGTTCAATCGTGATTCCATCGACCTCGATGATAGTCATCGTATGCTCTGCGATGGAGAAGTCAAATTGCCGATCGCATGACATCCCCACGACGCGAAACCGGTATGCCTTCCCATGCTCGACTTCGATGACAGACAGTGGCTCTGAGGGCCCTCCCTTGTATCGACCTTTGCCGTTAATAAGAGTCGTATTGGATATTATGGGCGCGTATTTGTCGGCAAGTTCCGGTGAAAGCTGGTGATACCAGTCGGTAAGCGTTATGACGGTGTTTTCTTACGAAACTCATGTCAGCTTACTACTGTAAAACGAACTCAATCAACTTACCATCATCAACATCATACTTGTCTAAGTGAGGGTCCTCGGGGTCATAAATGACGAGTGGACCTCGTAAGCCGTCACAAAACTGTGTCTTATAGTGCGAGTGATAGAAGTAAGTGCCGGCTTGATCTTGAGCATTGAAGGCGTGGGTAAAGGACTCGTCTGGAATGAGGGGGCACTGCGAGACGAATGAGGTACCATCGGCCCAACTGGAACCGTGTTGGAAGATGCCATGCCAGTGCTAGGAGGTTTTAGCTTAGCAAACGCATTGTGCGTGTCGCGAAGGTAAACTTACGACACTAGTCGCCTCGGCCAATGACGGGTCATCCAGCTCATTCTCCACTGTAACCCTGAAGTCGTCTCCCTATGAAGCATTTCAGCTTAGGCGCCAATGAGACTGCCCGTTGACGAACGCACCTTTTTAGCCATGATGAGAGGACCAGGTGTTATACCGTTTACGACGGTGGCCCTGCAGCGCTAAGAGAGATATGGAAGATAGTGTTATAATTAATCTTACAAGCGTGGAAAGCCATCTGGAGAGATTTGGCGGTCGGAGATGACCAGCTTCGAGACAGGGCCCAGCGTCGGAGGAGAATGAGTACTACTTTCGGCCCGTCGACCATCCACGCGGTGAAATGTTAGCGTCAAACACGAGAGCAAGCCCGCGAGAACCATAGAAAGTCGATGCCCCATGGTGATGATGGCGGAGAAACAAGCACCGCGCGAGGAGAGCGAGAAGCGGTGAGAGATGTAATGAAAGGAAGATTGGTGCTTGCGAGCTGCGCAGCACTACCTCATGTAAGATGTCCCTAGGTACAATTATAATTCTTGCCATGATCCATTAGTCGCTATTCAATCACCGCAGAGAGGCGCGCCTGTAGTCCCTATTACGGAGGAGAGTACTGAAAACATGGAAGATAAAGTCCTCAGCACATTGACGACAAATCGATTTCCATCTTAAAAGGTAGTGAGCTTACCGTTACTGGCCTTTAAGTGTTGTAAGACATGCGCCATGTTGTTGAAAAAGCAGGAATCGGAGCGAGATTGGACGTCTTCCAGCCATTTCCCGGGTTAGGAGCCCAGGAAGTGGCGATATGCGTCCCTCAAGTGGCTGGCTCAGAGAAAAATGACATGTATGCATGCGTCCCTATCGGTTCCCCAATTGAATATTGAATGGCCCTGTTATGGCAAGGTTTTTGGACTGGATTCGGATTTCAGGAGTTTGACCAACGCCTGATCCTTCAGCATTTTTAGCTGCGATGCGGAATGTTCTTTCTCCCCAATATCAATGTCAGAGGAGCGCTCTGTAAAAACGAGTTTGGATCGCTGGAGGCTGAGCGCTGAGTGCTGAGGAGAAGATGGTAGCGAGCGAGAGCAGGCTACCGGGAATTCCCAGGACGCGACTCTCGTAGTCGCGCCGGTTCGGGGACAGTTCGGGGCCGATCGCTGCTTCGTTGCCTTGATCGTTGTCCACCCCTCTACTTGAATCAAGGAGTTGCATTTCGTTCTATGTACAATCTGGTGAGGAAAACTTTACTTTTACAGTGAGCGGGGGCATTCATATTCAACAGGTCCACTCGACCAATCCTTTATTCTACATCTCTCCATGGGCGGTCCACGTTGGCCTCGGACTCTTCTATCAGGCCATCGTAGCCCTGAGAGTGTACAGTAGCCAGCGTCAACTGCTCCATGCGACGGCTAAACTCATTCATGTCCACCAAAGCGGCCTCGCGAATAATAGCGTCATAGCCTCCCGATTCATCCACTTCGATGCGAGTGTCCCATTCGGGTTGGGGGCCCATCCAGCCGTTGTTCAAGTGGATGTAATTCATGAATGAGCGCCATAAAGGGTCCAAAGAGAGGACGTTGGGATCGCCGATGACGATCAGGAGGGCTTTGGCTCGGGTAATGGCAACTGTTGTAGGAGGTCAGCCTCGATAAATCCCGGATTCAAAGGAGCGAATCATGCTTACCATTGAAGCGACGTGGGTTTGCCACGAAACCGAGGGTGTGCCTGAGATCGTACTCGACCAAATCGCGGCTGCTGCGAACGGTTGACAAGATAATCACCTTGCGTTCCTGCATACCAGGTCAGAAAATCGTGATCTCCTTGTTGCTTTAGCGAATCACGCTTACCTGGCCCTGAAACTCTTCAACACTACCGACTTTGATGCCGTCTGCTACAGCCCGGAGAGAAGCACGAATCTTCAAACATTGAAGATGATAGGGGGTAATAACACCAATATCGCTGTCCGCTTTGTGGATAGTTAGTATTCTGACTCTCCGTGGACAGTCAGGAAGAATCTACTTACTAGAGTTATATCCCCTTCGCGCCCCCTTCAGCTTTTCTACCCACTTCTTCACCTGCGTCACCTCATCAATGTTACAGTACGAAGGCGATGTCGCCTCGCGGTCATCCTTCCCTGTCACCGCATGGAATATGATTGGGAAGGTCTTCGATGGCAATTCCGAGTACCCCAAGTATGCATTGATAACGCCGGGGTCGCCGCACGCTTCAAGGTCGTTCGAGTAGAACCGCTCATTGGGGAAGCGTAGGATGGCAGGGTTCGAGCGGAAGTTCTTGGTGAGCTTGACAGAGCTATTCACGGGGCGAACGTTGACGTCAGCTACATATTCGGCTGCCTATTGACATTAAAATAGGATGGACATACCTCCGATTCGGGCTGACACCGGATGTCGCCATGAACACATCTCTCTCCATCAACCTCTCCATGAAGCTCTTCTCGAGCCCCAGCTCACGCGCGACTCCAGAGCGAATAATTGGCCCTAACTGCTTCGGGTCACCCGAGAGCACGACGTTGGTTGCGTTGTCCGCGATCGTCTTTATGGATATCATCACCTCCGGTTCCGTCGCCTGCCCTGCCTCATCTACGAAGATGTGGGAAAAGTGCCCACGCTGAATGCCGATGCCGTAAGGGATAGACGCGGAGACACACGTCGAGACAATCACTCGGAAATTGCTGAAGCGCTCCAGGGGAGGTGTGGAGTAATGGCCGCGGGTCATGTAAGTGTATGCCTCGAGCTCGTCCGGCGTCTGGTTCTTGTACCGAGAGGGCGCGTAGAGGCGGAAGAGCTCGTTAGCGGTCATGTAAGGCGCAAGCCTGAGTGCAATAAGATCCGCTGCGGAGTTGCTCGGGGCCGTGGCGAGAATGCGAGCATTGGGATTGAAAGCGAGAATTTGTCGTATTGTCTCAATAGCGGTAATGGTCTTTCCCGTCCCAGGAGGACCAAATATGACGAATGGAGAGGAACCAGGCGGCTGGCGGAGAATAGACGTGACCGCCAACAGCTGAGGTGGGTTTCGGGCAATCAAAGGGTTGAATGGTCTGAAAGCACGGCCCGGATTGAAAGGCAAGACGTGATCTAGGACCGGGAAGAGCAGCCTGTCGACGGCGAATGCTGTGTCCAGTGCCTGGTGTTGGCGCCGAACGGGGTATCGGTTGAGCTTGAAACGGACAACATACGGCTGCGCAACAGTCCATGTGCGCTTGAAATCAGCACCAAATTTCAAGCCGACCTCCTCCTTGTGGACAACGTGAACACCGCCTTCGTACCACTTCCCATCAGGGTCCCCGTGTCGATGGACGAGGATACGGTCCCCTAGAGAACTATTAGTTTATGCGTTTCTTATCTATGTCGAAGCCGATACTTACCAACTAAAACACTAGGCCTCTTCTCAGCGAGCCCCGGAACGTCCAAGCTAGGACGATATTAGGCCTTAGCGATGGTTATTATAAGAGGGGCGCTTACTAGTAGAAAGTATTTCTGCTGTCTGTCGTCACAAGCTGCCCTGCAACGTACTTGATATTGAAGGATGAATGTGCACGAAGCTTCGCGTCGGCGATATCATAGTGCTCAAGGTCCCGCCTTGTCATGCGTAAGCCTAGCGACCAAGGTAGATGAAGAAATCGAGACTTACTCCATCCTGAATTCCTCGGCCCAAACTAACGTCTTGAATTGACGACCGTACGTCTCCTTCGTAAAGCTCGGCGGCAAGAAACTATTCCTCAACTGCTGCACGATATGCTGAGTTGAACCCTGTGAGAGAACAGCCATCAAGCGTTCCGGGATCGGCGCCTTGGGAAGAGCGACGATGTACGGGATAGCCTTGGTCGACTGCGGGAATTCTCCGGCAACGACGTCCTTCTCCTCACGGCGCTTCGTCTTGGGGCGGGAAACATATGGCGTCTTGGGCTTGAACCGCTCGTAATCCTCCTTGCTGCCAGACACAGCACGCAAGGAGCGCACGATGGCAAACTCCTGATCGAGTTTGTGGTCTTTTAATGTGAACTGAACACGGTCGATAGCATGGCCTGCGAAGCTTTGGCGAAATGTGACGATGATGGGATTGCGTTTGCCGTACGGTACTCCAGTGTTGTAGTCAGAGACACAGAACCTAGGGGGATCGTTTAGGTGAGTGACATCAGAAGACCATCACATCACTTACGACGAGGGCGAATTCCTAGGCACTAGGAGCATCTTGACTTCCGATATCGAAATGCGAGACGACGGGACGTCGGTTTGGACGTAAAGAGTCTTAGACACCCCTTGAGCTGCGTCTTCGAGCTCTACAACGCCGAAGTCGAGCTCCTCCGACACTGTAACCCCATGCTTGTCCTTCTCGGCGTCGTCGAGATTTTGCTTGAACCTTGAATAAATGGTCTTCTTGCGATGCACGGATCCATTGAGATGACCAGACCAATGCGAGGCGATAACCACGACATTGCACAAAGCACAGTAAGTGATCCCAGGGATTGACTCGGGGGCCGCGGGTACATTGGCCGATGGGTCTCCAGCGGCTTTACGGATGTGCTTGCGCCCGTTGATATGCATTTCCCAATGTACACCCGCATACACTTTGCAGACGGAGCAGTACTGAGTAGTCGATGCCCCACGAAGTTTGTTAAGATGTTTTTTGCCCGCTACATGCATCTCATAATCCGCACGGGAGGTGAAGATTACTCCACAGAGGTCACAAGAGATGACGTCGTGAGAGAACATGCAGGCGCCATTGTTACAGACGCCTTGCCGGAGAAGATCACGGCAAACTGCAGGCATTGATGATGAACGAGAGGGGGAGCGGGGCGCGCGAAGAGTCCAGACGCCTCAGCCAGCCCCTTCATATAAGTCGTCAGTTCTTGTTACGGCATGCCAAAACTCCTATGTGAATCTATGTGAATCCACCGGTACATAATCAGCCTCGAGGCAATGGGCGGCTAGATTGGACCTACTAATCCGTTGCTAGCCAAGTCCATGAGGCAAGAACGGGTTTCTCATAGAAGCCGGCTCTCCAAGGACGGCCCTTGATGAGGAGCCTGCGTGATCAAGACCTTGTTTCCTCAACACGGCAAACTCAAGCCTTCCATACCTCAATCAGTGTGAAGCAGATGGATGGTGGCATAGAAACCTTGTGCATCGGGCGCTTATAGGTGAAAGAAACGGGCGACAAAGCAAAGTGGAATTAAAATAGACTAGAGACACACTAATGCAGATCAAGTGCTCTATGAGAAGAGCTTGTTTACAGACGTGTTTCCTTCTTGGTTCTTCTTTAGTACCTTCGCAATCGCAAACTCAAAGTCCTCCTGTGTGACGTGTTGACGCCGCTCACGCAATGCGTACATGCCTATCGGTGCTGTCAGACTACCGTTATGGATAAAAGCTAAGATAGGAGGCTCACCAGCTTCGGTACAGATACCCCGAACTTCGGCACCCGAACATTGACCCATCTTCTCTGCAAGCACTTGGAGGTTGATACCACGTTGCAGAGACATCTAGACACATGATTAACACCAGCCGCGTGTACATGGGAGCAAAGGCGCTTACTTTGCGTGAGTGAATGCGCAGAATACTAACGCGGGCTTCAGGCCCAGGTGGCGGGAACTCAATCTTACGATCTATCCGTCCAGGACGAAGAAGAGCGGGATCGAGGATATCTTAAGATGGGTCAGCAACGCGGCCTCCTCGAAGCAAAATCGAAGCGAGGCTCACCTATCCGGTTCGTGGCCATGATGACCTTGATGTTCTTTGTCCCCTCGAACCCGTCCAGCTGGTTCAGTAGCTCTAACATCGTCCGTTGCACTTCAGAGTCGCCTCCTCCGGAGCCGCTATCCCCACGAGAGCTTCCAATAGAGTCGATCTCATCCATGAAAATGATCGACGGCGCATGCTCGCGGGCCATGACGAACAGCTCGCGCACCATCCGACTACCCTCACCAATGTACTTCTGCACGAGCTCCGAACCCGACACGCGAATAAACTTGCAGTCCGTGTGGTGCGCGACCGCACGCGCGAGAAGGGTCTTGCCCGTACCTGGCGGGCCGTACAGGAGAACACCCTTGGGCTGGGCGATACCGAGCGCCTCGAACAGCTCGGGGTGTTTGACGGGGAGCTCGATGACTTCCTTGATTTCCTTGATCTGCTTGTCGAGACCGCCGACCATCTCGTAGGTGCTGTCGGGCACCTTCTCGACCATCATGAGCGAGACGAGTGGGTCGACCTTGTTGGGGAGGATTTTGTGGATGGTGTACGAGTCAGATCGGAGGGCAACGCGGATGGAGGGAGTAAGGGAGGCAACATCGATGTCCGAGTTGAAGTCGACGACTGTATGCATGTGTCAGTCGAAGAAACATACACGACGGACGGGCGACGTACTGTATTTGCCCTCGGGCTGAACCTTCACAAGAACCTTCTTCTTGCCCATCACCTTCACGACCTCACCGACGTAGCTTCCAGGCTCGTGAAGCAGCTGGAGCTCCTCTCTCAACAACCTGACTGTCTGGCTGTCAGTTGACTCGAGGCGGATACGCTAAGATGGCGTACCCCGAGCGTTCAGTGCATTCCGCTGTGCCTCCAGACGCCGAAGGTTTTGCGTCTTCTGGTTGATAAGAAGTTCAGCAGCCTCTATCTTAGCCTGGTAGTAGGCCTTGATACTGCCTGGTGCGACTTGTGGCTTGACGGGGGCGGGCATGTTGTTTCGTCGTGATCAAGGCCTGTCTGGCCGGGACGCGTAAGTATTACGCGCAATGCGTGACCACATGTGACTGCATGCAGAGTGACACGAGTGACGTGTGAGGAATAGTGACAAGTCACGTTTCGGCCGACTTGGCGCCTTGATTGGCCGCCATGATGAAGTCAAGATGAAGTCGCCGTTCAGGTTTAACTTGTTAATGGAACTCCTAACCTGCAACTAGTATCCGAACGTGCTGTGTGAAGCATGGGACCGCCACACCATTTCTCCCGGGCCCGTTGTTCCGCGGACATCTCTGCTCGAGGTCGAGCTAAGCTACTAGGATTGGCAAATGCACTGCGATCCTAGTGGTTGAGCGCTGGCGGTCCATGTTTACCCCCGTCGTAAACGTGCTGCCGACTCTCCCTTCATATTCTTCCGCATTTTCGTCGGTAGCGAGATGCCAAATGCGCTGCCAATGACGACCACGATCAAATTTGTACTTCACATCGATCTAAACTAGGAACTGTGCAGGGATTATTGGTTCATCCGTTATACTACGCAAATAAGTCTGATATATTCGGCCGAACAGTGGGCCTTCTAGGGTAAAGAAGCCTTCCATCAGGTTCTGCCCACGTACATGTCCCCGACATGTTGGACTTCGGGAAGGTCTTGGATGCTTGCGATTCCGGCCATCTTCTCCGAGCCCATCATGATAGCTCATGCCTTTATCCATATCATCTATTGGATGAGGGTGTCCTGACGAATACTTGATCTCATCCTCGTCAGGGGAACAAGTACGTTATTTCACACATGGACTCTGGACCTTGCAACGTTAGCGAACGAATGAGCATCGAGAAGATCATTGATTATCGGTCCGTATATACGCAATTTATCACGCGCACACGTCGCCGTTTTCATACAAGCTGCGAGAAACGCCGAATGAGCATCAAATCCAAGTCTAGATCATCGTCTTTCCTGTATGGGTACGCATGCGACCACTGAATTGTCCTTAAACCGTTTCCAGTTGACTGCTGCCGCCAGTTCCATACGCTCGAGTCACAGCTTGCATAGCCGTCAAGCGGGCGCTACCCTTTCAGCTTCGTTGGCAGATATTGTCACGTCTAAATCCACGCTCACGCTTACACATGATATACAATAAACCCAAACCCGAGTCTCCCACTGCCCTTTATTTATGTTTACAGATACTGTACAGTGTACATGAAATTGCTTATGCTGTGAGATTAAATTAACTGTCGCCGCGATGGCCGCCAGGAGCCGCGTTCATTTGTGACGTTGGAATGACACGACGAGCAACCTGGTCTTGGCCTTTTTTACATACCGTATTTCCTCTTGAGTGCTGCCCATGAGAGTGCCGCGGCTCGATGGCAAGTGACGAATTGATTCATGTCGTGTTCAGGGACGCGGTTGATGTCGAGTCGGTTCCAGTACTGACAGAGAGCAAAGACAATGTCGTGAGCGTCGCGCTCGGATCCTCGTCTAGGTGCGTAGCAATAATCAGGTTAGAGAAGAGGGCGAGTGGGGAGGAAGGATGTTGCAATAACGCACATTGCCCACGATTTCAGCTTCGCCCGAACGAACTCCGAGAGTGTGAGGAAGGGGATGCCATACAGTTTCATGGTGGTGTAGTTGTCCAGACGTCGAGGGCCATGTTCTCCAGCTGGGAGTATCTCGATCTGGTGTACCAACACGCATATCAGGCACGGCCAAAAGGGAAGGGATATGGCAGCAGTAATCTCACCTCGATTGCAGGAATCAGCCGTCGGTACGTAACGTGTAGCCTGTTTGCGGTCGGTCACGATGGGTAGAGGGTGAATAAAGCAAGGACTTACCTGTTGCTCCAGGGCGAGTGCGTGGTGGTGAAGCTATCGTTTCCCCGCACTGCCTCTCGCACACGCCGGAAGGGATGAGACGACCCGCCCTCGACGACACAGAACAGTTCCTTTGCATCTCCTTAGAGGCAGCACGCCACCGCACACGACACAAAAAGAAAACTTACGTCGCCACGTGGGCTGTTGGTAAGGAGGGATGTGATGACGCTGCCGTGGAAAGCGTGTGGTATCGAGTGGGACTGGAGGACAACCGATAGAGCCTTGGCAGCTTCAAGGAGGCGGTTAGTGTCGGACATGGGTATATTGGCGGGACAAAGGCTCGAAGGGGAGTCGTGGCGGAGTCGGAGAGAAGAGAAGGGAAAAGAGGGGGAAAAGGAGGAGGGGGCGAATGAAGTTCATAGCGGGACGCTTCATGAAATATGAATGGTCTCCAGCCAGCAGGATGACGCGAAAAATAACGACCTTCTTTCCCTTCTGAATCGGTACACAACGGTAATAGATTCCGTGTCGTCCTTGAGCTTAATGCTGAAAAAAGCACAGGCGACGACTTGCCTGATCCATCTGATCTTGCCAACCCCCTCCGCAGACGGTATACAGTAGCCGATGGATGGATTTGGTTGGTTTGGCCTGGGCAGATGGTAAGACGCGTTTCGCGAGGTTAACGGGCAGATGGATCGGCCCTAACGCTGCGTAGCGGACAGAATTCCGGAGCAAGAGGCGACAAGCCCGGGTCAGCAGGGGTCACCTGGACGGATGAGCGCGGTCGGTAGACGGTCGTACACGTAAAATCGACAATTAACGAGCTGTCTCGCGTTGGCGCTGTGCCTCGACGTTGCGCATCACGAGTTGTAATTTCTGGGGGCCGTAACATATGGTTCCGGTCACCTCAGACTCTCAGGCAGGCCCGAAAGGAGCTTGAGAGAGTGGGGGTCTTCAGTCTTTCGGGCAGTGATCGTACTCACCAGGTTTGGAGCGGAAGCAGATTATTAGTGGTTGCTTGTGACCGGGGTCGTGACTGCAAGTGACAGTCTTCTGCAATTTGAAATGACCCCGGAACATGGGGAATCTCGGTAAACTCATATTTTCCCAGGGTTTTATATTTATTTTGTAATCTTTTGTAGCAAAAATGACGCCTGGGCCTGGCGGGTGACAACTGCTTCCGGTGCAAGAGTTTTGACGCTTCCTGCTCCTGCTCCGGTGAAGTCACGCACAGTGAATGCCTGCGGCTCTCCCGAGTCTCTGCTCTCTTCGCAGCAATGTAATGCGACGGCATATACTCTTTCTCGCGTCGCCAACCAGAACACGCTCCTTCTCTCTCTGCAATAGACAGCATGGCCTCCTCCGAATCGACAGCGGCTGGACACGGGACGGCAACAGAGTAGCAAGCAGCTTGCGCTCACAGCTTCGCAGCAGTTCGTGGAAGACCATGGTCGGACAACGGCATGTACATCCGGACACCGTAGCGTTATTGGACTCCCAGGAGGACAGCGCGAAGGCCGCGATTCTCGAAAAAGTCATGCAAGGCCGCCAGCCCACGGACCTTGTCCTTCGCTGTGAGTTTCATCCGCGCACCCACACGGTCTATCGTTCTAACGCGCCGCATATAGGCACTGTAATAGACCGTGAAGGTACCTATGACGCGTATTCCACCCGCACTCGTTTCACTTAGCCGACACATCACCTTCCGCAGGGAATGTTCAGGGCATCTCAGGCCAGATCAAAAAGTCGGATTTGTGTGTAGAGCATAAGCTAAACGTGAGCAAGACCTTTGGCTACCTTCTCTCTGCTGTCCGCCTCGTCCGTATTGTCTGACGCGGCGTGCGTAGCCGCGTGATTTGCGCAAGATAGACTCCCGCGTTCCCAATCTGGTCCCTACCATCCTCGTCCGGAAGGAAGCCATCCTGGTGAGCGGTCTCCATTCTCCCTGCCACCCCTCGCGTCCGTCTCTGATCACATCCAATCAGTTCAACATCCTCCACATTCGCGCTCTCGTCAAGGCCGACGCCGTCATCTTGTTTGACACATATGGCTCGAACGACTCCCGCCTTCACTCCGCATTCTTGTACCATCTGGAGGTAAGAACACATCGAAACTATAGCTTCTTACTATGCAACGTCTGATGGCCTGATCTCCCACAGCATAACCTCAAGGCGCGGGGAAGCGGATCACCCTACGAATTCCGGTGGGTAATTCTAGCCCTCACCCATATGCCTATTTTTCGTGAAAATTGACTCATGCTTACGCCCAATCGAACTCCGCCGGCTTCTTGACAATGACAGGGCAATCGACTCCATCTTGGTATCCGTGTTGAGCGCTCTTGAAGCGGAAATGGTTTTCATCCGGAACTTGGTCGGTGGCCTATTGGCGGAGATGGAGGACGACATCAATCACGACAAGTTCAAACGGCTCCTGCACTATTCTCGCCGGCTCGCAAGTTTCAAGAACCGCGCCAAACTGGTTAGTTCCCCGCTCGCCTTATTACGTGTAAACGTCCGACGCTGATGCTTGCGGGGTAACTCTATTGCCTTTTACTTTTTTTAGGTTCAGCAAGCGTTAGACGAAGTGCTCGAGCAAGGTACGCGAGATTGATTGATTGCGCCAGCCGATTGGGCCTCGCTAAGCTGTTCTTGTACTTTGCAGATGAGGATCTGAATGCCATGTATCTCACCGACAAGATGAATGGCACGGTTCGTGAGAACGAGCACGAAGAGCTGGAGGTGCTGCTCGAGGTTTTTTCCAAACAAGTCGAGGAAGTCGTCAACGAGGCCGAGAATATCGAGGTTCGTTTCCCCCCTTTTTCTGATCTCGTCCCCACTAGTATTTAACACTGAAACGTTGACGTCATACTCTTTGAATCTAGAGCAACGTCCAGTCGACCCAAGAGATCGTCGAGCTCATCCTCGATTCAAACCGCAACGCGCTTTTGGGTTTAGACCTGAAGGTAACGCATTTTCTCATATATGTTATGCGGCGAGGCATTTTTCTCAGGCGACGTCATAGGTTTCGATCGGAACAATGGGCATCGGCGCGGGAGCCCTCGTCGCAGGCCTCTTTGGTATGAATGTAAGACCCCTCTTTTCCTCATATTTTTCCTAAGGCTGCCCACTGACACCCTGTCATTTAGTTGACAAGCCACCTTGAAGAGACTCCTTGGGGCTTCGTGGCACTCTCCGCCTTCTCGAGCGCGTTTGCCCTCCTGGTCGCATGGGTTGGGTTCCGCAGGTCAGCCGCCTTTGTCTTTCATATCTTCTAACTAAATATACTAATCGATGGTTTGCCTTCGCTCGCCGGTATACACCGTTATCCGTGTCTTTTGTGACGCGTAGGCTTGACAAGATACGCAAAGTTGGTCTGTCAAGTCCTCGCAGAGGCGGCGGGAACCAACGTGCTAATGTGCCGAGGCCATGGATCCCGCTGCCGCTGAGGCGACGCAAGACCGACGGATGGTCGTGACCATGGGCGTAGGTTATGCCGACGTCATGTTTGTCCTCCTGATTAGATTTGTGATATCTTGCGGTCCTCGGATCGTTCATATATCTGTCCCAAGTATATCCTGTTTTCCCTTTGCCCTACATACGCTCGCCACCGCCACCACCACTAACTCTGCCTCACCACACCGCCATAGAAAGCACATGCCTCAGGAGCTTACTGTATCATTGATTATTATCCCTTCCCATCTCATTGGATTGCCTCTAATAATATCGTCTGGCTCGTGTTCCGTCTCTTCGTGATAAGCGGGATTCTCTGGTTCGCGCGTCAAGGAGTGAGCAGGCGCCTCTGGGAGTGGCACCCAAACCAAGTCCCCGTCCCGGCTGACACCTAGACATCCATTGTCTCCCCACCTGGTACCACCACCATGGCGCATCCTTGCGGCGATCTGCATGATGACCCTGTGAAGCCTAAAGCACGCCTCATACACGCAGCGCACACGAGGCCTAAAACCCAAGGCACTAACCTGCTGACTCGGCGAACTATGATACGCGTTGGTTTGCCAGCTCTGACGTCACACCCACGCCCGCACACGACGGCGACGATGTACTAGTTCGTACAAGGTTCCAACGTTAAGATTGGTCGTACAGTAGACATAACATAAAAGGACATCCATCCAAAGTGATAAGTGATAAGCGATAAGGGTGCGGCTGGGGCCGATGGTGGAGATGAACGTTGAGCAAGCGATAGCATGGTAAGAAGCACCGGGGGAATGTCGGATGGCCGAGCGAATGAAGCATGGAGAATTGCGAAGACATGAAAGCAAAAAAAAAAGGAAAAGGGGGGTTGCCGATGCAAGGTACGAGCAATCAAGCTGTCTTTGCGATAGGTACGAAGGGCGAAACCGTGGGCGAGTGAATATAAAGTGGTCGTGTCCCAGGAATTAGAGAAATAAAAGTGCATTATGCCACAAAACGAACAGCCCAGTCCTCCCGAGTAAAAGTGAACATCCAAAGGTTCGAACGAAAGTCTTAAATATGGCCATATCTGCCACCACCTCTATACCACCAGCCCGCCTTTTAGCCTACCCCGCTAATCCCGAGGCGGCGGAGGCGGCATGTCGGGGATGAGGTAGTGCACGGGCCCGCTCCCGAAACTCGACTTGTGGCTCAGCCCGTGCTCGGCGTGGCCGATGTTGCTGCTGCTGCTCCCCGTGGCACCCGTCACCGTCGACTGGTTGTCGAACTCGGACGCGTCGTACGCGGGCACGGGCTTGCGCTTCGTGCTCGAGCGGTGCGGGTGGCCGCCGCTCTTGCTCATGAGCGTGCCGAAGGGCATCGGGCTGGAGGGGCTCATGGGACTCGTTGGGCTGGCGGGGTACGACGGGTGGGCAGAGGGAGGAAGGGTGTGCGAGGGCGTGGGCGCGGGCATTGTAGATGCTGCGGGAGCGTGCGGGGCGTACGGCGGAAGACTCGTGCGCCGCTCGAACCGGAACTGTGCGGCGCCGTCCACAGAGGCGCGGAGACGCTGTGCCTGTGACTCGAGCTGCGCGTTCGAGCCCCGCCGGCTGCTGCCATGGTGCGCGAACGGCTGGTGGTTCAGGTCCGCGCTCTCCTGCGGGCTGGCGATGGAGAAGGAGTAGGCAGAGCCGCGGTGCTTCTTGTACTGCGGGACCGGGTCGTCAATGCCGTCAAACCCGACCATGCTCGAGTGCTTGTCGATGCTGCTGCGCCGGGTACCGCCCTTGTCGATGCTACTGCGCCGCCCAGGGCCCGACGCTATGATTACGTCCGCGGGGATGCTAATTGCAATATTCGGCGGGGCAGTAACGTCGACGTCAGATCCTGCGGGTGTCGAGATGGCCGAGGGCTTGTTGCTTTGATGTGATACATCAAGGATATTGCCCGAGGCAGAGTCTGCGTGCCCACGGTAGTGAGATGACGCAAGGCCGCCACCCACACCGCCCGGTTTAGACGAAGTGTTCGACGTGAGAGAGCCCCACCGCCCGACGCCAGGACCCGCAAAACGAACGCTAGGTCGCCGTCTGAGGCATACCCAGAGCACGGCGATGAGAGCCGTGAGAGCAGCCAAGCCACCAATGACGCCCCCAGCGATTGCTCCGGCATGCTTTTTGCCTGATGATGCCTCACTAACAGGGTTGGGGGTGAGGGAATTTGTCGGTGATGGGCTGCCCGTGGGAGGCGTGGATGAAGGGCTGGTGGACGAGATTGTTCCGGAGGGTGATGTCGAGAGACAGGATGTGTTCGTCCCCTGGGACACCGTGAAAACTTGAGAAGACACATTTCCCGACAACATGTCCCCCAGAAATCGATACTGACCTGCCGCGACGTCGACGGTAGGCCACGACCAGGAGTCAACCTGTGGACTTGTAACAGTGAGAAGTTGGGAGCTGCTGCTGTCGCTTTTGGCTACGTAGAGGCTCAGCGGCGTGTTGGATCCCGAGTAGCTCCACTGTATCTGAACGTTGCTGTCGCATGTCTCCATATTGGAGATGGAATGGAATGTGACGACAGCGTTGGACGGGCTGGACGAGGACGCGGTGGAGGTCTGGGTCGTGCTAAGTGGCCCACCCGGGTTCCCTGCGGTGGAACTGCCCACAATAGGTCCTCCTTGACGACGTACACGAGCTAGAGGGTTCATGGCTGTATGCGTCGTGCGGGGGGAAAGGGAGAGGGAGGGAGAAGGGAAAGGACGACTCGATTCAGTCGGGCTAAGAATGGGTAGCCAAGTAACGACGCTACAAACAAAAAGATTCTTGTCGTTAGTATAGGGAGTGCCAGCTCAACGGAATGATATGTCCGGTTACCCACCAGGTGGTGCCTCTATTTGGTGGGAGAAGTCGCGGGGCCGACGTGATGGAGCGATCTCCGTGCTCTCGGGAAGGGCTCCGAGGTGGGCTCTGGTGCGCTGTCCTTCACCTAGTGCTGGACGTGGCGGGTGGAGAAAGGAGAGAAGAGAGGGAGAGACTTTGGGCGCTGGCAGCGCACAAGGACCTGAGGGTGGAGACGTCGACCCCCTTGTGATGATGTGAACGCGCTCGGTGGAATATGGCCGCGTTTGACCGCCGGAACGGATTGCTGCCACACAACTATTGGCGCCGGATGATCAAAACAATTAGCAGTTCTCGAAAGGTCACTATAGTCAGGGGCTGCGACGAGAACAAGGGAAGGATGAAATATTGTCAACGGAAGACAAAGCTGTAGACAGAAGAGACTCGTTTCATTGACGTCTGTACGATGTTGCAATATGTTCAAGGCTGTTCTGGGCACATCCTCGGGACAGCCTCGCAACGGGATTCTTCGCAGGATCTAGGTCTTCGGCACGTTGGGCTGCGAGACAAGGGCTTCCCGGCATCAGCACCTGATGATAATACTACTTATTAGGCCACTTTCCGCTACAGGTTCAATGGTCTAGTGGTTATGATTTCTGTCTTACACACAGAAGGTCCTGAGTTCGATCCTCAGTTGAACCATTTTTGCACCTCAACTCACCCTTTTGTCTTCTTTGTATCAAACTCTGCGGCATCTTTTTGCACCAACGGCAGGACTTTGTGTCCGATTGCTACCTTGGGTTAAATTCTCAATGCTCATGGCTTTATGAGCAGTGTCACAGTCACAGCACATGCAAATGTTTTTTCTGAAACCAACTGCCTGGGGCCCGACGGTAGCTGTCGCTGTATTCGTCCACATGAATGGGTGTCATTCTCAAGATTTCGGGCAGTACTGCCCTGGCCCCTCGAGTGTACAGTTCGCCCATTTCATATCAGGAACCCCAAGTATATGCGTCACCTAAAGGTGTGTATCGCGCCTATCCTAACACGTTGCTCCAGCTGTAAGCTGGTTTCATGATTTGATTCCACGGGACCTGAGCTCAACCTGAACTTTCTGCCCAAGCTGTCTTGTGCATATAATATCCCAACCCGCATAGTTGGGACCCTCGAACGAGCGAGCCCCCGTCTCGCATATTCTTTTTAAGAACCTTCGAATGACCGGCGCGGAAGCGAACGAAAACGGGTCTCTGCTTCATGCCACCAACTAGGCAAGTGTTCCTCGTCCACGGGGGCTTTGCAAAGATAGCACCGCAGCATAGGGTTCAGTGAGGACAAATTGCAACTCAATGACGTGACGCCACATGCTTCAACAGAGTCTCCGGAGCCCTGGGACCTGTTCCGCCCACCTTCGCCCTCGTTCAGCCCCAGGACCATGGTCGGAACATGAGGCGTGGCACTGGCGTTCGGGAGTGGCTCGGTGGCAAAGGGCACCCACGTCTCGGCGAATACAGTATGCCCACCTGAGTTGAGGCGAGCGGGAGAAGAGTCCACTTGCAGATCCGTTCGTAATCTTTATTGAATGGACATTCACAGAATGGGATGTTAGGTTGGCAAGGCAGCTTGACCATAAGACGCAACACTGTCACTGCGTGTATCTCCAACAGGAACGGAGCCACACAGCCCGGGACGTCGTCACAATACACTTTGTCACGGTCGCCACCCCGAACTTACATGTCGATGCTCCAATACGTCTTCCCGCGAATCGTGGGGTATATATATCGCGCACCTGAAATTAATGGGTTCTGGTCGGGCTTTCTCGGCCCGCCAGCTCGCAGCCCCCAGCGTCGTCGGGATCGGACCAACATGGACCACCAACTCGGCCTCGGATTGGGCTTCGGGATCGCCCGTATTCAGTACTACAAGGAGCACCACGATGGCGCCGTGTTGACGGTGAGGCCATGTATGGGCCAATGGCTGTGGTGTGGGGCCCGCTGGCAAGTCCTCTGTGGCTGATAACGAGAAGCTGCTTGATAACGAGTGAACAAGGAGATAAGACATAAGGCGATGTGGGTCCGAGTAATATGTATACATATATGGACAACGACTGATACCGTCAGTGCGCCGGCCTCGGTGAGATTGAGTGTGCAGATACTTTGGGAACAAGCGGGTCAGCTCGCGATTCTTAGAATATTCGGCGTGCGAGTGTTTTTGGTGTGCGAATGTTATCAGTCGCCCGTCGATGATATATAAGTTATTTGAGGCCGGTGGCAGGTTTAGAATACGGACTTCCTCTGAATACGAGAGTGGAAGAGAAGTATCGGTGGGCTAGAGAAGGTTATGGGTAGTGGATGGCAGTACTACATCAGGAACTTCGACGTGCCTGTGCAGCAATCCAACTCTAATATGACAACTATGCAAGTTCATCCACGCCAAGGCGGTCGAGCATAGCAGACAGCGATATCCCAGTTCTCGAACAAGCTAGATGGCGCCGTGCAGCATACATGCCGACGTGCGATGGGAGGAAGCCGAGGTCCACCAGTGGCGCCCTCGAGCGGTGATGAACTTCACTCCCAAGTCTATTGAGCAATTCAAACTTCGACTGTATGCAACATACCTCTGAAACGGAGTAGACGCCCGAACATCCTCAGATGAGGCAGCCCACCATCCGCTCTGGAAGTAGCCGACAGGAATAGCATCACAGGCGATCATCTTACATGTGGGTGCACCATTGAGTCGGTTTCATGGCGTTGTATACGGTCGTATTCTGGTAAGAGGGGTGAGAGTCCGGCGAGAGAGGAAGAACACGGACACAAGCACCTCGATTGAGCTCCTCCTCATACACCGTTCGGACGCTGGATCGAGCACTGCGGGGCTCATGGAAGTTGTAAAAGTGTTCAAGCCTGTCTCTGAGAATGAGCTCGCTGCGAAGACCATATGAAGAACCGACCGATGATCTGCATGATGATATCACATTCAGAGCGTGGTCACTTGAAGTGAGGGTGGCCCGTCATCGGTAGTCTAACCACACCTCAGGATCAACATCGGAACGTAGCGTGCCCACGTCCTGCCAGCAGGGTTTACGACAAGCTATGTGATGCTAGAAGTGCACTGCTGTGGGTGGGCAGTTGACTAGCGTAGTTTTTTGAGGTTTCTTCAGCGATGGGAGTGGAGACCGACGAGTTGAGCAGATCCTTGGAGGAGTCCCAGCGTGAATTGAATCTACGGGTGATGTTGGTTCAGGCATAAGGCGAAAGGATGTGGACAGGAAGTAATCACGAACTGAAGCTGCGTGGCCGAGTCGAGCGAGTTGCATCTTATTTGTTTAGTAGTGGCTCTTTTTGGGCGAAAGACCTTGACACATGTCCAAATGATTGAAGAACAAACCGTCAAAGTGAATGTATGCGCGTAATATTATACATCATGCGTCCTTCCACCGAAACCTAACCAAAACTCTAGTCTTCCTGAATCCTCGTCCTCATCCTCGTTATCCACTTCCACCATCCCTACCCACCATCCACCACCAACGACCCACCACCACCATCTCGCCATCTACATCACTATCCATTAAGACCACCACCATGCCCACCTCACTCATAACCGTCCATAACCATCGTATGTAATTCGTCACTATAGCTACATCTACCGTGCATCCGCACCGCAACCCAATTAAGACGAGCAGCTGAACACCATAACGCCTCCTAGTATGGTGAGCGGTCGAGAGTGCATCACGAAGACTCAGCGACAGCAGGCCCGTCCTCCTCCTCGGCGAGCTCTTCCTCGAGCGCTTTACGCCCCGCGTCGGTGAGGACCGGCTCGCCCGTGGTGATATCTTCCTCAAAGTACTTCGGCACGAACCTGCCACAGGCTGTCAGCATCTCCAGAGCAAAACGACGAGGAAAGATGCAAAGAGAGAAGAAAAAAAGAAAACTCACTCCTCACCGACCCTCTTCCTCTCCGCAGCCCTATCCCGCTGCCTCTGCTCAATCGCAAGCTTATGCTTCGTCGCCTCGCCATACTCCTTCTTCACCAGCCGGCTCGTCACAGGCTCCCAAAGCTTCCGACTCTCATATTCATCCTGCTTACCCAGCGGCCGCACGCGCTTCGGCACAACGTGTAGACTCGCAAGGTCCACCAGCGGCGCCCAGTCCGCCTCGCCCTGGAGCGACGTCGTCGACGTGCCCGCGCCGGGGGAAGGGGACGTCGACGCGGACGAGGTCGCGGACGACGACGACGAGCCGCCCGAGGGCGTGGACGAGGAGGAGGAGGAAGGCGACGGAGGGGAGAAGTTGGCGACGCGTTTCCAGCGGATGTGCGTGCGCCAGCAGCCGTCGAACACAGCGAGCACGCGCGACTGCGGCACGTGCTTCACCTTGGTCCACGCCTCGTGCTCGGTGCCGCGCGGGTCGTACGTGTGGATGACGGCCTCGACGAGGAAGCGCGATTTACCAATCCACGACTGTCGAGAACAAAACGAAAACGTCAGCGGGTTCCATCGGTATGAGGATGGCCATTGGTAAGACGAACCTCCTCCTTATACTCAATCACCGCCCTCAAATTCGCCGCCTCCCTTCCCTCTCCGCCCGTGCACGTCACAATCGTCGAATCCCCAACCGTAATATAGAAGCTACCCCTCAGAATCCCGTTCACGCTCGCGATGGGATGCGTAATGTGATACTTCTCGCCCTTGCCCGCGCCGTCCGTGATGCGCACGAACACACCGCGGTTAAACGCGCCGGGCGCGACGCGCACCGCCGTCCCCGAGATCTTGGCGCTGATCTGGTCGATCCCGCACAGCTCGACGCCGCGCTCGGGGCACGCAGCGTGGTACGCGGAAACGGGCGGATGGTGTGACACCTGCTCGGTCAGATACGTGATCCGCACCGTGTCTTCCCCCTCCGCGGCCGCGTCTTCACCTTCGCCGAGGCTCAGCGAGGACATCTGCCCGGGCAGGCTCGGGTCCAGCGCGCCAGACGCGGGCAGCGGGGAGGTGGCGGCGGTGGAAGGGGACGTCGCAGACTTGGTGTTGCGCAGGCTGAGCGCGGAACGTGTGCTCTTGGACGACCGGCCGCTGCGCACGCTCAAAGTCTCGCTCGGGATCGGGACAGACATGGTGCTGCCCCCAGTGATAGCTGTACCTCCGGTGGTGCCGTGCACAACATGGGTGCGTACGATAGGCGGTTGCGTGGGGTCCGAGGGGTATTGGACGGGCGGGACGTCCCAGTGCGCGCGGAAGTGCTCGCCAAGGACGGAGTTGTATGGCTTGCAGACCTTGCCGTGCTATCATGCCGAGCGTTGAAGGGAGCACGGAACCGAGAAGCGGAAAGCGGAAAAGGGGGCCCAGGGGAAGGGGAAATGGTGAGAATGCGTGAGAGGGGCGGCGCGAGGGTATGAGAAGGGAAGGAGGGCTTACGACGAATTTGAGGTCCTTGGTGAATGTGAAACGAACGACGGCGAGCATGCGCTCAAAAGCATCGTTGGAGTCGTTGATGCTGTAGGGTAAGCGGCGATAGAGTGAACATGCTGCGCGCGCGAATGAGAGCCAAGAGAACACTCACGCGGCGAAGAGATCAGGCCTATCGAGGTAGTGCCAGTACTCGAGGTTTGGTATGGGCTCTAGAAGCGAGGCCGGGAGGGAGAGACGCCTGTAAAGTGTGTGTGATTAGCGCGACTCAGACCAGCTCGGGACCAAGGGGAAAAGACGAACATGGCAGCTATGTCCTTGACGCCAAGGGACTTCTTGACCAGCTGGCTTATCATCTTGAGCTTGCCACCCTCGCCAGAGTCACCAGCGTCGGGTACGGAGATCGCGGGAGCCTCGTCTTCCACGGCGGCCTCGGGCGTGTTGTTGATGGTGGCCTTGTCCTGGGTGGCCATTGGTGCGATCGATGGGGGTGTGGTAGGGCCGTAAAGGAGGGTATTAGAGGGAGAAAGGTAGTAAGTAGAGAAAGAAAGGGGTGCGGTGGGTGACGGGGAGGGTGTACGTGTGCTGTGGTTGGTGGTAGGAGAGGAAGGGAAGGGAGAACCGCACCACAGCCGAGCAGCAGCACGCCGACGCCCAGTCGCGGGGAGATCACCAGCCAGACACGTGCGCACCCAGCACCTCCTCAGCCCATGCTAATTCAGACACTACTCGTACGTAACTAGCAAAGCCTTTCCGGGTTTATTGTCTTGTCGCCATCAAGCCAAGGCCTCCTGGTGCGGCATAAACCCCTTCTTTTCCTCACACATGTGCGCTTGTCTGGCCGTGATCCTCCAATCCGATCCTCCCTTGATCACCCCGCGGTACAAAATCGTCAATCATCCGCGCCCATCACACAATATCACCACCCTAAAACCTCCTAATTAAGATGGTCCGCTGTCATCTTCCGACGCTTCCTTCTCGACTTTACACCAATACAGCAACGGCAGACCACATGAGAGATTCCACAACAACATAAGGATCCGCTGCTCGCTCAGTTTGTTGGTTGGCTCGATAGGTACGTGGGTAGACAGGAAGGTAGGTGTATATCTATGGGTGGGTGGGTCATGTTACAGGAAGTTCGGACCGGGTCGGTTATTGTCTTTTGCGCCAGGAGACTGATATCATAGATGCAATGCCAGTTGAGGCACCAGCTCTACGTTCCATTGATTGCACAACAGCGGGAAAGGAAATAAAGCGACAGCAACGACCCATACTATCGACAGTATTAGAGGTCCTACAGCACACAATCTACCCCTGCATACATGTCCAACCATGGTCTAGCTTGGCACGACCTCGAGCTCCGCGTACGGCGCAAACTGCGCGCTCAGCGAATCCACCGCCGCCCTCGCATTCACCCTGAGCGGTCCCTCCCCGCCCACGTTGCCCATACCCGCCGCTGCGCCTTCCAGACCAGACTTCACAGGTACCTCACCATACCCAAGCCCCGCCCTCTCCGCCGCACGCCTTACACTTTCATCCGCTCTCCCCATTGCACCTTCCTGCGCGTTACGCGTCCACCAGCTGACAGCCTTCTCGCGTAGCGACGGGTTGCGCAGGACAGCGCCTCTGGTGCGTTTGAGGAGGTGTGTACGTGCGAGGCCGCGCTCGAGATGTGCCTGAGCCTGCTGCAGGATGAAAGTTGGCGGCACAGGCGGTGGGATCGGAGGGAGGAACTGAATGACGATCGGGAGAAGAGTGAAGAGGAGGTGTCGGGCGAGGTGCAGAGTGTCGTGCCACTGTTGAGATTTTTGGGTTGGGTTGGGTTGTTGTTCGGATCCGCGTGAAGTTATGGACACGTATGCATACATGTTAACGAGGAAGCGATGGCAAGGATCAGCCGAGTGAAACAGTATAAGAGGAGGGAGGACGCACCATGAACACACCGCGCCCGTTCTTGGGCAGGGGCACGTCGCTCGCGACTGTGAACGCGTACCCCTCTGCGAGCGCTGCGCACGCGAGAAGACCCAATGCATATGTCCGGAAGCGTGCGCGGTAGTTGGGCGCGGACGCGAGGCAGGCAACAAGTATAGCCGTGCGGAGGTATGCCAGCACTATACCTGGCAGAGTGAACAACGAGTAGTCCGTCGAGGACTGGCAGAAGGAGCAGGTCTGCATGGCGCGTTGGCCGAATCTAGCGTACCAGTGAATGTTAAGCATGTTTACCTTAAGGTCTTGTGCGAAGAAACTACGCACCGAGAATACAGCGCACGCGACTCTGGCGAAGCCAGTCTGCTCAAGAGCGCGTCCACATCCGGTGGAATAGGCACACTCATAACCACATCGCTTGTACCGCCCGCGCCTCCCCTGTTCTTGACAGCGTCATCAAGCAGCAGCGAGCGTATATGCTCAGTGGGCGTCGTGAGCGGTATGCTCAGACGGGTGAAGAGGTTCTGCGGGCGCGTGTGCGCGGCGAGCCAGAGGACAAAGAACGTATGTGCGAACACCGCGAGGCGTGCGAGGTGTTGGCGCGTGCGGTATGCGGGTGGGTATGCAGGGCGTGTGGTGACAGTTCGGCGCGGAGAAGAAGATGGAGAAGCATAGATGTAGAGGGAGGCGAGGGCAACGGCGAGAGCAGTGAGCGGGAGGGTCCAGGGGCTCGAGGTCGCCGCGTCTGCGAGGAAGAGGAGCATCGTGGGGTAGGAGAGACTGGAACCAGGTGGACAGCGGATCGCGATTCGGAAACACAGTCGACTTGACAGGGAGGCTTCTCGGCAATTTGACATTCCTCATGTCATATACGCTATATTGGCGCCTCAAGCCCGGGATCATAACGGTTGAATGGTCTAATGGTTATGATTTCTGTCTCACATCTTGAGATTGTGGATTTCACAGAAGGTTCTGAGTTCGATCCTCAGTTCAACCACTTTTTGCTCCCTCCTACGACGTCGCGCGTCAAGTCCGGCACCTTCGGTTTACCCTCCCGTCGCGAATCCACGGTCAACGACCACGACCACATCTACGTCTACCGACAACATACATTCTCTTAGACGCTATGTGACCATGGAACCGACATGCATAGCGTATGTTTCCTCCCATTTTACCTTGTCTCGCACTAACGATGACCCCAGGATGGTGTCCGACTTCTTCCTTCCAGACGTTGGCGGCGTCGAGAACCACATCTACATGCTCAGCGCCAACCTCATCCGCCGCGGACACAAAGTCGTCGTCATCACGCACAGCCGTCCGCCAGACCGCGTCGGCGTCCGCTGGATGCTCCCCGCGCTCAAAGTCTACTACATCCCGTTCACGACGGTCGCCTCGGGCGCGACGTTGCCCAACTACTTCTGCTTCCTGCCCTACCTCCGCGCCATCCTCCTCCGGGAGCGCGTCGCGCTCGTGCACGGGCACGCGGGGCTGTCCTCGCTCGCGCACGAGGCGATTCTGCACGCGCACCATATGGGCGTGCGCACGGTGTTCACGGACCATAGCTTGTTCGGATTCGAGGACGCTGCGAGCATTTTGACGAATAAGCTGCTGGTTGGGGCGTTGAGGAATGTGGGTGCGGTGGTTTGTGTGTCGCATACGGGGTGAGTGGTCTGGGGCTGGTGTTTCTCTGAGATGGCTGGGTTGACGCATGTATGGAAGACGCGAGAATACGGTGCTGAGGGGCCAGCTCTTTGAGCACGCCGAGGACGGGTCGGGGAGGCTGGAGGTTAGACGGGATGTGTATGTTATTCCGAACGCGCTCGTTGCGGACCAGTTCAAGCCCGCGCCCGAGCCGCTGCCACGGGATACCAGTACGTCTACCCGTACCCACCTCCCCTCGTCTGTTGCCTTTCTCACTTGCCGGATAAACAGTCACGATCGTTGTCATCTCGCGCCTCGCCTACCGCAAGGGCATCGACCTCCTCGTCGCCACCGCACCCCGGATATGCGCCGCATTCCCCAACGTCAAGTTCATCGTAGGTCAGTAGCTGTACCTTCCCGCTCCAGCTCTCGCTTGGTGAGCAACGGGCCCGGCCCTCCCCGGCGTCAAGTGCGCTTACGTTGAGCACGATGCTGTTGCCGTTGCAGGTGGCGATGGCCCCAAGCTGAACGACCTCCTCCAGATGCGCGAGCGCTGCGTGCTGCAGGACCGCATCGAGCTGCTCGGGCCTGTGGCGCACAGCGATGTCCGGGAGGTGCGTGTCTGTCTGCATACTTTTCCTGGTTCAACGGGGCATGGCGGGGCTGATGGCCCTCGACAGGTGCTCACGAGAGGCGCGATCTTCCTCAACACGTCCCTTACCGAGTCGTTCGGCATCGCGCTGCTCGAGGCGGCCTGCGCGGGGCTGTATGTCGTCGCGACACGTGTTGGTGGAGTGCCTGAGATCTTGCCGGAGGATATGATTTCGTTCGCGAGGCCTGAGGAGGACGGTGCGTCCCTCTTTACCACCCTCTCGAGTCGACCACGTTATAATGGATCTTCGTGCACCAACAGACGTTTTCCGTGCCCTCTCAGACGCAATCCGTCTGGTAGAGCGAGGTGAACACGACCCTGCGCGCGCTCACGAGCGCGTCCGCAGGATGTACGACTGGGGAAGGGTCGCCGAGCGCACGGAGCACGTCTACTCTGCCGTCTTGGCGAGCGAAGAGCGCGGGCTGTGGGAGCGCATGCAGCGGTGAGTCCGCCCTCTCCCTTGATGGCGCTGGAAGGTGGAATGCTGATCGGCGGCGCATACGTGTGTGGTGGACACAGGACGATGGACATCGGTCCGTTTGCAGGTCCGATATACACGATCATTCTCATCGTGGACTGTCTTTTCTTTTTGTTCCTCGAGTGGCTGTATCCGCGGGAGGATATTGATTATGTCGAGAGGGAGTGGGATCATGAGCGGTTTCGCAAGGTACGCCGTCTTCCTTCAATCGCTGTTCTTTCCTATACACATAGAAGTGCTAAGTTGTTGTTTTATTTCTGTGTCATGACAGCTTGCCCGCGAGCACGAGCTCGACCTCAGCAAACACGAACAGCGAGATGATAGAACTGGAGAGGCTGGCCGATGCCCACCGAGGGTTGAAGTCGGAGAGGACGGGAGCTCGTTGCGAGATGCTGCGAACTCGAACGAGCCAGAAGGTGTCACTCCCGCTTTGGAAGATCATTCTGACGGTTTGGGTGTTGATAGACTTCGGGTTCCGAGTAGACACTAGATGACGAATATTGGATGGATTCGTACAAACACGGCCGACGTCTATTAGTTTTGGAGCGTGTCGTTAATCGATCGCTCGCGAACCAGGTATGTCTTTGACGGACCTCGCTCAAGCCTGCTTCCCTGTCTAGACAGCCGGGCGAGATTCAGAAACACTTCCGCCGACTGGCAAGTCCATCGATGAACTCAGCATCTAAATTTTCGTGACCTAACAAGCGACATAAACATATATTTGCATGCTACTGAACGTCTGTTCTTTGACGTTGAAAGCCGCGGAATGACTCGTTCCAATCCGTGCTAATAGTCCAAGCTAAGACGACGAAAGATCTGGCATCTCAATTACCAAGAACCAATATCTTCCGACTATCATCTACCTCCGTCAGCCGAACAGTTTCCCCCTCCAACCTCTCTTTCTTTTCTTTGCCTGCAGTAACACCTTGAACCCCAGATCTGCCTGCGGTTGTGGATAACACAACGTCGCTCACGTCCGTCACGTCGACGCTGTCATGCAGCGCACCAGCATCACGCCTTACTGCTGCCAGCGCCATTAATGTAAAAAGCGTGATCAGGGTCTGGGGAACGAGAGCCGCAAGAGTTGATTTCGGACGGTATGACCAGCCCATCGTCAGGGTGGACACGTTCCCGGAAATGGGTGTAAGCATGTCCTCTGGCAACTCCGAGCCGACTGTGGAAAATCCGGAGCGAAGATACTGGGTAGTAATCCAACGTCAGTAGGTATCCTAGGCTTGCAAGTTGTCACTGAAGTAAATGGGCGTGCCGCTCACCGTGCCGCCGAATTCGACCACTCCTCTCCAGTAATCTTCCTGTTCAGCGAAGATAATATTATCTGGATCTTTCGACGCCAGAGTCATGAAACAGCGCACCAATATCATGTAAGATAACGTCTGGTTCGTACCGTTGGATGATTGAAGGTTAGTCTGGTTTTGCATCGATCTGAGGACATAGACAGAGTCTCCAACCGAATTGGAGACCAGATTCTGCGCATTCCCACCAAACCACTGAACAACGCTGGCCAGGAAGGCTAGTGCGCTTGGGTTGTACTGGCCGACGGCGTAAGATTCGGAGGAGTTTGACGTCGTGGGAGTGATGATCCTGTCGTTGTATTGAGCGACGACAGTTGTTGTCATTGGTGTTACGGTGCATGTCGTGTTCGGGATGAACGAATATCTGCACTCGCTCCCCGCGGCGTTACTGAATATCGAGATCGCTGTGTTCAACGTAAGCCATTAATAATATCCCAGACCCGAGAGGCTTACTGAAACTTTTATTACTTGGCGCTGTCGAATCTTGCAGAGGGCATGGGACAATGAAAATGCAGTCGACACCGTCACAACCTCCGCCACTATAATAAGGTCCATTTGCGACATAATCTGTCGTCAAATTGCGCATTGCTTTGAGTCGTTAGGTATATGAGTCACAAGACAACTTCAAAGGCTTCATTACTCACCTAAGCTACGGTTGCAATATGCAGTCGCTGAATAAATGCGATAAGAAGCGGGACTCGTCACGTCTTCGTCCACCGAGAAACTGTCAGGGCTTGCTTCAGAGCAGTTTACGTGGGCAGTTAGACCTTGCTGAGTCATCGTGAAGTTCTGTGACAATCCTGTGGTGTTGAAAGACGTCGTGTTAACTCGAGTGCTTCCTCCATCAAACTGCAGACCCGATGTCGGTGGATTCCCTACTGAGTACACAGATGACTGGATTGACGGAAGTATGCCACCTGAATATAATAAGGGAGTGTTTATGGGAGACGTCCTCCAGACTCACCGGTGGAAATATTGTAAGTCGCTCCGTTGAGGCTGAAGAAGCTTGGTACATCGAGCCCTCCGGCTGAATGCCCAGCAAGAGGGCCCGAGAGACCCAAAACGTTATAAGAATCGTCATTCACTACGTTTTAAAGTTAAGTTTTTCGAGTAATTGCTTTTCTACAGCGGCATTTACTCACATGCCGTCAGGGAGTTATTAGTTCCGTTTTGAGAGACACTGCTGTTATTCAAGAGATAAGAAAACGTAGGACTTATCAAATCCAGCTCATTGCCACGGATAGGATCGCTCAGCAATATGACCGTTGGATTTAAGAGTGAAGTCCATCTGCAGCAGTGTCAAGAGTTACAATGGACATCACAGTGTAAACCCAGCATTACGACGTACCCAGAACTCAATGATGTCAACACCACCATCGTAATTATCGATGTACATGTCCACGTCGGATGCCTCAATTTGATAAACATTCTACCCATGGACGCGCTGACAGAAAATCCGGAGAAAAGGAGTGGCGTAGCTCGCCTATGGAGCTTGCTTGTGAGGGCCAGGCAGACAGAGAGGGAGTATATCCTTGACGGAGCATGGTCAATTGAAATTCACTGCAACTAAAAGGAGAACTCACCGAATGGATATCATGGAGATAATAGCAGCGAGGATGCTAACAACGAATGTTGTAGCACTTGGCTCTGAGCTTACTAGATGTGCAAGATTGTCCGGGAGTGCAATATTCGATTGTCGTATCAGCGCCCCGACAAATCCCCAGCCCAGACCAAATATCACTAGTTGCCCTCCTGCTAGTACGAGTAAGCGGATGTTGAGATGGGGTTGTCGTTTTTTCTTCGTCCCTTTATCTAACGACGGCTGCTGCCCGGGGCTGCGGCTCGAATGGTGGTTCCGCTGCTCAGATGTGCTATGTGAAGGATGTCGCTCGAGGTCTGCAAGCAGGTAACCACTCTCATCCCTCGATTGCACCGATTCTGCCTTTGAGCGTAAAGTTGCATATGTGGGTTGTCGTTGTGAGTGATGGGACGACATTGGGATCGAAGCACTTGTGGACAGCTTGAAGGTGTGGGGTCAGAGGAATGACGGGGGCGAGTGATCTTGTATGGACTCGTACAGCGTACGTGTCCGAATGAGCCGGTACTCTTGTCGCCCTGTAAGTCTATTCGAGTCCGACATATGTTAGTTTCTCGGCGTGTACGGCTTCTGGGCTTGCAGATTTTGGCAGTTTGATCGAGGCGCCCATCCACTATCGGTGACCACCTTTCTCCAACGTGACATCATCGATGCATCACCATATATCTAGAAATGCCTGATGTTCAGCCCGACACTGCCAGTAAGTAACCTAAGCGTCTGCCGGATCCGTACATTACTCGTATCTTCAATATTTCTGCCCGCTTTTGTTTGGTTTTTTGTTTGTGCTCTTGATCAGATCCCCTTGAGATCAGATGCGCTCTCGATCCGGACATCCTCAATCATTTTGGGCCATACTCCCGTTGATAAGATAATGGTCCCTGAGCTGGCGCTTCGTTCGTCGCCATCCTTTCCTCCCCACCTTCTTCCCTCCACATTTTCGCGTTGTGGATCCTCACGGTCGCAGGAATGGTATGTCGCTCAAGTTCTCTAACGTTTACACATGCTTATTTCAGCCCTGCCAGGACTACCGAGCATGTTTTCAGTGCGTACCATATCTATCGCTTTTGGGCTATGAGCTCACGAAAACCTGCTCCCAGATGACGATAACTTCCCTCTTCCCGACTCCGCTTGATGTTCGCGAAGAACACCTTGCCTCCATCCGATTCTACTCCCAGTTTGCTCATGATTCTCCCTCCTCGTGGCATCCGATGCAGAATTCGCAGGTACGCCCTCTCGCTTGAACATCATTCCCCACTGATGAAAATGTCCATACCAGTCCTGAGCTCGCTACCCATGAGCTCATGCTCAACCACGGTCGATTTGTGCCCCGCCGCCCGGCGTGCCCTATCTCGTCCCTGCCCCTTGGCCGGTCCGTCCATGGCCAAGTCCTTGCTCTTACGCTATCCTTCCGCAAGGGTAAACCGGCAACCCGCGTTCGGTGATCTCACACCCATGCCCAAAGCCTCCTACATGCTTGGGTGTCCTGTTTGTGTTAGTGTGCTCTGCCGCGTATCTGGGATTCCCGGCACTGGTCTAGGTAAGTGTTTCGCAAGCGGTACTATGATGCAGGTTCATCTTTTACTCACGGCGTTTCTTTGACCGCTTGACCGCGGGTCGCCGCCGTTTCACTCCTTCATAGTTAATATGCGGATGCATATCACTATCGCTCTCATCCCGTTTCCGTATGCAGCCGTGGTAGGTTTTGTTCCTCGCCTTCATTTTTGATATTACTGATTATCTTTTATTGAGCGTGATATTATGTTAACAGGCAGGTACATAAGTATCTTTCAGCCACAACTTCTTATGGTAGATTAGTTCTGTTAAATGTTCAATCTGTCTCGATTTCAATGTACCACAATTAAACTTGCTCAATTCCGTGCATTGTCCTTTTCCCTCCGCAAATGTTACAAATAATGAACTGGAATGACTCGGGAGTCGGCGTCTGCATCAATGGTATCGATAAATGAGTGCCTTCATTTTGGTGATCGCTTTGTTGCACTGGCACTCAGGCTGATGGTGATCATCGCCTTGAACAATCTGATGAGATGTGGGGCATACAAGGTTTTTTCGTGACAATCGGTTCCTGATCTATGTCATACTGATATCACTGCTTCCGTGCTCATATTTTGTCTTCCTTAGTAAAGGGTGATAGTGAGCGGGTGCGTTTCGTGGCAGGATCCGGAATCCTTCTGTTGTATATTTTGATTGATTGTATTGCAATAAATCAATGTAGACTTAGCTACGCAATTTACACAGTGGAACGAGGCGTGACGTCTATTTTTACTGTCATCAACATTTAAGTATTCTTACTTTTGCTTGGTTACGTGTGGTAACAACATGAGGGTTAGGGTCAGTGGGTTGCATTGTCAGCCATCCTTCAAATTATGAGCCGGAGCGTAGCTCGGCGTGTCTTGTGTGTTCTCACTGCCATCCCCACCATAATTATCCTCCAATAAACGTAATAGTCTCACGGAAATCTTGAATAAGCTCAGAATGGAATTCAAATAACTAGCGCCTATGTCACTCGCTTTGGCGAATTCCCTCTCACGTGTTCCACGAATCTCTCTGTGACTCAAACTTTCTCCACAACAGCGCCTGCGCTAAACATAGAAGTTTCCATAGATTATAACATTGCAACCGTTCCCTTTGCCCAAGTACTGAAGTCCTGAGATTCGTCGCATGACTGGTATACATCCAACATCACGTATTTTGAAAGCATGGGTCGTTCATAAAATCGCGTGTTGAAGCTTCTAGAACTGAAAGCTGAAGGAAGTTTGGCATAGCATCATTTTGACGGAGCAGAGCTCCACTGTGTGTGTTCTTGTTAGAATCCGATCAAACCAAGCTTGGAGGCTCGCGCGGATGGAATGTTCTTCACATCAGCAAAAATAGGGACATGTAATTACAGTAATGACTCGTAAGTATCGACGTTACTTGGTAACCTAACCCCCCCTCCTATTACTTCCGATTACCGCCAGTGGTCAAGTAAAAACTGGGTAAATAAAGGTAATTACAACACTTAGCCTAGTAATAACACAGTAACTAGTACCGCAAAATACCATTTATTACCAGCATATAGCCAAGGATCGCACTGCCGACCAGGTGTTTGATATAATGTTGACATCCATAAAACTTCGCCTGGTCATTAACACAACTACTAGAAATACCTGGGAATGAATACTAATGCTGCCTAGTCACCCTCTTCCACCTCAACGCCTCGGCCTTCGCCATCAGCCCCTTCACTCGCAGCACGTGACAACTCGCGATAACGCCGGAACTCCTCATGGAATGCGTCGTCTTCAAGGGTGGAGGGCTCATCCGATTTTTCAGCTTGAGCTTCTTGGAGCTTGTCGGCTACCCCCGCGTTTAAACTAAAAAAATTAGACGTTAGACATAAATAGAGTTTCTATGCGAAGGCCTAATCGCAGGTTCACGTACCATGCATTCTCCAGTAACGTCGTCCGCATTTTCTCGAAAAGGTCAGTATGGCATTCCTGCGACATGATCGCAAATTTCTCGAGGTTCGCGATGTGGTCCTTGAGGCGATCACGGTACTTGTGCCTATTGAAGTCCTCGGGCCGATGAGTGCCACTATCCCATTCGTCGATGCGCGCGTGTATCTGAAACGCGTGAGTCCGTGGTACAAGCACTGATAGGTAGAATCAAGTATACGCACCACAGCCCATATCATGGCCAAGGCCGGAATAGGAAGGGGTTTGAACATGTTGAGGAATCGAGCACCGGTGCCCTCGTCATCATGGAACCACGCAGTGTTGATGGCCTGCTGGAAGATCGGATGCTGGTACATACCCTCGCGACGGAGACATTTTTGAAGATTGTCGAGTTGCTATTGACTGGTTAATGGTGGCAATGAAGCGGAGTGGCAATGCGCTCACCTTGTACGTCATGCCAAACTTAGTTCGGAGGCGCTGAGCACGAGATTTGTTTTCGGCGATAATTTTGTCATCGGACGACGAGATGAAGCCGTAGTGAGTGTCGACAATGGGGGATATGGCCTTCTTCAACTTTGAGGTGGTCGTGGAGATGCGCTTGCGCATCTGCAAATATATTTTATGAAAATACCACAGAGAAAGAATATGATTACTCACTAAAGCAAGAAGGCCGTTGTCGTAGGTGATTTTCGACGAGCACTTCTTCTGCGAAACTCGCCAGCTCTCCTTGCCCCACCCTGTATAAGTTAGATCATCGGACCACATCCCTCGCGTAATTGCGAGTGCGAGAAAATGAGAACTAGCAAACGTGAAGACAGGGTGTACCGGTTGCTCGTAGCATTTGAGTGCGAGGGTGGAGGCCGTGTATGGCTTGTGCTTCGGCTGGATGAGGTCGACACTGGGTGTATCATCTTTGGATAAAGGAGGTGCAGTGGTAGCCAGGGAGCGAGCTGGTTGGGAGCGTACACTGACAGTGCGATTGGGCTCAGATGGTGGACTCGGAGGCGAGGCCGCACGTGAGGAGTGAGTAGATGTGGAACGTGAAGTGGCGGGGTAGTTGAGTTCGGAGAGTGGAGGCGAAGCAGCACGAGAGGAGTGCGCAGATTGGGAACACGAGGAGTTGGTGTGGTTGGGCATGTTGGCGGGCTCTGGAGAAGTTGAGTCAACAACTCGGCGCCTCTGCACGTTCGACGGGCGTGGGGCTGGCTCGTCATCATCATCCAGTTCTGGTGGTGTGCGATACCATTTACGGCCTTGTTAATGTGAGCAAATGGTGCAAGCTCAGATGGTCACCAAACCCACCGCGTGAAGATGATGAGTTGGGGATATCATCAGGGCGCTGTGATTCTCGCCTGGCCATGGACAGCTCATCTTCGAACTCCTCGTGGGATGTGGGTGGCATGGAGGGGAGCATGTCCTCGTCATTGGTGTAGGCAACCGTTCGGCGTGAACGAACCCGCTCACCATGATGGTATGTGTAATAATAAGGACTGACAGAGTATGAAGGCGGCTGAGGATACCGACCGGGCCTGCTTCTGAGCGTCGCCTCGGCAACATGACTCGTCCTTTTTGGGAGGAAGACTTCTTCGCTTGCAAACTGGGACTGCTGCAGGCGGCATGAAGCTATGAAAACGTGACATATGTGCAGGAAATCACATACACTGGCCCCACGCGCTTGCTGGTCTGCGTGACGTGCACCCATTGGAGGGCCGTCTTTGTATTGAGGTTGTTTCTTCAGCAACCGGCTCTCATGGGCCTCTTGACGCTCTTTTTCTTCATCTAGACACAGGCCAGCATTTATTAGTGACTATACAGCTTTGTGGGCGTTAGAAATAATCATACCTTCGAGCTGTTTAGCCTTTGTTGACTTTTTGCGGGGACGACGAACAGCTGGGTCTAAGTCTTCATCTTGCTCATTGTTGTTACGATCTAGATAATGATAAGGTTAGCTGTGCATTGGAAGATAACAGGACAGGTACTCGCAGTCTCCTTCATCCATCCTAACTGCTGATGCTGCTAGAAGCGAGGGGGTTGCGAGAGAAAGAGGAGAGACGTGAGTGGCGGAAGAGAATGGAACGGGCTCCAAACACACCACGCACTGTCAACAAAGTCTTGTGCCCAATTTCCGACCATGGCTTTGCAGCCCGAATTGCAAGCGTGTTAGCTTACAAATATAGTGAGACATTAGCAAACCAACGCTACATGACATCCACGAATATACGTACCATTGCTGGTCAACCAATCTCTCAGCATCCAATACCGTCAATGCACTACTGCCCCTACTGCACTGCGGGTCCCTTCTCAGCTGAGCATAAGCTGAATCTCCACATCTCTAACACACCAAAATGCCGGGAGAAGAGGAAGAACAAACGTGATGCAGTTGAACCAGCACCAGTCGAGCCTGAAACCACCTCAGCATCCTCACCTTTCACGTCGTATGAAGTTGAGATACCCATGGACGACTCACCGGATGAATGTCCTCATGACATGCTCAATACAGGTAAACCCATTAGCTCCGATCACCATCAGGCAAGCGTCGAAGAGGTTGATGATGAGCATCACATTCGGGAGCGGGTTTTCAAGTCCTACACTGGTGTGGTCGCTACTGCACTGGGTGTTGGCCAGACCATGTTTGAGGCTCTGCGGGATGAGCAACTTGAGCTCGGACTGGACCCATGGGCGCCCTTTGATGATGAGGAGGAGTGGGAACTGGCCCGATGGCTGGTTAATAATGTTGGGAAGAATGCTATTGAGGAGTTTCTGAAGCTACCTATTGTGAGTATCCACAGTTTTGCTCTTGCCGAATGCAGAGGATTTATTATTTGGCTTACTTGTATGGCTCTAGGCTCATAAACGCCTCGGGACATCCTACCAAAGTGCATATAAACTGTTTCAGCGAGTAGATGCACTCCTGCACGGTGCTGACTGGCAGCTACGCAAAGTGACAGTGAAGGGAAACCTGGAGGGGAAGGATGGTCAACCGCTCAAGGAGGAACTCGAGTTATGGTTCCATGATCCTGTCAAATGCATCAAAGACTTGTTCAGCAATCCTCTATTGAAGGACTCGATTGTGTATGCACCAGAGAAAATATTTGACGACAAGGATGGGGTGGTACGCCGATATGAAGAGATGTGGACGGGGGACTGGTGGTGGGAGATGCAGGTGAGCGAGCGCCCATATTCTTCTTCTCATCGCCGCATTCTCACCGGTCTATTCAGGGAAGGGTGCCTACTGGCTCAGTAGTGGCACCGGTCATTCTCGCGTCTGATAAGACGGCACTTTCTATGTTTTCGGGCAACAAGACGGTGTGGCCCGTTTATCTCACTCTTGGGAACATTGCCAAAGACGTTCGATGCCAGCCCTCAAAACGTGCTATGCTCCTCATTGGCTACATCCCCGTAACAAAACTGGAGTGCTTCTCAGAGGATGTGCGTTCTCTCGAGGGTTATCGGCTCTATCACTATTGTATGAATATCATTCTCTCAGCACTCCATGACGCTGGTGAAGGCGGAGTTTCTATCACTTGTCCTGATTGTGTAATCCGTCAAGTCTATCCTATTCTAGCAGCTTATGTGGCCGATCACCCAGAACAATGTCTCATTTCGTGTTGCAAGGAAAACCGATGCCCCAAGTGCCTTGTAGAACGTGACGAGCGAGGAAATTTGAAGTGCTCTACAATGCGAACGCCAGCTTCATTTCTTTCTAAAGCGGCCAAGGTGGAGCGTGGTCAGATGCGGACTAAGGATTTCGAGGATCTTCATGGGCTTCGTCGGGTGTTTGATCCATTCTGGGCAACGCTTCCGCACACCGACATCTTCACATGCATCACACCCGACATCTTGCATCAACTTCATAAGGGGATGTTCAAGGATCACCTTATGTCCTGGTGCCTCAGCATTCTCGGCAAGGATGGCCTTGATGCACGTTATCGGACGATGCCTCCTTATGATGATCTTCGGCACTTCAAAAAGGGAGTTTCATCAGTGTCGCAATGGACTGGGACCGAACACAAGGAGATGGAGCGGACGTTCATAGGTGCTCTCTCGGGGCTGGTCAGTTCAGAGGTTTTAGCCGCTGCAAGAGCGTTACTGGACTTCATATTCCTTGCTCAATATGAGTCTCACACGGACCTTACACTGGCGACGATGACAAAGTCTCTCAAAGAGTTCCATAAGCATAAGTCAGTATTCGAAGACTGCGTTCGTAGCTTCAACTTTGCAAAACTGCACGCTATGCTCCACTATGTCGACTCAATCCGGCTGCTTGGCACCGCGGACGGTTTCAACACAGAATTCCCAGAACGGCTCCACATTGATTTTGCAAAGCGAGCGTACAGAGCAAGTAATCGACGTGACTATCTCATACAAATGACAACATGGTTGCGACGCCAAGAAGCTCTTGCTATTCGGGCCGCATACCTAGAGTGGCTCGGCGTTGCTTCTTCATCTGCGGTTACTGCCGATTTGGACGACTCGGACAACGACTCGGACAACGACTCGGACAACGACTCGGACGACCACATGTACAATGACAGGGCCTCCAAGTCAACTCTGCAATTAGCTGACAAGCCTGCGGGCGCGGACGCGGTCCCTATCCGGGACAATGAGTTGGTGAGCGCTCCAAACAACGAGTTTAGAAGACGTCTCGCTCGATTTCACTTGCTTGATTCTTCGGGCACACGCGGGTACTACCTACCCCGCTGCTGTCACGTTCCCAATGCTTGCCTGTCCGCAGTTGAACTGTCTCAACGTGCCCCTTGTATTGTTGATGCCATAAACACCTACTTCGCCAGTCAGCCTGGTTCATCCTCCCTATCAAATGTCTCTGCCACTACCACCATTAATCTCTACAACTATGTCTGCATCCTTGCCCCACCCTTGCTCCATTTCAGCCCTCTGAAACGATTCCACAAAATCCGTGCCGCCGCTTCCTACCAGCCCAAAGATTCACAAAAACCCTTAGTTCCAGCCCAGTTCGACACAGCCATGCTCATCGTCGACAAGCTTTCATTTTCCAATGATGACCAGTCTCTCACCGGTAAGCAATTGGTTTCACGTGTTTGAGCACATAGTCTTACATGATTCGGCAACCTGCAGGTTTACGCATCGCGCGCATCCACGCAATCTTTAAGCTGCCTGACCATTATGGTGAGAAAGAGCCTCTCGTCTACATTCACTGGTATCGCCGCTTCCAATCCGTCGACTCGGCTACTTCAATGTTCAAGATCGTACCAGCTACACGTGGTCACAAACCGCATGCTGCCGTCGTCCCATTAACACACGTACTCCGTCTATGCCATCTCATCCCTTGCTGCTCTAGGGATAACAGTCCTAACTGGGCGAGGGAGACGGCACTCGACGAGGGCAAGTTTCTATTTAATCATTACATTGACCTTGACCTTTTCGAGCGCACAAGGCTCGAGCATTTAAATACATAGCTAGTGGTTGACTTGAATTACCATAACAATACATAATTACTACATGAATGTTCAGCTATCTGGTGATTACTACAACAGTGCTGCCAATTACTATATTTACGATAGATTACCACCACTGCGCAGTCAATTATGGCACTTACCATAGATTACCCTTCGCGTGAAGTAATTCACGGAGACGTTTTTCCTGATGCAGCAGCTGACAGAAAGTTTGAAGCGCAGTAAGCATTGGGCACAGCTGAGTAGTCATCACGAAACACTGAGATTTTACCCGTTACCATCTATGGTAACTGGGTTAGAGGGTCTCGCTAACGTCCCAGTTCTTCGCGGTGCGATTGAAAAATCGGCTCTAGTCATGTGACTGGTGGCTGCAGCGCTGCCATTTTCCGCATCAACGAGACAACTTATTGTCGGACAAGCACTTTCGTGCAACCTTGGTGATACTGCCTTTCCCTTTGTCCCTTCGGTAACAATGTACAACTCGGACCTTATTCAGCAAAGTACCAACTATGATTCTCATTTACCATCATGATGAAGTTTTTGTCAGTAGCATAGAAGCTCCCGCATTGGAGAATCTCTTCCACGCAGTTTATTATCAGCGAGTTTGCAGTTAGGAATGATTTCGAGGTTTGTAACAGCCAGCTCAGCTATGTGGCCAGTGGCGTGCACCAATTCCGCTATCAATCTTATACCGTAGTATTGTGCAGGGCCGGGCTTGGCCTGAAAGCCCTGACTTTGGCCTAGCTTTTGAGGGCTCAGGCTTTGCAAAAACCCAGGCCAGGCCCTGATGTAGGGCCAGGGCTTGGCCTGGGCTTGGCTTTGGCCTAGGCCAGGGCTTTCACTATAAAATCGTGTATTTTGCTTCCTATGTACATAAAAAATTGGAGCAGTCAGTTTTCTACCCAATGAAGCTATCAGGATTGATCAGACAGTAAAAAACAGTGACAAGATCGACTTTTTATTGTGTCGCAACAATTACTGTAGTAAAAGACACTTATTCATCCAAATCCCAATGGTTCTCATTGTCTGAAATACCTAAAATTAAGTCTCCAAGTCCATCATCATGCTTCTCAACAGTCATTTCATCAATACCATTGTCCTCAGCTTTCTCTAAGGATAACTCAGTTGCTGAGGATGGCCCTGGCTCATGGGAAATTAATTCCTGGCAGCTGAGTGTCATCAATGCCTGAATAGCTTCAACAACATCTCCACCAATGTGATTGCACCTTTTTGTGATTATTTCAGCAGCTGCAGAAAAAGCATGCTCACTGGACACTGAAGAGGCCATAATAGACAAGCAGCTGCTTGCAAATGATCCGCAAATAGGGTACAAAGGAAAATTCAACTGTAGCACTGATTAGAGTCATAAAATATGATACAACAAGATGACCTACACCCCACCAATGGACAACAGATATCTCTTTTGGAAGAGGCATCACAGAGCCAAGGTAAGCATGAAACTCTTGAGCCCAAGGTGCTGAGGCATTTTCAGCTTCACTGTTTGCACCAAAACTGTCTTCAGGACATTAGTAACTTGCTGAGTCAAACATCACATAATCACTAACATAACTCTCAAGGCTATATTCTAATAATAGGGCAAGTGGGTCAGATAATGCCATAGCTAGATTAGGACACAGCACACTTTTGATTAGAATTTCCCACAGTCAATAGAAACATTGTACACTATCTAATACTTAAGTTCAAGCTATACAACTTTTTTTTACTAGAGTAATTGTACAGTCATATCAACATTTTTCAAAATTTTAGCTACAGGCCCTGGCTTAGGCCCTGGGCTCGGGCTTTGCAACAACCCAGGCCAGGCCTTTTTTTATTTTTATTTTTATTTTTTTTAAATCCATTTATTGTCTATTTGGGGCGTCGCCCTATGTAAGACAGGTCGGGATGCAATGTATGTAAGGAGGGTCTAGCTGCGGTATCCGGGCGGGTGAAGAGCGAAACAATGGCCTGAGGCGAGTAGGAATGGTTTGAGAGGAATGTATAGATGTGGTTATGCTGATTAGTTGATTGTAGTTGGGGTTGTGAGAGTATTAAAAGGGGCGGGGGAGTATGTACGTGAAAGGTGATTATTGGTCGGGTGGGAAAGGAGAATAGAGAAGGAAAAGAGGGGCGGAAAGGGGAAAGGAAAGGGGGAAAGACCAAACGAGCAAGATAATGGACGGGGTGTGGTGTTGTGTAGCGGGCGGTGGTGTGCTCAGGGCTCGGGGTGCGTGGTGACGAGAACAATGGGGCTATGTAGAGTACGTGCGAAGTGAAATAGACGTTACCTGGGCAGACATCATGGCTTAGAGGGCTCTTCTGGAGGGGGGGGTAGGGTCATTTCGCCGTAGCGGTGGTGGAGCCAGCGGGTGCTGTGAATGAACGCGAATAGTGGTCGCATGAAGTCGGGCGTGCTAAGCAGCTCGCCGAACTTGGGGAGGCGTCTGCGTCCTGTGGCTGCGGCGAGGCGCTTGTGCTCGACGCGGTAGTGTGGGCATGTGATCAGGAAGTGGAAGGTGGTTTCGCGGCGGCCGCAGTGGGGGCACGCCGCCGTGATGTCTTCGACAAAGTGGTGGAGATGGGCGTTGAGGTCAGCGTGGCCCGAGCGCAGGCGTATGAGGACCGTTCCATGGCGGCGGGGCATGTTCGCGATGAGCGTCATGAACTCGTTGGCCTTCAATGAGGGGTTGAACTGCGAGATGTGGAGACCCCGATTGGACTGGACGACCACCTCTTTCGCCTTGGCAGCAATCATCGCGTAGATGTGTTGTTTGAGGGCGGACCTGCTGGCTGGGAGGGTTTTTGGGGTTGCAGGGTGGGGCTTGCGGGCGCGCTTGACCAGGAAGGAGGGGAGGAGGGTGCATACGCTCGTCTTCCCCTTGGCCGCTGCCTTCGCCGCTTTGTCGGCGAGTTCGTTCCCCGGGATGTTGACGTGGCCTGGCGTCCACCGCAGAGTGAGGGGCGCACCGGCGGGGGTGATTGCCTCCAGTGGCTGTTGGAGCGCGTCGAAGAGGTAATGACCGGGGCTGGACGCGCGGAGCACGGTGGCCTTGAGGGCGGCTTGGCTGTCCGCTCCTATGAACAATGTGCCATCCCGGCGGCGAAGTTCCCAACGCAGGAGCTCCGTGGCTAGGAGGAGGCCGACGGCCTCGGCCTCGCACACCATGTGGTCCTTCGCGGCACCCAGGTGGAAATGGAGTGTGCGGGTGCAGGTGCCACGTCGTAGAACCGTGGCTGCTCCAACCTTGCCGCCTTGGCACGACCCGTCTGAGTAGACGCGGATTTCGGCATCGTTGGCGTTGTGTTCTGCCACCGCTATGTCTTTGTCCTCCGGAATGGTGAGGACGTGGGCGGGCTCCCAGGAGGGGGTGATGGTTTCGACCTCTTGAGGTCGGAGGCCGATGGCGTGGAGCAGCTCGTGGAGGGGCAATCGGTGCGAGCGGCGGTATCGGCACGCGCGTTTGATATGCATCGCTAGCGGATGGGAAGACGGGAGGGCAACAAGGCGCAGTGCTGCCCGCGTGCAGAGCCGCTGAACCAGCTGTTGGAGCGGGAGTAGGTGGGCATGTAGGTCCAGCAGGTCAGTGGCTGTGGATGCCATGGCTCCCAGCATGTTGATGGTTGCCGCGCGTTGGACGCGTGCGGGCGGCCACGTGGATCCCTTCAATGTTCGTGGTGTTGATGAGCCCTCCTTGTGTGCCAATGATGCTGCTGCCCAGACGTCAATACCGTAAGTAAGTTTGGGAATGACTACACTAATGTAAAGGCGGCGAATTAAAGGGGCCCGGATACCCCTGCCAGCCCTCGCGAGGCGCTGGCAGGCCAATACGTACTTCATGCCCTTCCCTTGGGCGTGCGCTACGTGTTCTTTCCATCGCAGTGCCTGGTCGATGATAACTCCTAGGAACCACGTTGAGGATGATGGTCGGATGGTGTGGCCCCCGACGGTGATGGCGGGTCGGGGTATGGGGGTGTGTGTGCCGTTGTTTGAGGGGTGCGGGGCAAGCTTTTGTGAGAGGCAGAGGAGGTCAGTCTTGTCGAGTTCGAAGGTAGAGGTGTGGCTCTTGCTCCAGGACAGGGCGCCCCCCGGTTGCTCCATGATGTTGACGAGTTTGGCGTTGGCTTCCTCGAAGGTCGGGGCGCGCGCCGCTAGGGCGATGTCGTTGATGAAGCCCAGTGACAGTTCGCCGTGGGATGAGCGGGTGAGCTCGAGGAGGGCGGAGTTATAGAAGAGGTAAAGAATGGGGGAGAGTGGGCAGCCCTGATCAAGGCCGCCCTGTACGTCAAAGTCCTCCGATGTGAAATCGTCGAACAGGAGTTGGGTGACGCGGCCTGTCAGCCTGCGGCGGAGCCATTCGATGTACTCCTCCGGGATGCCTTTCCCTGAGAGGTCGTTGAGCAGGCACTCGACACTCACACTCGGGAAGGCTCCTTTCACGTCAAGAAAGAGGGCCAATACGCATCGGTCCGTGCGGTGGTTCCACGCGTCGTGTGCGAACTTCGTGAGAAGGTGCAACGAGTCCGTGGTTGTGCACCCCGGTCTGCCCCCGAAGTGAGTTGACGGGAGCAGGTGGTGTCTCCGCAAGGTCTACAAGGTTCTCCGCCACGCACGACAGGAGTACCTTCGCCACGGTGTCCAGCAGCGCGATGGGCCTGTAGGCTTTGGGCTGGGAATAGTCCGGGCGGCCGGGTTTGCGGAGGACAATGGTGACATGTCGCTTCCACTCGGCCGGGTAGACCGCAAGGGTGAATGTGGCCCGGAACAAAGGGCCCAGGTAGGGGACGAGCGCCGTCGCGTTCTGCTTCAGCACAATGTTCCCCACCCCGTTCGGGCCTGGCGCCTTGAAGGGCGCGAGGCGATGAATCGCCCGGTGGACTTGAGCATCTGTGATGGGCTCGTAGTCCAGTGCAGTGGGGGTCGGTGGCGACCCGCCTGGGCTGCCGGATGTCCCAGCATCGTCCGCGGGCAGGGGGGTCGACGGGAAGAATGTGTCGAAAAGGACAGTGCTCTTCGCCGCGTTGGCGTTGTGCTGGTGCGACAACCCGTCAGGCCCCCTTGTGGTAAGTGTCGGGATGCGCTGGGTGCTCCAGTCGGACGGCGGTTGGTTCACGTACTTGTGGCCTGTCCAGATCGAGTTAGCATCTACGCGCTCAAGCCACTCCTCCCAATGTATTTGCTTAGCCTTGCGTATCGCCTCCGTGTACGCGTTTCGGAAAACGTGTCGTTCCTCCCAGAGCGGATGGCCCTTACGGCTCCCCATCTGATGAACGAGGCGGCTGAGTCGGCGGGACTCACGTCGCATGTCCGTGAGGTCCGAGCTCCACCACCTCCGGGTGAACGGGGTCACCGTCGAGGTTGGCACCATTTCGTGGATCGTGTTTTGGAGGGCCTTCATGACATGGTCGAGCAGTCGGTGGAACTGTTCAACAGAGGTGATCTCCTCGACTGGGGGAAGGGCGTTGAGGCGGGCGTTGAACACCTCCTGGAACCGAGGCCATTCCGTTGCCCTATAGTTGTGCCTTGTGATGGGGCGGGTGCGGTTGGCTTCCACCGCTAGGCGGGAGATGATGGGTAGGTGGTCGGTAAGGATGGGCTGGAGTTCGGGATGGACATTGCATTCTGTGAACGTGTCAGCCAGCTTGTCATCGCAAAACACGTTATCAGGTCGGGTGAGGTTCCCCGTAGTGGAGGCCTCGAGTGTAGGTTGTCCGGCGGGGAGCGCCATGGTCATGCCGTAGTCCGCGAGCATCTTGATGAGGCGTTCGGCGGCGGTTATATTGGCCGTTGTGAACAGGTGGCTGTTCCGTTCTTCGTCCCACATTGGGTGGTGACGGTTAAAGTCACCGAGCCAGACCATGTGGGCAGGTGGCTGCGGGCTGGTCCCCTCGGGTGGGCAGTTGAGCACGTCCTCCTCCTCGGAGAGGAGGTGGTGTTCCAGCGCGTCCAGCATGCTATTGTGCTCGCCATCGACGTAGAGATTGTAGAGGCGTATCGCCCCTACCTCCGTGTCAACATCAATGGCTGTCACATCCGGGTGATGAACCGGGACGATCCTCCAGCTGCTCTTCGAGAGGCGGGTGCTGACCAGCAGCAGGGAGCGCGTTGTTGGTGCGTTGTCAGTAGTGTGCGTCGGGGGATAGATTACCGTCCAATGGGAGTTTGCGTACGTGAGGTCAAGGCGGTTGAGTCCGGGTTCCTGTACCGCGACAATGTCGTATTCGTCGGGGTCGAGGGCGTTAATCCACTCTTGCTGGGCTTCGTAGGATTTTCTGAGGTTCTGCTGCCAAATCGTTAGCTTCTTTGTGGGTCTGTCATTTATACCGTTGGTTGTGTCTGTCATAGGTCATCAGCGAATTGGCTGGTGTGCTGTCCGGTGTCTTGCGCCGACTGGTAGTCGTCAGCGTCGACTCCTTCCGAGATGTCCCTGTATTCGGATGGTGGTTGAGCGGGGGCTGGGGTGGAGCTCGGCGTCTTGGCTGGCCACGGCGCGTGCGGCGTCATAGGCCACATCTCCGTCAGCTTTGCATTGCTGGCCTTCTTCCTTTTGGACCTCGTCGGCGGTGGTAGTGCCGGCATTGATGAGGCCGGGAGCGTAGTTTTGGCCGGGGCGGCGTTGGCGGTGGCGGTGGGGCCGGTGGTGGTGGCCGTTTGAGAGGGCTGGTGCGGTGGCGGGTCGCGCGTGAGGAGCACCGTGATGGCTGTCGTCCCCGTTGGTCCTTTCGGTCCCGTGGGCTTGGGGGGCTTCTTCGTTGATGTCTTCTTCCCCGGCGTGGTGGTGGTCCTCGGTTGCGTGGCGGGCGCGGCCAGTGGTTGGGTCTTCCTCCGTACCTCCTGCCAGTTGCCAGGTGTGGGGAGGGGGGTTGGGGGCGCGTTCAGTGGTTCCGGAAGGCGGTCCTGTACTGGGTGTGGAAACAGGGCCCTCCCCGAGAGTTCCCATGTCTCTGGGTCTTGCGTTGGGAACAAGCGGTACTTCGCCTCGGTGAGCGAGGCTAGGTGGTGCTCGCGCCGTTTTGTTGCCACCGGGCATGCGCGAGCGGACGCTGGGTGGTCGTGGGGCAATCCCGCCGAGCGGCAGTTGGTGCAGACCGAGACCACCCCCTCCTCGCGGTTGCAGTCCCTCGTGAAGTGGTCGCCTGCGCATTCCGCACATGTTGCGTGGGCCTGTGGGCAGGATGCGACCACATGGTCCCCCTTGATGCTCTGGCACTTGAGGCACCTGAGGTTGTCCGGGAGTGACTTGCACGCGTATACTCGCCTGCCGTGTATGGGGAGCCCCACCGAGATGGTCTGGTTGGCCGCCGTCGGGGATCGGAATGCCATCTTCAGGAATGCGACGTGTTGGCCTGGTCGCCTGTCCACGAGTGGGTGACACCACTCCGCCCACGCTATTGCGTGATGCGGCATAAGCGTCTCTTCCTCGAGCTGGCGCAGCTCCGAGGGCGAGTCCGGGTCAAACAACGTGGGTACGAACTCCACTATTACGATGTATGTGGGGACCCGGACTGTGACCCCTGGACTGAACTTGGCTGCGAATATGAATTGGCGGTCCGGGTGGTTAACCCAGGCCGCCGTTTTGGGTGAACTGGCCTTGAACAAGGCATCACCGCTTTTGAGAACCCGGACCGATGTGAATGACGCACCTTCAGGTAGCTCGTGTCCCTCGCCTGCTATCCCCTCCAGAGCCAACTTCGCCTTTTCCAACAGCACCCTCTCCCCCAGCTCCTTCAGTGGTAGTCCGATGTTCTCCGTGCGGGACACCAGGACACTTGATTCTATGGCGCCCCAGCGGGCGAGGATTCGGGGGAGGTCTGAAGGAGCTCCGGTCTGGGCGCTGGAAGGTGTGCGTGTGGCCTGCGAGGCGGCCTTGGCGACCCTCGCATAGGAGGGGGTGGGGTGGGTGAGCGCCCCAGGTCCCACCTCCGCCGCGAGGGAGTTTGCTGAGTCGCGCACAGTGTTCACCGACTGACTGGCCTCCGTTGCATCGACGGTGGCTTTCGCAGCGGCTTTGGCCATCAACTCGCATTCCTCCCAAAGGGAGGTCGCCGCCTGCGCTGCCTGGGTGACCGTTTTCGTGATTTCACCGGCCTTGCGGAGCTGTGCCAGGGGTCCTTCCAGTCCCTCCGCGAGTTTTTGTTTGACCGCGGCCAGGATGCCGTCTGCTTTCTGCCCGTCGTGCATGATCTTGATGGCGATGGCGAAGGCACGGATGATCTCGTAGTGGTCGTGGTTGAGGTCCGCGGTGGCGGTCTCCATGAAGTGAAGCAGCCTGTCCGCGAGGGATGGTATAGTGAGCTCGGCTTTCAAAGCCCTCGAGATGAGGAGCTTCTGGGCAGTTGGTCCTGACACCACCGAGGAAGGCCTCGTTGGCTTCTTGATGATGTCGCTCGGGTTGCGCGGGCTGGTCATGCAATCGGTGAGCTGGGGCGAGTGGGAAGACACTGGCGTCTTTTTTGCTGCGGTCAACAACAGCGGTCTGGGCTGAAGCCCATGCGCCGTCCTGGCCGCGTTTTCTGGTTTGGTGGGAATGGTGGGATTGGGAGAGTGGATGGTGGTGTTTAGAGTAGTCTATTCTATGCGAGTCTTTGTGTAATGTGTCTATTCCAATTCTACAGTTGTACCAACTCCCGTCCAGGCCTCTGAGGTTGACTTTTGGGTCGGGGTCCTCAAGGGGTGCCAGACGAAGCAGGTGGTGGTTACTGTGAAAGGCGCTCCGTCGGCCAGGCCTTAGGCCCTCAAAAGCCCTAGCCAGGGCTCGGGCAGGGCTTGGCCTATACAGGGCTTGGCCTGAGGGCTTTAGGGCTTCAGGCCTGGCCCTGCACAACACTACTTATACCCAGAAGAGATCAATAGGTTAGGCATGCTATTTATTTTTGGTGGATCATGGCATGTTGTGTCCGTCCCCAACATCCATTCTGTTCCATCCTTCAGTATGGTTGGATGGGTATCTAACACCATGGCAATTGTTCAGTTAATTCCATAATTTCTATGATAAATAATCCGGAACACTCATGATGGATATTTTCAGGTTTGTGTTGCCTAAACACCATCATATCACCATGTGATATTCGTAGGATATGGATGAAGACTCAAGTCCGGATGACATCCTTTCCTTGAAGGTCCAGATGATAACGGTTGTGAACAAGCTGGCACAACTGCGCATCAGGGGCCCAAAGATAAAATACATTGGTGCATCAGATGCTTTCTGAAAATATTTACTACTCTAAAGGTAAATGGTAACAGGCTTTGCTGTGCACTGGAGCATGGCGCTATCAACTTTTTTGTTAACAAGGAGTGATTGCTCACGGTATTTAGCTAAACTTCGCCTATTGCTTCAAGAAGGCTGTGTAGTCAAATTTTCTATGTTTGGTGTTTGCTTATGAAGTTTCTGTACATAAATTTGGATCATGGTGTGTGAGATATATAAAGAAATGGGCCGCCGGGCCCTCAAATCAAGACCAGAGTGATAGTACCGGGCCACAATCTTAGCATCCCTGCAACAAACTTGACTATGCATGATATGGTATCCAAGGGCACGCTAGATCATAGAAGACCATATGTTACGCAACTATCAAAAGGGCTGGTTTAGGGGCCTATTTGCACTGAGGCTATGGGATCATAGAAAATGCCAAGTTTATGGTGTTTTAAATGGGGACGGCCAGCCTGAGGTATTTCAAGGGTGGTATAAAGGGGTGGCTTGTGTCATGCACTCGCCTGATTGACATTATTGCACTGTTTCTACGTCTTACTGAACGTCAAGATGCAGCTGAAAATCGCCTTCTTCTTTTGGATATGACTGATATGTGCCTACGAAGTTGACTGAAGAGTCTCCCCGAGAATAAGTTGCGACAGTAGGCTCGGTGGGAAAAAACCATGACGCACCATTCCCACGCAACGCATGGTTGAATCCTTTGGCCTTGTCCGAGTCATCTGGATTCTGGTCGCACCAAACACGCCCGCTACACCTTGGGTCTCTTGGTCCACCCCCTATCGGCATGGAGATAATTCTGTGGCTGGGGGTATAAAACAATGAGGCTTGGAATCACAGCCGTGTCGTGCATACAACACGTGCACTAATCGTCCTGTGAAGTACTGCAGTGGGTACCAAGTTTTTGTACCAGAGTCATCAGTAGGCGCTAGACCCATCCTGGCTGAGACACTTGCTTCTCTCTCAAAACAGCTGGCCTTATCATCATAAGCATGTCATCTCTTTGTCCAGAACTATATTGCCACACAGCAAGGTTTGGTGAGTTTGCGTTTTCTGCTATCGTGAACCGCATCACTAACATCATCTCACAGCAAGGGATATTTCTCACACGAATCACCATGACAGAAACAGGAACAACTTTGTTTTTATGGCTGGTCATATCCGCCATTCTGAACGCGGTGGCGTGCACGAGTTTTGTCACTTATTCCATATCCCATCAACAGTCTCGGATTACACTGCCTTCCAATGCCCTTGAATCTCCTGAGTTGTCAAGCTTACAAGGACAGCTGTCTATGCTTCAGTGCAAACACAATCCATTTGATATCATAGAGCACGACAATCTCATTGAATGGTACCCTGTGAGCGAAGAATGGTTCTGGAGAAGGGTAAGTCTTAGCTTAGCCACACTTGATTTTGATACACTGATGCACAAGTGGTTTTGTAAGGTTCGTCACCAAAATTAGCACTAGCAGCTGTGACATCGCTTGCTTTTATGCTCAGGCTTGCCTGCATTGGATGGCAGTATGCATACTTCACCAAGAACCACCACCTGCATGAGTAAGACAGGATTTCATCTGCCCTGCTGACAACCGCCTCTTTGTATGTGGCTATCTTTGCCGTTTGCTTGGCAGGGTTACCCACTCCCGCAGATGCCCAGGAGCATAGTATCGTCATCATTCATCTTTCCGCTCTGACTTTGCTACACTTTGTGCTCCTGTCACCCATACTCGTATTTCCTTGCTCCACTGCAACTCTTGGCCTAAAATCCTCAGGAAACTTTGTACTCCTAGATACGTTGGACTCTGCATTGCTAGTGCTTTATCTTGCCGCTACACTTGTTTCATGGACAACACTGCTAGGTCCTCTGCTCTACTTCCCAACCCATTGTATATATCAAACTACAGCAGCTGGCTCTTCTTATCGATGCAGATATGTGGGTGCATTGCTCTGGGGACATCTCTTATTCTCTTACATGCATGAAGTAGCCATGCTCGGCCACCAGACATCCTCTGTGTCAACAGTGAATCCTGAATCAGCAAGCTCCTTCGAAATTGCAGATCTCCTGATGGTTCCGCTGGACATGCACGGAATACACGCTTATAACCTGTATCTTTAAAATTTTGAACAAATTTTTGATGTGCCTGATGCAGCCTGCCAAATCGAGGCATGACACTTTTGTTCCTGGAAGGTTTGCCCTGACATAACTAAGCCATTTTCAGGGCGCACACGTCATGACGCGCGACACACATCTCGTGAGCTGGAAATGGGCTAACCCTGCTCGCATATAAAAAGCCAAAGAATTTTGTTGAATCACCAGCTCAGTTTTGTTCTCTCATCCTCAGTCACAGTTCTGCATTGTCCAAGTCGGTGATTGTCCTTCTGAATGAATAATGGGTGTTGCATCCAGCAGTCATCAGCTGCAGGACCTACCATTACGGTTTTCTACTGCCCCCACCATATACCAATTTCATCAATACAACTTTGATGCTAGTACTAGTAATAAGAGTTGCCTGCCCGCAGAGCTGCGCGTCCACAGTGCCTACAGTCAGTCGGTCACGGAGGGTGGGCTGGCTCTCATACTCACTTGACCTTAGTTTCTCCCCGGGTGCCAACATTTAACTAAACTCCCAGCTTCAGTCATTCTTATGCATTCATGGTGGCACTATGGATAGGCTCCTAACATACAGCATCCGTTTCTTATGGCGGTAGGCCATGTCTCGGATTTCACTGAGGCTTATGATGGTCAGACTGGTTTGACTTGAGTGTTCAAGAGTTTGTTCGCAGCTCTCATTGGATGTTGGTTGTATAGGTCACTAAATGTCCTTCTGTGTGTACGTATGATGTGCCATGCATGGTTACCACAGTCCTAGTCAGGGTCCGAATATCTGACAGCTTGACATTCATCGCACGAATGAAGGTAAGTACATCATTGATTTGCAGTGTATATATACATTTATATATTGCGGCACGACATTGTGTCTAGAACATCTGTTGCATGTACGAGTTTATCCTCCGCACCTCTTCTTGGAGCAGCTTTCGTGGTGTTTAATCCTGTCTATCAAGTTTGCACTCAAGGGAGATGTTTTTGCGGCTCCTATTGCAGTTCTTATAGCTCTTTCAATTGTATCTTGGCCCCCCATGATCTTCAGTAGCCCTGCACATGGTATGTCAGCCTTTTCTATTGTATAAAAGCCCTTCAGTGATGTCTCAGCGCTTTATGAGAGTGTTCAGTGGTTGTGATTGTACGAGACTCATTAATGTAGTTGAATAACAGTGTCTGTCTTTCATGTCTCCAAAATTGTATGCACATGCCATTAGCCAAATATTTTTGGAAGCATTTTAACATACAGCTGGAGAATATTGAGGGTATTAGACCCCTTATGGAACATCTCAAAGCTGGAATCTATAGCACTAAAAATAACCGGAGTGAAAACGCAGGTATGGGCCTTGTTATTATTATTATTATGGCTCCATTAACGTCCATCGGGGTTGGTCACCCCATGTCGGACAATACACACATGTAACTACTAAACAAATGAAAAGGGGCCCATTGCCCAATCCCACTCAGCTCCCAAGGGTTCCAGGTTTGGCATTGTACAGCCCCCCCTGGTCAGCCTGTTTCCGACGGGTCCCTCAGGCCACCATGGAGAAAGTGGGATTTATCTATGAAGAGGCTTCAAACATGATAAAGGAGGGTGTCGTGGACATGTCTCCAGAGGGTGGTAAGCTGGTTCTGGCTGTAGCCCGCTACACCTTATGCACGCTTTCATGAACATGAGGCGCGCTATGCATGATGTCAATGCATGACTTTCACGGACAGGATCCAGGTGGCAGCTTGGTTGGAGCCTCTTTTGGGTGAATGGTAAAGCCTTTGCTGCGCTCCTTATGCTAGCTGCGATCTTGGCGGCGCTTCAGTACATGCTGGCGCTGTTTGTCGAGCACGTCATCAGCTACTTGGAGTCAGACCCGCAAAGGACGGATAGGTGCTGGGGCTGGATGTATGCTCTGGGAATGACAGTTGCGAGCTTTTTGCATGTTCTAGGTACACAATTATGTGTTGGGTCAACTTGAATCAATGATGGACGTTGTCTGCGCAGCTTCAAACCAAGTCGCGTATCTTAGCTTGTCTGTCCTCCAGAGCTGGCTGCGCCTTCAGCTCAACACCATCCTCTTTCATAAGACGCTCATGAGGAAGGACCTCGCCTCATATAGTGCAGCCTCAGGCACAGAAGAAGGAAACAGCGAAGATACACAAACTGGGAAAGCTGAAGTTATGACTCTCATGACGAGTGACACGGACCCGATCGGCAGATGTGCTCAGAACATTTATTCATTTGTAGGTAAGCTAAGTTCTTATTTTGCTCATATCATCTCCGTGCTTATTGTTGCATGTCAATGCGCGGTAGACGTACCTACCCAAATCATTGTTGCCATGCTCATTCTCTACAATATCTTGGGTAAGTAGTATATGCATCTGCCTCGAGTCGTCCTTCAACACTCAGCCCATGCAGTAGACCCATGCTCGCGGGCATCAGTCCACCGGACAGTTGCTACCTGGAGGTACATTGGGCCACCAGATCATCAGGTGATGGGGCAATGTGCTTTGGGTGACCTGATGGGGTTGAAAAGGGCCACCCGTGACTAATATAATGTGCGCATACAGCTTACAATGTAGTTATCAAAAGTAATAGAGAAGGCGGATGGTGATCCGAGGTTGGTCATCGTGCGGGCGGATGTCCAGTCACTGAGAGTGAGTACGTCCCTCGGGTCAGCTGGTGGATGGTAGATTGGTTGAGCGAGGGAGGGCATTGGGAAAGCTGATGCTGTCAATGCATCCGTCGTGTCCATGAGGGCAAGGGGCCCGGGCATGGAGTCAGCTGGGGTCTGAGCCCTGCTTAGGTGGGATGGGCACCGAGCCGCATGATGGGGCCAAGGGTGGTAATGGGGCAGATGTTGGTGACAACAAGGAGTTGAGGCGAGGATGAATTGAGCGAGGGCATCGAAGGAGCTGGGGGGAGTAAATGCACTATTGGGGTGGATGAGTAGTCCCACAGAAAGGCAAGGGGCGGGGGTGTTGAGTCACCTGGCACAGAGAGGGAGTGTGCCAGCAGTGGACTGCCACGGATGGGCATGTATGTAGGCAGATGGCAAGTGGGGGCATCAAGTCAGCTGGTATGGGCCTTGATAACAGTGAGCTGCACCAGGATTTGTGGGGGTGTCAGCGGACAAGGGTTGCTGGTGGACAAGCAATCTTGGCAGACAGGCGGTGATGACAGATGAGCATTTCTGGCAGATGAGGATTCCTGGTGGATGGGGATTCCTGGCAGATGACTGTTGCTGACAGATGAGTGTTGTTGGCAGGTGAGCATTATTGGCGGACATGCATTGCTGGGGAATGGAAAGTGATGGCAGATGAGAGTTGTTGGCGGATGAGCATTGCAGGCGGATGAGCATGTCTGGCAGATGAACATTATTAGCAGATGAGCATTTATCTGGCAGATCTGCCATCCACCCACTTGACCTCAGCATCCGCCTTGTGCAGGTGCTTCAAATTTATGTATAACAGCGCGGATGTCTATTTGCACGTCAGTTTCCTAAATATTGAATAGTCTATGTGTCAGCCATGGTTGTATAGACCATTGTATTCTTTTAGCCGGCGGATCCGCCATCCGCCCATTTGGCCTCAGCATCCGTAGCATCCGCCTTGTGCAGGTGCTTCAAATCTATACATAACAGTGTGGATATCCATCTTCACATCAATTTCCTAAATATTGAATAGTCTACATGTCATCTACCTTTGTGTGAACCATTTTACTCCCTTATTTGGCGGATCTGCCATCCGCTCACCTGGTCTCAGTGTCTGTAGCATCCGCTTTGTGCAGGTGCATCAAAATCTACGCCTGACCAGAGACTTAGCCACTTTTCAGGGTTCAGAGGTGTTCAGCTGGCTGTGCTGCAGTAGTTGTTATCCCCAACATGTGTTTCCTGCACCATTAGTACACTTCTGCACATGGCCGCCGCATCCCCATGTGTGCCTGACGCTGTTTGCCACGGTATCAAACACCCTCTTCCCCCTCTTGTCACTGTCCCTATTGATGTTGACAAGATCTCAGTCATTTCCTTACCAAATTGTACCAATCTTTTCCCAGTAGTTTTCATATGTTATTTAGAGTAGTTCTTTACTACTTTAGCAAGAAATAAGCCTGGTTATCCCTCCCTTTATGGGTATGTTCCTGACATACTGTATAGCAATCTTTTGAATATTGGTATGGTTTCTGGACATTCTCGGGCCCTTCTGAGCATGCAGGATAGTTTATATAATGTATATAGCCAGTTCATACCGCTCAAAAATGGGTGGCAATCGAGATGTTGAGTGTGAGAATAACTCAGGGGCTATTGTTTCTGACATATTCAAGAGGGTAAATCAAGCGGTATAGTTTGCTGATCCTTGGTCCTGGTATTCTTCTATTACATTTGGTATATGTCAGGAAGCCTTGTCTTACTTATCATGTACTTATACAGCGATCTGTGTGTTATCAGCAGAGTTAGGAGGTTTAGGAGGTTAGTTTGACATATAGATCGCTGCTGCATGTGGGATCCTCTTGATATATAATGGCTGTGGATCTTATCTACTATGCTATACACCACTAAACCCGCTTTACTGTAACATTAGAATGGAGACATGGTGTTTTACTTTCACAAAAACATCAAAAAAGCGTAAAATGACATAAAACCCTATGTTATTTTGGATATCCCATGTCATCCATTCCTCATAACATGGCCACAAGATAGAGCTGGTATGACCCCTAGAGCCACCAAGTTCACGCTCAATGATCCGTCGTTCACACTTCCGAATGGCGGGCTATCGCTTATTTGCGGTAAGCTCGGGAGTGGGAAAACTCTGCTCTTGCTTGGGCTGCTCAGCGAGGCAGACGTTACGTCGGGACAGGTCCTGTGTCCGCGTTCACACCCAGATTAATTAGCATCACTCAGCATCCAGCGGATTATCAAGAAGGAAGATTGGATCGTAAAGGGCGTGGCGTCTGCGCATATGTACCGCAGGTATGTAAATCCTTCTACATCACGCCGTGTCCCCGTTCAGTACTTGATGTGTGCTGAAACTATATTTTAGGTGGCCTGGCTCCGTAACGCTTCACTGAAAGGTTGGGTTTTCTTGGTTAACGCTGTAAATCTCAGTTGTTTGATGCCATCACAGATAATATCCTCTTTGGACTGCCCCTAGATGAGCAACGCTATGTCAAAACGCTCGAGGTAAGCCATTATTCTTCGTTTTGGCATGGACCAGAACTGAAGCCCGACGCAGGCTGGCGCTTTAGTAACTGACCTCAGGATTTTGGAAGACGGCGATGAGACCGAAATCGGCGAGAAAGGGATAAACATTTCTGGGGGACAGAAAGCAAGAGGTGGGATCAAGCTTACCTATATGCGATGCACGATCTGCTAACATCTGAATCAGTGTCACTGGCGAGAGCTCTCTACTCTCGAGTGTCCGTGGTATTGTTTGATGATGTGCTATCTGCAGGTAAGCTGCACCTGTTTGATGCCTTGCATCGAAATGTAATGTCATTCATTTTCGATCACAGTTGACGCGCATACAGCACACCACCTCTACCACCAGTGTCTTAAGGGTGAACTGATGTTAGGAAGGACGATCGTGCTTGTCTCGCACCATGTTCAGCTCGCTTCATCCGGCACTAGCTATGTCGTCGCGCTTGACAATGGACGAGTGGTCTTTCAAGGAGATAGAGATGCCTTCCGGTCATCGCCTGTGATGGGCCAGCTATGCCATACCGAGGCGTCTGATGTGAGTAATGAAATGGACGCTGGTGCCAAGGACGAACCAGACACGGTACAGTTCGAGGGAAATCCAAGTAGGACTGATGATGTCACCGAGAGGAGAAACGCTGTCGCCAATGAGCCTCAGTCCGAAGAGTGCTTACCTATCAAGTCACCCCGAAAGCTTGTCGAGGACGAGAAACGGGTGGTAGGCCGGATTGGACGGGACATCTGGAAATTGTATTTTTTAGCTTGCGGCGGTTCGTTATACTGGATGACATTCGTGCTATCCTTCATCATGGGAGCATTGATCCCTCTTGTGGAGAATTGGTGGCTCAAGTGAGTATCTCCCCTGTCCTGCGCACAGCTCTGCAATGATTGTGAGCGACTCCTAAGGCGCGAGCCCCAGAAACCAACAACACCTAAGATCACACGAAGAAGTAGACAACGAAGCCCCAAATACGGGACGACGCCGAGAGGTAAAGCGGAGGCGGAGTAGACTGCTCGCCGACGTGGCAAGACTAGGCGTAGAACTGTAGGAGGAATTCCCACAAGAACTCACTTAGAGCCTTGGGGCGTGAATTGCTCAGACTATATACAAATACAGGTTTGTTTGGTCAAGCCAAACAGACTACCTACTATGGTAATGACTGTGGGTGCACAGACCATGCTGTGTCGTGTACTACTACTTATGGTTAAGGAATGACGTAGGTATGATGTCAGTCATGATGCGTAATTGACGTCATCATGATGTCATATGGAATGTCCGGGAATGTTAGAGAATGATTATATAAGCCGGGTAAGTAAAGTAACCGAGCCGGGTCATGTGACCGGTTATGAAAGTA
>NW_006913072.1:184588-185385 GCF_000271625.1 Coniophora puteana RWD-64-598 SS2 | reverse complement strand
CTGTCCTACTGTCCTACAACAAGTGCGCCTCACGAGGACGCGGCCGAAGCCAAAGAATTTGAAAACTATTCTATGAGGTGGCGGTTAGCCAATCAGGGACCTCGCGGTATCCCCTGCCTCGCGCTTTGCCACCCGGCCTAATGCCCTGGTACGTTTAAGGGCCTGGTGCCCAGCTCTTACGTAAAAGGTATAAACGGGGTCCCGAAAGAAGCCTACTCTAGGCGGTAGCTATGGAGAAGTCGGGTTGCGCACGCGCAAACGAATAGATGAAGATGCCGCCGTATGCAACGACGGCGAAGACGCAAAGTGCGATGGCGAGGTGAAGATCGACGCCCACGGTGATAACAGGTCTCCGGCGAATACGCCACCGGAATGCGGCAAAGGTTGGTTTGGGGGGTAGAGGGAAGTGAGTTCTTTTGTGAGCGACTCCTAAGGCGCGAGCCCCAGAAACCAACAACACCTAAGATCACACGAAGAAGTAGACAACGAAGCCCCAAATACGGGACGACGCCGAGAGGTAAAGCGGAGGCGGAGTAGACTGCTCGCCGACGTGGCAAGACTAGGCGTAGAACTGTAGGAGGAATTCCCACAAGAACTCACTTAGAGCCTTGGGGCGTGAATTGCTCAGACTATATACAAATACAGGTTTGTTTGGTCAAGCCAAACAGACTACCTACTATGGTAATGACTGTGGGTGCACAGACCATGCTGTGTCGTGTACTACTACTTATGGTTAAGGAATGACGTAGGTATGATGTCAGTCATGATGCGTAATTGACGTCATCATGATGTCATAT
>NW_006913072.1:48306-184305 GCF_000271625.1 Coniophora puteana RWD-64-598 SS2 | reverse complement strand
GCGGAGTAGACTGCTCGCCGACGTGGCAAGACTAGGCGTAGAACTGTAGGAGGAATTCCCACAAGAACTCACTTAGAGCCTTGGGGCGTGAATTGCTCAGACTATATACAAATACAGGTTTGTTTGGTCAAGCCAAACAGACTACCTACTATGGTAATGACTGTGGGTGCACAGACCATGCTGTGTCGTGTACTACTACTTATGGTTAAGGAATGACGTAGGTATGATGTCAGTCATGATGCGTAATTGACGTCATCATGATGTCATATGGAATGTCCGGGAATGTTAGAGAATGATTATATAAGCCGGGTAAGTAAAGTAACCGAGCCGGGTCATGTGACCGGTTATGAAAGTAGCCGGTCACGTGACCTATTGCACCAAGAAGCGAAGCTGCGACTTCAGCGACGATGCGTGAAATGTAAGTAATCGTGCGTGTCATGACTGGTCATGCTGTCGTGAATGCGATCGCGACAATGATCCTTATTTCCGCAGAATCTGGTCAGGAGCAAATGAGGATGGAGGTGTAGAAGATGGTGTGAGGTACTATCTGAGCGTCTCTGCAGCGGTAAGAATGCCTATACTCCTCGGGAACCGGGTTACTCAGCATGCTGGCAGATTACACTTGGCGGACTGGTGTTCAGAGTCTTCCCTTTCTACGTTTTATGTGGGTATCTTGCACGCTTTTCAGGCGTCACAACGTCACATCAGTCCTTGTATTAACCTCGACATAACAGATACCGGTTCTATCTCTGCATCTACAAATCTGTATCAACGTAAGCTATCTCTAGATGCTTATATATAAGCTCACGGAGAGTCCAAGGCATGTTGGAATCTGTCCTATTTGCAAGAGCGCGTTTTCATGACACTGTTTTCCGAGGTCGGCTTCTCAATAGGTTCGGAAAAGGCTTCAAAGGTACGATCATATTAATAACAAACTTCCTGCAAATTTGATGAACGGCACCCAGTGATTGACAGCCTCTTGGCTGATATCCTCGGACGCGTGTTCTTTTTTGGTCTCGGGTCGTTTGCTACTCTAGTGACTACTACCTTGGGTGGAGGTTGGGTCTTCTTCATCGCAGTTCTTCTGCTAGGATACGTATACTGGAGAGGTTAGTGTACGAAATTGTCCTGACTAACCAGTATGCTAAGTCCTGATTTTTTCTAGTTGCCAAGCTGTACGGACAGACAGCGCGCGACATGCGCCGTCTTGGTGAGTCATGGTTTGTCCATTCAAGCATGATTGTCGTTACTCGATATCATCTAGACTCGGTAGCACGTTCACCACTTTACTCTATCTATGGTGGGACAATTGCAGGAGTTACAGTGATCCACGCATTTGGCGCATCATCTAACTTTCTGAGAGATATGATTCACTGCGCTGATACGGTACGCTAAGGATGCGTGCATCGTATGGCAAAGTTGACTTGGTGATATCACAGAACACCAAACCTTTCTATTGGACATGGACCGGTACGAATTCTTCCTACCAATAATCCAATAATCTCACATCGTGCATGGACAGTGAGCCGGTGCCTTTCTACACGGCTCTATCTCCTATCAGGAGTGTTGGTTGGCCTCACAGCTTTTGCTGTTGTGGCGTCACCACGGGTCTCCGTGTCTTTGGCAGGCTTTGCTCTTGCTTTTGCTGCTGGAATATCGGCAAATGTGAGTCGTTGTGTCTCTTCCCCGAGTGCTAAACCACGGCTGACAAAATCGTTAGCTTCACTATTTGGTGCGTGTCCAATACTTTAGCATGTGCTATCCTCACCGCGTTGCATAATTACCGACTTTGAGTAGGTCAGGAACTTTGTGAACATGGAGCAGTCATTGGTACGTACTATAGCTCAGTAAACATCATGCGCGTTGAAATGGGGTCTATAGGTCGCTCTGGAGCACGTGAAGGAGATGTCAGAATTAGAGGCCGAGCCACCGGAAATCGTCAACCCTAGGCCACCTACGTCTTGGCCTGATCGTGGATCTGTGGTTTTCGAAAATCTCGTAATCCGTTACGCTGTGGGGCTGAATATTTAAGAAATTTGCATATGTTCTGACTTTGAGTTCAGTCAGATCTACCAGAAGTATTGCATCGTCTGAGTTTCGTTGTCAATGCAGGAGAAAAGGTACGCAAGCGGCTCCGGTGATGTACATGAACTCCTGAACTGAATTCCATAGATCGGTGTCCTCGGACGAACAGGATCCGGGAAGAGTACATTGACCATGTCTCTTTTGCGCTTCGTCGAAGCTAGCGAGGGTCGGATTTTTGTAGACGGTCTGGACATATCGAAGATTGGTCTAAGTGACCTACAGAGTCGAATGACTATCATTCCTCGTGCGAATGTTCTAATTTTCTCTGAAGAAACCCTGAAGCTCACCGCTTTATAGAGGACCCGACTATTCTAAGTGGTACCTTGAGATCAACTCTCGACGTGTTCGATGAGTATGAAGATGCAGAACTTGTATGTGAACGCACCTCTAGTAGAGTGGCTGGAATAATGTCCTTCTCTTTGCAGTTCGAAGCACTTCGGCGAGTTCATCTCATTCCACCAAGAGATAGTCCAGTCTCTGAGGGTGAGACCTTGAACGCAAACGTGTTTCACAACCTCGATATTGCTGTATCAGAGGGCGGCGAAAACTTCTCAACTGGGTAAAGCCTTTCGACATTACCCTCACAACGCATATCTTAACATGCTTTCATGCAGCCAAAAACAACTGTTATGTATGGCGAGAGCGTTATTGAAGCGGTCAAAGGTACTTGTGATGGACGAGGTAGGTGGTCACAGTCCATGAATTTGACAATTGAGTCGATTTGATCACTCCAGGCTACTGCGAGGTAACAACCCTCCATTATTCGAGTTCATCTTCTGACTGTTCCCAGTGTGGATTACGCCACGGACGAGCTCATCAGCAAGACTATCAAACAGTAAGCATGTTATTTAAGTTACCAATATTACTCCTGGTTAAAATATTGTCCTAGAGAATTCTCTTCGAGTACGATCTTGACAATTGCGCACCGCTTGAGAACTATCATAGACTACGACCGGGTATACTGACGATGAATTCCTGAATCTCTCGTTCCAATTCTGATCTGATTTACTCTAGGTGATGGTGTTAGACGAAGGGCGCATAGCCGAATTTGACTCGTAAGTGGTTCCTTGACCCTTTGTCGTCGTTTTTAATATTGAGGATTATATCAAGCCCTGCTACGTTACTCAAAGATCAGTCGTCGATGTTTCACTCGCTTTGCAAAGCTACCGGCGAGAGGGAATTCGCGGCACTACAAAAAATGGCTGGCTCTAGTGTTCTACCAATGTGAACCATTATATAGTGGTCCATCGATGCTTACCTCGAGGTCAGGCTCTCAAAGACTTAAACACTTGCATGTTCGTAGAAACTCCCTACCAATTGATTGGCACTCGGTTCTTCGACTTCGGCGGTGGCCTTTGATCCCTTTGGAACTCGTACGAGTACATGTCGTAGCCCTCACCGGCTTCTAGTATACTTACAATATATTTGGCCACTGTAGCTACTTGCAACGCTCAAACATTCACTCTGACACGGCAGGGCACAGACATTCTGCCTTATGCATACAAGGGGCTCAGCTGCAAGCGCGCATGCTGCCGAATCGTAGTAATTTGAAATAGTTTGACCCATTTGCTGCCTTCACGAATATTTGGAACAAGTAAACCATTAAATTATGTTTCCTGCACGCCCCTATTTGCGGATCTCCTTTTAATGTTCATTACTAGATAAGCGCCTACCGTAACACTTCGAACTTGGCTTCCACCCTACACCAGCACCACACGCCTCCTCTCTTATTTCCCGTCTCAGAGCACTTCCCTCCCCAATTCCCACTGTACTGTGGCTTCTTTTTACCGCTGGCATGAGCGGTAAGTGTCTTGTCTATCAGAAATCCAGCTTTGTCTACGATGTTTCACCTCTCAATCATCTAGCTCGTCTGCTTCCAAGGATCTGGGGCTTCGCTGTATCAGAAAGGTTCTTGTTGGAGAGATCGATCGCAGCGGGGCACATAACTCGGGGCAACAGCAATAAACGGGACGTCTTTAACGCCGTGGACTGTTCCCTTTTCAACCTCGAGGCGCTTGTCCGTAATCCCGCTCCAGCCATGCCCATCCCGGTTCTACACCAAGATGGAAAACGGATGCTTTATTGCGTTGCCCTTGCTACGTCACAGCCATCTGAGGATTTACAACTGCCGTCGGAGCCGCCGGAGGAGTGGTACTACCAAGACTTGGCTAAGGAGCTGAAGGGGGTCGTCCCAAAGTGGTATCAAATGTATAAGGATTGGTAGAGAATGATTCTGAGGGGTGGGAGAAATGGTTGGTCTTGTAACTAGTACACGTACACTGCAGAGAAACTATACATCTACACCCATTGGTCTTCCTAATGGCCTCTCCCTGGGTTTTGCATCCAAGTCAAATGTGTCAAGCTCATAAGCAGATATCCCGGTAGTAAGTTGCGCTGTACGAGATAATGTGACGCTCTGGAGGGACACGAGATGGTCAGAACTCGGTGCTTCCGAGGTACGCGTCCGCGTATATATAACCATAGGTGCACTTACCTCGCTTCGTCCCGAGCGATAGTGCCGAGACGAACGGTCCTTGGATTCCGCTTGCAACAATAGCGAGTATAACAGTGTCTGAAGTCATAGTGATAGTGAGTGCATAGGCATGAAGATAGCGTACTCAGCATGACGGCTTGAAGTTATGACAACAATAGGAATCAGGATGAAGCTTACTTACAACGGTGTATACGCGTCCAGATGGGATGCCGAACACAAGGTCCAGGTCAACTTCAGGCCAGCAGACGAAGGACAGGAGACAGCCGAGAGCAAAAACGGTCGCGACTACGCCAGTCTGGATTGCTCCCCGGACGAGCCGGGCCACGAGACGGTCCGTCACACCAAAGCCTGTACGGACCCGTAGGAGTGCTACGCTTAGAGCGCCTATACATTTAGTTATGAACAGGGCTTAGCATTCTTTGAGCGCGAATGCCAGTGCGTGAACGCTCACTGGTGATGATGATGTCTGTCGCAACGGTCGTGATGAGCCAGGCTATCATGGGGCGTTGGACCTCCAAGCCCGCTATTTGGTCGTGTGCAACGTGTCTTTGGTGATGCCAAGTATTGATGGAGAGTATCGTTATGGCGGGGTGGTACTTACAATTTCGCCTGGCGCGTCTGAATCGTGACCCAAATGGCGAGCGCAAAGCCGCATATCGCCAGCAGCGTGCAGGTGGCAGCCAGAAGCTTGCTGGAGACCAGTCTCCAGAGACTTCATAGCCAATTGTTGGTCGGAATAGTTGTCACACAAGGTATCAAAGCGTACTGACCGTCTAGTAAGAAACAACTGGGTAACCAACGCTGACCATGCATTTGGGATCGGCACGATGTCGATTGGCCATGCTGGCTCTAGAATCCAGGATGTATGAGCAAATCCTCTATCTGCATGTATCCTCGAACTTACTATAGATTATAGCGGGGTTAGCGTAGTTTGTTACGCTATGTAACGTAGTAAATGTGATCGAAAAGACAAAGGTACGAGAAGTAGGCTTACCAGAGGTGCCATAAAAGCTGTACAACTCTAATAGCGGGATAAACATGAACATGAGTAATATCTGTAAAGTTCAGCGCTGAATGTCGCCCACAAAGCACTGTAAGCCGTATCCACGAGGAAGGTGGACACAAATAGGGCCCTGGAGCATCAGTGAGTCACAGCAGCTGTTATCTGACGAAAGCATATTCACCTAAAGGCCCGCACGTCGCTAACGCCTGCGAGATGTGTCAGCTTTGTTCATAGTAACGAAAGATAGCGAAGCCACTGGTGCTCACCTGCCTGGCAATACCTGATAAACTGCACGCTGACAATCCCATAAAGAAACGTGTTGACTGTTCAAATCGTGATGTACATTCAGCACCAACCACCCGCCCTGCTGAGACAATGTAAGGTGTACATACCGAAGATGCCAATGAATATCATCCCTAAGAAGCATAGCGCCCGCAATGACGAGTCGCAGGCGGTTCCACGCGGCGTGAGAGTGAGCGCGAGCATCGGAAAACCAGCTATAGCACACACCGATGGTCCCAACATACTCGTCCATATTGCTCGGATGAAGCCCCCGTTTGAACTCGCGCTGCGTTCACGGAGTGGTGCTCGAACTTGCTGCCTTCTTTCAACACAGTCGCTGAGCCTCTAGATGGTGACGTGGGATGGAGATTGAAGATGTCGAAGGGGGAGCACTGGTGGCCGCAAGAAACGTGTCGACGCTCCCGTTTTTGTCTGCCGCGTGAAAACAACACCGGATCCACTCGTCAGCGTGATTGCGAGCCCTGAGCTGCATGTCCGATGTTACGGTACGTCGCCGGCTTAGCCCCTATTTGTCCCCGCACGGTGTGGAGTTGGAGGTCGCGAATGTTGGTGCTTCTTGGACAGGCACTGCAGGGAGCACCAAAATAGGGGCGTTTTGTACTTCATACATAGTTGCTTCATACGACCCACAGTCGCTTGAGTCCGTCAATTCAATGTAGGATAGCAGGGGGAGAAGGAGCAAAAAACAGCTGCGGCACACTGATTCCGATCAAAACGCTAGGTGCTTACCAGCGCTTACCGCCGCCTTATCATGGCGACGATGTTGCGTTGTCGCGTTACTGAGGTGCTGTTCAGAGCTAGAGTCCGACCAAAACGTAACCCTTTGCGTAGCTTGTCTTGATAAATGAACGGCTAAGGCATACATGTTGCATGGCACAGTAAGCGCACGATAGAATATATGATTCCATTGTGCAGCGTACGCGTCGTTTGAAAGGCATCACACCAATCGCGCATGCAAACCACAAAGCACGTATCTGCGATTCGCACGACCGAAAACAAGACAGCATATAAAACAAGACACAGATACCGCCACTTCCCCATCACTAGATCCATCCCCGTAGTCTGCCATAACACCGCAGCCGACAGCTGGGCTATTGATCTGCGTGCTCATGCAAGCGCAAGCGCTCATAGCGGCGAGCACTCCCGCTTGAGCCACTCGAGCGCCAGAAGATCGTTCTGTATCAGCGGCGAGACTTTCTCGAGGATCTCGGCATGATACGCGTTCAGCCATCCCTTCTCCTCGGACGTGAGCAGCGTCAGGTCGATCAGCGTCTTTTGCATCGGGCACTGCAAGGTGGTAGGTGAGCGCGGTCAAAGAAATGCACAAATGATAGGCGCCAATGTGGGTATGGTTGTCGGACATCGGAGGTGGAGAGGACAGAAGAACGTGGAAAGGAGAGAAGAAAGAAACGCACCATGGTGACATGCTCAAACTTGAGATAGCCGTTCCCGAACTTGTACCGCGTCTGCGCCTCCTGGACGACGACAATGTTTTCGATCCGAATCCCAAACGAACCGTCGGCGTAGTATCCGGGCTCTGTCGCACATCACAAATACCAGCGTCAGCGCGCCGGTTCATTGACATAATACCAGTCCACCCTCACCGTTGGACACGATCATGCCAGGCTTCAGAGGCGTGTTGTTGTAAGCTGTGAAAACAAACATGATTGTGAATCAGATACAATTCCGAGTAGGGAAACGGCATACCGATACGAGTTCCGATGCCGTGAGGGCCCTCGTGAACGTTTAGGAAGTGGCCGACGCCGTGGCCGGTTCCATGTCTGTAATCTATGCAACCGCGAGTCAGTCACTGGCAGGGTTTCGGTTGTTGTTATAAAGCCACGTACCCAGGCCATCCTGCCAGAGCGGTCGCCGCGCAAAGGAGTCACTTCGGGGTTGTCAGCGTCCACATTGCCTCCTACATTTATCACGAGACTCACATCACGTAGCCTGAAAAATATGAGCGGTCAGCGATCCATACAGCCGACCTCGCAGAATCACGTACCAGTGGTATTAATAGGGAATATGGCCGTATCAATAGCAATGTGGCCCTGAAGGACTCGCGTGAACGCGCGTTTCTCCTCATCTGTAGGCGTTCCGAAGTGCTAACGCCGTCGCTCAGCTTTGGTATATGCTATAAGGAAGGTATGTATTTACCCAGGTCCTCGTAACATCTGTTGTCCCGTCCCTAAACTGGGCTAGGATAACAGTTAGCCTTCGTATGTGATCTACGAAGCAAGCTGGTACCTCCTGAGTCGCAAAGGTATATCTGTGAAGCGGGGTAAACTTAAATTTACAAGCTCATATGACCAATGTCACCAACCTGGTCCTTCTTGATGACAGCGCAGTCATCGGGAGTGGGCTGGTAGTGGATGATGGCTAACAACAACATCATCAGTGAGAACGCGATGCGAATAGGGAAATAGAAACCACAAACCAGCATTCGGCCCAGTAGACGAGATAGTCGGGAACGACAGCCCCACGAACTTGTCCTGTTCTCTAACGATAGCGATAACCGTCAGCACCCAGCGACAGACCGTGAAGACGAGGGAACACCACATACTTCCGGAAAGCCTCCAGCTGATCAGCTGCCTGAGACTCGTTAAGCACAGCGCCCTTGTTCAGCTGGTCCTCGAGCCAGGCGAAGTAGCGCGTGAGCGCGGCACCATCGCGGATGTGGCAGTTGCGGAACCCTTCGACCTCGGTCGAGTTCTTGACGGCTTTCATGAGCTCGACAGGCGAGGCGATGATAGAGACGTTATCCTGCCGGCAAGATTGACCGTGTCAGAGGGTGAGAATGGGAGAATAGGGCAGGATGGGATAGACGCACGTGTCCGATGGCTTCCGCGACGGCCAGGCTGACCTTTGTGCCCAGGATGATTGGCTGCGTTCGTAATAATCAGCCTCTTCCCAATGGCCACTCGATTGAAAGACGATTCATACCGATTCTTTCGCCAAGGACAAAGTTCCAGGGAGAGTCTTCAGGTAGTCAAAGAACGAGTCGTACGGTCGTATCTCGACGTTGGAGCCCAGATGAGCTTCAACTTCGGAGTCAAACTGGTCCTTGTTGACGAAGAGGGTGGCGGAGTCGTGCGTAACCACAGCGTAGGCGAAAAAGACTTCATATTCAGAAGCTGTCAGCCCTCATTCGGAGGAGCAAAAGAGTAATCGATAGGAAGAAAGAGAAATGCGCTCACCGGGATTATAATCGATATCCGCCCCTCTAAGATTGAACAACCACGCGACCTCGTCCAACATGTTAATGACCATCGCCTTCGCATTTTTCTTAGTGAGCTCTTCCCGGAGCCGTGCAAGCTTATCTGGCAGCGATTCACCTTTTGAATGGGAATGGTAACAGTTCAGTCAGCGGAATCAGATTGAGGTGAACGGTGTACTCACCAGTATAGTTATCGGGCAGGGGGAAGATCTTGTTTTGGGGGCGCGCTGGGCGCTCGGAGCCCCAGACGACGTCAACAAGGTTCTTCTCGAGCGATACGAGTTCGGAGGCGCGGGGTGTTAATGACGTTTTGAGGGTTTCAGCATCCTCTGGAGTCCATGTAAGTTCTCGTTTTCTGGGAATGAGTTCAGAAAGACGCACTGGCGGAGATGAGAGTGGGGTCGATGCCGATCCTTGTCCCTTGTTCGAGGTTCTGTTGTGTGTTAGACTGGGGAGACTGAAGAAGTTGAACACGCTGACTTTCCACAGGAAGTCTTGCCATGTAGGCACATCTGCAGATAGCTATGTTCAGTAATTAATGAAGAGAAATCAGGGTAGTGGGACGTACCTGGCATGCCCTGTTTCATCAACGACCAATTGCTAAACACCATCTCCATTAGCCCCCAAATCCGTCCATCTAATGACCATACCGTGCCTATCCAGTTGCTGCTCCGCCTGCAAGAAGTATCGACCGTCCGTAAACAGGAATGCCTTGTCGAGCGTGACTATTGCGCAGCCTACAAGATCGAGTTAGCATCAGGTACACGAACGCACAGTTGCATACATACCAGCAGATCCATTGAACCCCGATATCCAAGCCCGTCTCTCGTCGCACGCAGCGATGTACTCGCTGAAATCTGCCAATAAGAACGCGGAACTTTAGCGAAACCGGCTTTGACCCAGCAGATGAACAAACGTTGATCCTCGCTCGTAACAACAACAGCCTTGAGATTGTGCTCGGGCTTCTTCATGAGGTCACGGAGGCCCGCAAGCCTGTCCGTGGTATTGACGGTGTGTGTGCCTCCGCCCATGCTAGCAGCTGTGTTTGAGGTCGACGACGAGAGCCTAAGAGCGATCCGGGTGCCGACGTTGGCGCTGGTGAAGGTAGTGTCGAGGAAGGAGATACGGGGTAGACGAGGGCGGTATCGATAGGCTGCGATGGCTTGGCTTGCAATAGGCCGGATCTGCCATCTGCATAGCAGCTACGCCATACGGAGGGGTTGACCTAGTTTCGGTCCATTCGGTCCATTCGGTCGCGATCGGTGCATGACCGAGTCGACCAAATTTAAAGGACCGAACGGCACCCCTACGGCACTAACTACATGTGACTACCTACGACGATCGGGCTAGCAAGCCCCTAAATACTGCGCGAGCCGATCCAGTCCAGCTCGTCGCGGGGAGCTGCTGGGGGTGCGTGAAAAGGACTCGAGTCCTTCCGACAATAGCGCGAACGCTCGCCGGGCTACTATACATGAGTGTAAGATAGAAATTAAGAGAGAAAACCGAAGATCTGTAAGGTAAACGTGGAGGCGGGATCAAAAGAAAAAGAAAGGTGAAAGATCATGAAAAAGAGAGCAAAAATAAATAATAAAAAGACGTAGTCGAGCATGAACTAGCTCTCGAGGTAAGGAATTCGAAGATACTTCTCATCGTTGAAAATGGTCAACGCCGAGTCCGGCGTGCTTGCGTCGGCTGCGAACGCCCGGTACATCTTGAATAGGACATGGCCACCCTCGACGGTGATGGTGCGGGATGCCACCATATTCGCGAACGCCTCAGCCTCGAGGACCTCGCTCTCACCGGACGAGCGAACAAAAGTTCGCTCGTAAACTTGCTGGACCGTTTTGAGGAACACCGCCGGGTGGAAGTGCTCACCCCGGGTGAAGACGCCTTGGGGCTGAGGCCACGGCGGCAGCTCTTCGTTGTCTTTGCGGATCTGACGCACACCGTCACCACAAACTCCCTTCTTGTGGTTACCCGTAGGGCTGAGCCCTCCGGGATACATGACGGTTAGGCAGCGAGTGCAGGTCGCTGGCTTGCGAGATCTCTATTCTCTCGCCGCATTAGTCAAGTGATTGACAGAATTAATATTTATCTACTCACCTTATCCGGATCCTCCTTTATGAGATGTACGGCTTCGCAATGATGCTTCCAGAAAGTCTCGGAGTTGGATTTAGCTTGGTCACTGTCAGCTTCAGGAACTGGCTGGGACACTAAAGTAAACGTACACTTGAAGTTCTGGGTGTGAATCCTATCGAGGACCTTGCGCTCAATGTCTCCGAGCTTTCGCAGGAGGGCCTGCGGGTGCTTCGCGATGGTAGGGACCTGATTCGATTCGTTGAGCCGGCAGAGACGGCTGTTGTAAAGGTCTGTTGCGGGAACCCACTTCTTCGATGACATATTGTAAGACTGCCACTTGAACTCGGCGCGCATGTCCATAAATAGGAAGAACTCCGCACCACCCTCAATACGGAGGGCACGGGCATCGATACCGGTGGAGATGCTGAAGAAGTGCTCGGAGCGCGTGAGACCGGGAGGGAGCTCGGGCAGTCCAAACGTAGCCTTGGCACCACCAAGCTGGCTGCATGCTGCCATGGATGAGTGTACCGAATGCGAGTGGAAATAGCCATGGAGTGTCCTTGAAACACCAGGAGTTTGAGCAGAGGAGACACTCGTAACCACCTGACACTAATAGTAGAAAACAGTCAGATACTTCGAAGCGTCACGTTGATAAAATGAGAAAAGGATTGGAATACTCACATCCAGATCATGCTTCCGTAAATAAGACGCGTTGTCTGTCGTCTCCCGGTGCAAACGCTTTAGCTGGACCTTGTCTAAGTCATAGGTGTCGGCTTTTCGTTTGGCAGGAGATGATGGTTCCGGGATAGTCGGTGGTGTGGGCTCAACCGGCGCAAGAGCCAGTGGGGCGTGATGCGTGTGAAGCTTGGAGTGAAGGGGTGGAGGAAGCGGGAAAGGGGTGTGGCCCGAGAGCGACAAGCTCGGAGCAAGAAGCGACTAACACAAAGTCCGTCAGAACGCGACAGTGACTAATACGACGCGCCAATTACTTACGTCGCCACCGTCCGTAACGATAGACGAGGACAAAGCCTTGTCCGCGAACTCGGTTATAGCTGTTTCCATCGTCGCTGCCGTCATATGCGTGGATTTGACGTCCGTCTCCTTGGTACCAGGTAAACATGGCGATGGTATGTCGATTTCATGATGGCTGGGTGTACCATGGTTTTGGACCACCTCGGGGCCTGAAAAGCGATGAGTAACTATGCTATGAAGATGCTAGAGTTACCAGACTGACCTGACTTGGGCACGAGCACATTGATATCTGTACCTCCTAAGGCCTCCATGCGATCATCCATCCCGGTGGTACTGTCAACCTCAAATCGAACATCGTCCTCGATCTTGACCTCGATGGTGCCGCCAAAGCTGAGGAAGTGATGTGATGGTACGAGGCCGAATGACTCGCCAGAGTGGACTGTAGGTAGGGTAGGAAGGCAAGTGAGGCTGTCGGACTTGGTTTCTTGACACGTCTGGTTGAACAGCCTCGCAACGTAGTCAACGAAGCGGACGTGGTGAGAGCCGAAAGTGGACTGGACGAATTCAGATTGGTCTTCAAGACGACTTGCGGTGCGTATGTTCCGGCGTAGCACATAGTCATGGCACAGAGCTGATATGGTCTCGAGGCCACTGGGCTGCGCGCGATTGAGCCCGTTCCAGCCTTTGTGAGAGCCCTCAATGCGGCTCCCATCAGAGGCTATGTCGTCGCGTGGTCTCGTAAGGCATCCGTTCCGAACGTGCCGCAGCTGTTCTGCGTGGACCTGTATTGAAGATAATTTGTGAGTGATTTGAGAGACACGTAAATATAATATCATTAAATCTAGACACACCTTCGAGGCGTTAGGAGCCCATATCCCACCTTCTTGCTCGAAAAACATGAACACCTGAACCAGCCGTTGCTCCTGCTCCTCCCTAGATCGATATATGGCGTGGTGACGCACTCCGTCTGCCTTTTGGGCGACGATACAGGAGGAGATGCTGGCCGCGACCTCCTTCTGACGTGGGTTTCTGGTTGTATTGGCGACACATCCGGAATACCTGCACTGGTGTAAGTGTTTATCCCACTAATTACTGGTAACGCATTCGCTTACCTCATGACAAAGTGCCATAAGTCGAGAGCGACCTTGGTACTCGGAAACACGTCGTGAATGGCATTCTGGACATGGCAGCAGTTGTCGACAACAACTATCTCAGGTCCAGAGACGTCCAGGGCATCGCAGCGATGCTTGAACCCGGTTAGGATCTCCTTAATTTCCGCATGTGAGGCGGTCTCACAAAACCTCTACGAGCCAATCATATCCGTGAGTTACGCTGGCTTGCTACAGTCAGAAAACGCGACGTACCCAGCCAACAATCTCGTTGTTCTCATTCAATAACGACAGGATCCCACCCCTCATGATCTTCTGCTTCTGCTTGGTCGAGTTTGTCAGCGTTGCTTTGGCTGCGGTGCGGAATGTTGCATCGAATGAGAGGCTTTGCGCTGACAAAATTTTCTATATCAGAAATGAGCTGCATAGACGCAACAAAACCATACCTGTGAGCGTTTTCATATACTCCTGAGACTCTGCCTCCCTCACGCTGAGGTTGAAGTGCTCAAAAACTTCTGTCACAACATCTTTCGACACCGGCCTGTTATAATACTGAGGCAGCGACTCCTTATCTTCATTAGAAGGGCGCGCAAACTCCTCAAGCTTCGGCCGGATGAAGAAGTCTTGGCCTCCACTGAGCTTCTTCCGGTAACGGAAGGCGTCCACATAGCTGAGGAAGCGTCGGCGGTACTCGAGGAGGTGGAGCTCTACAATGTTACAGAGAGTAGTAAGTTCATGCCCAGCCAATGCCGACCGAGACAGCTGACTCACGCTTGATGTTCTCCGCCAGACCACCTGCAGTCGTTGAGGGGCGTAGCTCAACGATGAAGTCAAAAAGCTCGCGCGTGACGGCAGAGCGTTTGAGGAAGTAAGGAATATCCACTGAAGACGTGTTAGATGCTGCGCTTACACCACAGAGACGACAAGCACGTACTTGGCACACGAAAATGCTCCCATCGAGTCCAAAACGAAGGGTCTGTGGTGGCGTAGCAGTAACGAGAGTCGCTAAACTGATTTGGCGACACTTGTTTCTTCTCCTGGCAGGTGTTGCACCGCAGCTGCAAACCTAGCGCCGACTCTTCCTCGTACAGCCCATGGACCTCTCGAGGACCTGAACCCGTCCAGCCCTCGGACTGGACATCGGCTGAACCACATGCTGGACACTGCGATACCAGCTCGGGGATGTAGAATGAATGAACGACAGTGAACGGGTGCAGGTATGCAACTTCTGGTCTGATTTCAGCTCTCCCGGGGCGCTTGAGGACTTGCAGGTACCGTGGAGGGAGGAATCGTGGGCCAAGAATGGGTATGTCATTCCCAAAGCGTGATGGTGCCTTGCTCTTCCTGGCAGCCAGGCGGTCGTAAGCTGCGAGCGTGGAGACATACTCGACAACTGCCGCTTCCCAGCGAAGCTGTTCCTCCGGACGAGGATACACATTCTTGTTGGTGTCCTGCCACGTCTCGACTCGTTTTGCAACCTATAATCCTTGTGAGTAACTGCTGTCCTACTGTCCGTTGAAATGCTCTATGACTTACGTTGTTCCGCCAGTCCTCCTCAAACTTCTGTCGGTTCCGGCTCGTAAGCGACGATCTCTTGAGCTGTGCAAGGATAACCTCGGGTTCGAATGTAGACATGCTTATAGCAGACGGAAAACACAGCGTGCTGCGTGGTGAGCGTTCAGGTGAAGAGACGAACAGCTAATTGCAATTTGCGCAGCAGCGGCTTGGTGAACTCGGCGACCGCGACACCAAGTCGCCGTCATGTTTGTGCAATACACAGCAGCCCTATTCGCCGTCCATTGACTCACAAGCAAGTTCGGAGATACGTGTGGTCCCGAAGCGCATCCGCGGCAGCACGGAACATTCAGCAAGCTGAATGTGAGTCATTACGACATACCAAATATGCGGTTATTATCATGCTCGGGCTTGGGCTAAGCTGACATTGAGATACTTGCAGTGCTCGGAAGCACAAGTACTACAGTATGCTATATGAAAGTTCCTTACATTGAATCATTGTCAGAAGTTAGTCCTGCTGGCTTCGCCAGTGGAAGGCGAGGACTGAAACAGTGTGCCTTTTGAACATAACACCTAGTGCTATAGGAGACAGATGACATCAGTGCTTTCAGCTGAGCGTGCATTCTTATGAGCCCCTAATTAGTAGCCCTCCTCCCCGTCCATTATCATCATCGTGTTTGGCCAATTTATTCAAGTATGGGCCTTGCTAAGCTTTGGGATGTGCGTCTTCTGTTTTATACTGGTAACTTACAAGCTTTGGATCTGAAGTATGAACTCCATATCCAGCTCCTGTCTTCACCGGACACTGAACAGTCACGGTGCAAGTTCAACAAGTATGCAGTGGACGAGGGATTTCATACGGTCAAAACAGATTCGGGAACCAAATGCAAGCTGATGCGTATTGGTATTGACGCCAGGTATGTGTAGCATAAGTCCTGTTGCATGCGTACAGACTGGCTAATATCTAGTTAGCCCCTGGATGTACGCAGCTTCGGAGGCGGTTCATAGTTCGCATGTCAATAGCGCTCGGGTTGGGCAATGTGCAGACCTCAAGATACTTGTGAATAAACTCAGTGACCTCCTTCGTCTGCCCGTTCACCCCCTATTTGTATTCGATGGGATGGACCGACCATCTGAGAAACGCGGCAAGCACGTTGATGTGAAGCACAAGCACCACCTTGAGGAGGGCTTCAGAGATTTTATTCAAGTTTACGGGTTTAATCAGCACACAGTACGAGTTCAACTTTTGATTAGCTTACCGAATTCATGCTGAATACATGCCAGGCGCCGGGTGAAGCTGAAGCTGAACTCGCTGCCATGAGCTGCCATAATCTCTTAGATGGCGTCCTCACAACGGATAGTGATGTCATTCTTTTCGGTGCAAAGCATGTCATCCGAGAGTGCGTCAGCTTTTAATTAAAACTACTCGAGTACTTGCTTATAGGTGCATCTATAGACTCCCGGAGAGTGACGGAAATAAGAGATCTCATCAGGTCGAGATCTTTACCGAAGAGTCTATTCGCAAAAGTGGATGGGACTGCCACCGCCTACTTCTCGTGGCATTACTGTCTGGGGCAGATTACGACATGGTAGGCGCTTGACGTGTATCCGAGTCCTAGCAACTAAACTTACCTGTATGTCTTCAGAGCGGTGTCCAGGGCTGTGGTATAAAGGTAGCTTCACAACTGGCAAAGGGGGACCTTGGCGAGAAGCTGGTTCACGCGTTCACGGGCTGTCCAGCCCCACAATTCTTACGGTTCTGTGTCGAGTGGAGAAAGGACCTTCGGGACATGTTACGCGAGAATGCCAAGGGCGCTCTCGCTCGTAAGCACGGCAACATAGCAGACAATGTGCCTAACACCTTCCCATCACTCTCGGTCTTAGGAAACTACCTTTGTCCGGTCACATCGCACTCGCTTTCTCTGGACACTCCTCGGGACATTGGCGGGTTACGTTCTCCACAATCTCTTCAGCCAGACGTGACAAAATTAACATCTCTCTTCATACACTACTTCAACTGGACGCCAGCAAAAGTACAGAAATATATTCACGACAATATCTGGGCGGGAATTTACATGCGAGCGATATTCCGTGTACGTCATAACATTGTATTCAGAATTTGGGACTCACAGGAACGGTGTTAGCTCGAGGGAGGTTTCGGTTATCCTATCCGAGCCCACGCATTTACGATCCGTGACCAAGTGACTCAAGACGGCGATACCTCCTACAGAGTCCATTTTGATGGCAGTCAGCTCAATGATGCGACGAGGGCAGCGGCAAGTGATCACCCGCACTCAGCCGAGGGGCAGCCATCATCGGATGCTTCCTCCGAAGAGGAGTACGTGACCATTGATGTACCCGCCAAAATCCTAGAATTCTCCCACCCCAGGGGAACAGCGGAGTTTTGTGTGAGCCACGGCTTGAAAATGGTACGCAGACTTACAGTCGTATTTTACTGCGTGGATCTGAATGTAAGTAGATAACTACTCCGCCATCAGTAGACGACAAAGAAGGACACTTTTGGGATGAACCTGGCTCCCCATGCTGTTACACTCCTACATCAACGTATCAGGCGATCATGGATGTCTTTGAATCACCCACGCACCTGTCTTCCCGTCAGCCTGGGCCCTCGAAGCGAAACGAGTCAGCTAGAGCGATGAAAGGAACAGAGTCGCCCTCACCAAAAGTCGAGGATGACGATTCCCTCAGCGTGTTGTCGCTTTTCCCCAGGAGTACAAAGCGTCTGGCATCGGCCATGTCAACTCCCCGGCTCTCAAGTGACCACGCACCTTGCGTCGATTTAACCGTCTCCAACAGCAGCAATAGTCGTGGTACTTCCCATCCCGCGAAGAAGAAGTTCAGACCCTCGTCTGATGACGAGATTATCATCCTATCGAGTGATGAAGATGAGTTAGTAGCGGTGAACGAACCTGACATGTAATATAAGGACTCTGTATTGTAATCTTGTGATAGTGTGCGATAAATACGAACAACTTACCGAGAAGCAAGGAGTCTTGGGCTGTTGAACCGTATATGATCTGCTGCTGTAGTTCAGGCACTCAGCCTTCAAATCACAGAGGGAAGAGCATTGCCGATGGTAGTCTGAGAGACGTGGACCTTGCAGTTGCGAATGTCAAGCGGGCTTTGTAGCCTGCAGAGTGCGGTCGGGATGTGTATGAGAACTAGTTTGCGTACCTACCTTGGAAAGTGCGCGTACAGCGTAGGTGGGAGATGGTTTGGTTTGGGGATGGTTCAGGCGGAGGCAATCTGACTTACCTCATCGACTTCTCCTAACCTACCCCTTGGCAGATTTTGGAGCTCCGGCAGCGGAGCCCCTCGGAAGCTCCTCGGCGAGCTTCCAGCTCGCCAACCCCTCCGTATGACCTATCTGCCATCTGCATCCCCACCGAGGCCACATGACACGTCTCGTCACTGCTCAGACGAAACTGGAATGAACACGCGAGCGACGAGGAACGCCTTCACGCGCTCGCACGCGACGTTTGAAATTTGACCTCGACGCGACGTGCGGGGTTTCAACACCACCAAACCATTCAAAGAGCCTCCATGAGTCGGGGCCTTTGTCGCCGGAGAACCTCGGGGCGTGCCATCTTGGCTAGGGTCGCAACACACTGTCCATATAACAACACGGGGCTGTCAAGCGGCGACTGCCAACATTGACATCCCTTCCTTACCGTCCCAGATCTTGGAGAACCGGACCCCTCCAAGCCAGAGGGCTGCAAGCCGAACTAGGCAGATTCAGAGGCGACCCGAACGACTTGATGGGCGAATACGAAGCAACTTTCGGTATGTGGTTTCGCTTCATGCCCTGAAATTTCGATTGACCTGATGATGCGGTCTCCAGGGTTAATCCTCCTCGGTGTTTTCTGTGTGTGCATCTCTTGTGACCAGCGCTGAACAAGGTAGGACTGACCGTGACTGCACCACACGCGTACGCTAGTCAATACATACCTATATGGCATAGTCTCTTGTCAGTACGTCCACTATTACAGGTCAAGTGAGTAGTTATCACCCTTGCGACGTTCGGGAACTGACGGTGCCCCTAGATTTGAACGACCGGCTAGCATTTAGGTGGGTATATGCGGCACATTTCATAGTAATGACATGGTACGCGTTTACCAGCCAGTTTCAACAGGATTCTTCTCGCATCTGTTTTTATCTCGGACACCGTGTTTAGCGCCCTGTGGGTAAACTGCGTTACTGAAGTACTGACCCCTAGAGTAAATGCTTGACGCTAAAACTTTCGTATCAGTGCGATATATGCTATATGGATCTTCCTGTAGGCTTCCTCGTCGTTTGAGTGCTACACGCCAAGCTAACACCCTTCTCGCAGTGTAGTCCATCGCGGCGACTCCACTGCGCTCCAACGTAAGCGCGCGATAGCTCAGTTGCAGTCAATGACTCACGCATGACAACGTTGTAGAGGGAGTGTGGCCGTTGGACATCACACCGATCCTAACAGGGTGGTCATCATTCGTGACGCAGCTGTATCTCACATGGCGGTACGTGAACGCCTACATCTATTGCAGAACATCTGATTGACGCGAGCGAAGCCTTTGGCGGCTGTCTTCAAGCAAGATATTGCTAGGGGTTTTCTCCCTGTTGGCTGTGTGCGGTGTATCATTCTCGATGTCGACTGGAATCTACACCACCTATGGAAAGCTGTAAGTTTGCTCCCTTGGCGGTCACGCTCCTCTCTCATAACGTGAAAAGGGGTATACAACATGACAAGGTGGCAGAGATCGACATTCACACTTTGGTGTCTTTATGGCTCATCACAACAGTTGTGACAGACGGTGGCATAACCGGCAAGTCCTTGCTCAACTGCCGCGAACAACGCACTGACCTATTTATTGCCTTAGGCTGTCTGAGTGTAGCTCTCTTCCGGGCGCGCACCGGAATCAGACACACCGACCATCTCATCAACCAGTTTATTCGAGGAGCGGTTCAGACGGGAGTCCTTGCTGGGATTTTCTCTCTGAGCTGTCTGGCGGCCACTTTGTCTGGTACTCATGCTTCCTGGCCTCTTATGTTTGTGATCCCGACCGGGCGCATATACACGACCGTGGGTTCTTAGATGTTTCTCACCTAGCTATTGCCCTCAACCTCTCGTAGACGTTGCTGTACTCGCTTCTCCTGAGGGAAAACCAGGAAGAGAATCATTCCCAAGAGGAACGCAACCGTGTGGTTAGCATTTTGCTTTTGCCCTGCTACAAGTAACCACATGCGCTGAATATCCTGCGACATTCTCAGGGGACAAGCTCGACTCGTGCAATGCAGCTTACATCCGCTATCGAGATTGGTGAATCTGAGACATCTCCTTCCGATATTCTGATGAACCACTGCAAGCCGGACAAGGCTTGAGGAACCGCTACACCTTGACAGCAGCTACCTCCTTCCCGGCGTCTCTGGATTAAGCGTTGACGAAATAGATTCCGTATCATCGTAACAGCGCACTATCGTAACCTGTTATCCCCAGTTCTCATACCATGCCGCCGAAGTTTTGCGTACGTTTTACACCTGGGAGCAAATGATAGACCAAAATTAACCAGTTGGGTCGGTCAATTGATATGGAGCCAAGGCTGAAGCGGAGAGCAGTGAGGTCACCTCTGGCTCACCCGTGCTGCCCAGAACTCCACCAACGTTTGGCGGACTACAATCACGAAACTTGGCTATAGAAATTGTCCAATATAGCTTGATACAACAAATTCATGGCGCGCTGAGCTAGGGTTATTCTTGGGAGCCTTATCAAGGCCATGCTCCAGTGGCAAACCATGCTGGCGAGCTCGTGGCGGGAGTGATTTCTTACCTATCGTACTTCAATAACTAGTTGTATGTTGGTTTCCATTCACATAACGGCGTCAGTGATATCATGAAAGATCGGCACAGTATAAAATTAACCCGACGCGCGCCAACTTAAACCAGTTTAAACCTGAGTCTTGCCAGTGATTAGCCTGACGACCTGGCCTGAAGTTGTTTGTCTGCGTCTCATCGTTTTCCTTTTTAGCTCTATCCCCTGTCGCTGAAAGTGAAGCGGAGTATCGATGCCACGTCGCCAGACACGGTTTCGCGGGTTATCATCAAGTCATCGCCAGTATTTTCAACTGCAATCCCGTGTATATCTCAACCCGCTTTCTAATATGCACGACGCACTCCTTCTACCTGAAGTCAGAGACCATATCTTCGACTACATCACACAACAGGACACATTGGCGGCTCTCGCACGAACATGCACCGCGTTTCTACACCATTCTCGGGACCGATTATGGTCTGGAGATCTTGACCCCATCTCGATGGTACACCTACAACATATTGTATCACAAACAATCCACAGGAATGAATTCGGTGAATTTGTGAGTTCAATATCGGAAGCACAAGTCGTTGGCCCGCCAAATCCAAGCGCCTTGCTAACTCCCAGTCATGCTACCAGATTGACCTCCAGTTCGGAAGTCAAGAGGACTGGGATTATGTCCTCCAATTCACAACCCGCGTACGACGCCTATACCTCCACTGTTTCCCTCCCCCAGTGATGCATGAATCGGCCCTCCTGAGACTCGTGTCCCCTCCCTCTGGCCTCGAGAGGGTGTTCCCAAAGCTCCGCTATCTTGTCATTGACGGGAGGACCTCTCAGGCCCTCCACGCATATACCGAGTTCTTCTCGCCTCAGCTTGTCTCCTTCAAAGCCGTGTGCAACCCGGATAACGGGCGCATGCTTTCGGATTCGCTTCCAGAACGATCCAGGCGCTTGCAGATTCTGGATGTCACCGATAGATTTTCCTATGACCCACTTCAGGAGCCCCTGATCAAAACACTGTCGGTCACCGTTGTACGACTACCTTTACTTTCAGAATTGCGTTGCTCGGATCTCGAGCCTCACGCCCTACTCCATATATCTCGTTCCTCGTATCTTCGACACCTTGTTCTGTCTGATGCCGCGATGTCTCTCACGAGTGAAGGCAATACTTCTTCTATCGACCGATTAGATTTTCCGGCCCTTGAGCGCCTTGAGCTTTCCATCAGACGGTCCATGTCGTCTGGTATGGGACTTCTCAGAAGGCTCAGAAATCTTCCAAAGACGCAAATTATGGCCGCTATCTCCACAAACCCACAGGACGTACAAATGTTTCTCTCCGGCGTAGCTCAGATCGATCACAGTGGCTTAGAGGAGCTTCTACTCAGCGGTACAATTTACATCATCGATGGCGGCTACGATCCACAAAGCACCCTCACCTTCGATTATCTTGTACCCCTTCTCCAACTTGATAATCTGCGGAGTCTTTCCCTCGGTATAACTTGCTGCATATCTATGACTCTGGAAGAGGTCACAGAGATTGCTCGGGCTCTCCATCACCTCAGACGGTTGCACGTCAGTCCAAGGGCAAGATCCTCAATGCCACTCTGTAGTTTGCTGGCTTTCACCACCAGATATCCTCAGCTAACTACCATCACCATAACAGTGGAGGATTCTCCAAACATGCCACGACCTCCTCCTACTTTAAAACTGCAGTCATGTCTCCAACATCTCCACCTCAGTGTCCAAAACGTGGTGGACTTTGAGCTCATCTCGTTTTTGCTGGCCGACAATTTTCCGTTGCTGGCGAACTTGACATTGGAAGAGAAGCCTACGTTTTCCCTTGCCCCCACGGATGAATCCGTCTTCCTGCCCTCCGTAAAACCGCTTTTGCGCCTCCGAAGGCTCACAACACTTATCTTATGGTGCTTGCGGCGTTACATGTTCACGGATGCAGACATGAAGACAATTGCGCAGGCATTTCCGCGTCTCACACGCCTGGAACTGCACGGGAGATCGATGGATGATGCTTCCTCTCCGCACCCACTAGCATCATTCGATAGTGTGCTAGCCTTGACAGAGCTCTGCCCCGATCTGAGCGAGCTCAGGCTCCAGATCGATGCTTGTCATACCCTGCACATGTCGAGCCTCGAGCAGTGGCTCAATCTGCGGCGAGGGGCCCCGCACAACCGTACCCTCACGAGCTTGGATCTGCGCAACTCTCACATCCAAGGTCGCGACGCGGTAGACATTATGATCCTCCTGGTTACTTCGTTTGAGCGGCTTGCATCCATCTCGTTGTTCGGAGAAGTGCGGGGGGCACGCAGCCATGGTTGGATGGATGAGAAGATCCGTGTCCTGCGGCAGGCAAGAAAGGAACGAGACCTGCGTGAAATGAGCGCTGATGAGCTGCGAGCGATCGTTGCAAGTACCGACGAGACGACGCAGATGAATTAGAGGCTGATTAGCATAGAGACGACGTGGAGATTTTGGACTGATGATCTGCGGCCACGCACATTTACTAACACTATAAACACTCATGTTTCAGTCGAGGCTGAAAAGATGTTAACATGTGACCTTCTACTGGAATTTAGTGCCACAAACGCTGATCGTGGCTCGACTTAGCTGTCAACGTGAAGCGTTTCGTGATTCCTAGTTATTTTATCCTACAGCAACGTGGCGACCGGAAGCTGTTCTTTGGCTTCGACCTGCGCCTCTCCTCTATTCGCGTGGTTCCAGTCCTCAAATTCATATTAGCCGTCATGGCGGCGTGGGTAGCACGAGCTTCAGTACACCGACGCTGGTGGTACACACTGATCCTGAATACATACGCGAGACGAACAACCCGTTGATCACGTATATCCCGGCGAGCGACGCAGGCTAGGTCGAGAGGTGAGTGACACGGTTCGTGCGCGGGCGCAAGGACTTGCGTGAGCTTGAAACCGTGAACTCTCAAGAAGACAGGATATGCGCTCACGAAGTGAGTTATCGTGTCCGAGGAGTCAAGAGACCAAACGATCATGTATGTCCTTGACACAGGCAGCGATGTGAGAGGCAAACGATAACACAGCTTCTATCACAGTTTAGACTTGCTTGGCATAGGGTACAATCCTATCATAATAAGTCTCTACATTCGAATGAGAAAATAATGCGACACCTAACGAAAGGAGAACAGTTGCATTCAGCCAGATAATAGTCGTCGAGCAGCTAAGCTGCCCTCGATCAGGAAAACACCCCCGTGTTGCTACTTATGATGGACTCGTGGTCAAACGTACTGAGCTCGTAAATGGTTATCGCTGAAGTGAGCTGCTGTGGAGGAGAAGCGATTCTTCTCTGAAGAGTCGATCAGTGACTTCGAGGCATTTCCTGTCAGGATCAAGTAATACCCACCTTGTCTCCGCAGTCCTCATGTTCACTAAGTTCATTCCGTTCAGCCCTTAATAAAAGGGAGTACAGCAACGTCTGTTGATGCCCACTGTCAGAAAAAGAAAACTGGGTAAAAACGTAATCAGGGGTGACGCACGGCGGTATACACACGTCCGCTCGGGATGGCAAACATCAAGGACCCGTCCGTATCAGTCCAGAACGCGAAAGCTAAGAGGCAGCCAAGAGAAAATATTCCGGCGAAGACACCAGTTTGTATAGCACCTCGGATGAACTGCCAGATAAGATAATCGGTTCGCCCAACCCCAGTGCGCGCTCGCAAAAGAGCAGTGCACAATGAGCCTAAAGAGAGAAGTTGAAATAAGTTTCGTCGAAATTAAGGTAATAGTGAACTTGCCGGTGATGAAACAGTCTGTCGCAACCAATGCTGCTAGCCAAAGAATCATCTGTATCCGGATAACATCAATGGATTTTACGTCGTGTCGGATGGTCCTGTGATCGCTGTCAGAGCTCGAGAGGTGACGATAAAAACCTTGCTCCCACATTTGTGCTGCAAACAGGTGACTTACTGTTACAATGGCTAGCGAGAGGCTGCATATTGCCATCACAACAGCGATTGCCACAAGCACCCTACTTGCGACTAGGCGCCACAGACTGTGAGGGTAAAGAGGTCAAACTGTGCTCACGGGAAGAGAAAAGAGTCACTACCGCCTAGTCAGGTACATCTGTGTTATAAATGCGGACCAGGCCACCTGTACCGGCGCTGAGTTGCACTGCCAAACTGGTTCTAAGCGTAAAGGCAGGTAGGTCATTTATGGCTAATTAACCAGTAAGAAATTCATCAACACTCACTCCCGAGAATGGCAGGATTGTTGAAATTCTCAACGCTGGAAATGCGACATCAGCGGGCAGATTATTCACGAAACCGTATGAAGGTACTGACACCAAGAAATACATCGCGTATATCACTCTAGACACGGAAAAACTATCAGGTTGCATCGCTCGGCATATAAGAGCACTTACGCGGCACTGTACACCGTATCAGCCAGAAATACGGAGACAAGGAGGGCCCTGAGATGGTCAATCATCGCTAGTCAGCTGACGCGATGCTTGTCAGAACGCGCCGTATAAAATGATACCTGAAAACAATCCAGTCGTTGACGCCTACAAAAGACAAGTCTCTATAGCTCGTGGCTAGTAAAACAAACCGAGTACTCACTCGCACGGCAATAGCGCACAAATTGGTATGTGACGATCCCATAGAGGAAAGTGTTGACTATTTTAAACCGTGTAACCGTGGCGACATTAGTTCCTCCCAGCTACCCTTGATAAGCATCGAGGACAGCAGACGTACACATCACGCCAAGCAGAAGCAGACCTATGTACGCACCAGGGGGGCGTTTTAGTGAGCGGCGCCATACACCACGAAAGGGGCGAAGCTGAGCGACGTACCGAGAGTCGAATCGTATTCTCCCATACTATTAGTGTAGACGCGCTGCCACTAATACGCTTCTGACCCCGCCAAGTCCCAGTGTTGTATACGCCCAGAAACGTGAGTGAGGCAAGGAAGAGGGAGGCCAAAACGTGAGCACTTGACACATGCGTGGTGCTTTATAAGAGCCCGTCACGGTGGTGCTATCGACCTTAATCTAAAAATGGCCCTGACAGAACGAAGGGTCGGAACCTATGAACAGTGGGAGCTGAGCAACTTTAGCCTGCCGATATGACCCACGCTCAGACTTCCATTCCCCTGCGTATCGACCGTGGACAGCTGAACGATGTCCTCGCCTCCGAAGTCTGCCTTACAAGCCAACCAACCACAAGCTCGGGCCGGGGTCCAGCATTCCGAACCCCTATACCAATTCAAAAAACCCTGACTGACCCACGTTACGTTAGCTCGAGGCTCAGTACTAGGCAGAACCTGAAACAAATTTTTGGATTTATTCAGGTCAGGGCTGGATGTTGAGGATCACACATCATGTGTTACCATATTTTGCAAAATAGCGGGGTAGCCCGGCGACTCCTTGTAGAAAACGTCGACTGCGTGAGAAGGACATAAACACCAGCACGGTTTAGACTCGCTGGATGGGAGCCCAGCCTTGGAGACTCAGATCCGATGTTCGGTTGGGAAAACGACCTGATATGTAAGAACAGGTGGAGTATTGACAAATGCATGTGTGACAATGAGTACTGAATAGTGAGTATCTACAATGGTAACGTACGTGCGCGATAAGCTGCGTAATGTGCGGCTTTCCATTTTGAGTTTGGGGAAGATGAACAAGTAGGGTCAACAAAAAGTGGAGAAGAAATGCAATGGACTAGAGCGAGGTGTAAAGCGTGAGGAGCGTATAGAGGACAGCAAAATGTGCGAGTCGGGGAGAGGAGCCGGAAAGAGGATATCAAGATACCATCAGGTCGTGACGAGCGCCCAACCTTCTACTGGACACGTCGCGTAAAGCTCGCACGACGCCCCCCTCTACCGCCCCCACCACCACCCCCGCGCTCGCCCGAGTTTGCGCCTTTCCACCTCGCCCTCTTGGTCCCCTCTGCGCCGCCATTGCCAGCACCAACGCCGGCTCCATCGTTCACAACCATATCCACGTCGGCAACGTCATCGGCAAACACGTCGCCCCGCCCGCGCTTGCTCGGCACCGCGCTCGGCGGCGCGGGATCAGACAAGCGATCGAGCAGCGAACCGCCCCGGACGAGGCTAGGCCGGTCGGTGCGCCGCCCGTGGCCATATGGGTTGCCGTACGCGCCGCTGTCTTCGAGGCGATCTTGGAGCGCCGGCTTGTCGCTAATACGTGAGGACATCGGAGGGGTGCCGCCGTCGCCTGCGAAGACTCGTGGGTGCCGTGACCGCGAGCCGTTGTTGAATTCCCCGCGAGGTGGGCGCATAGGTGCTGATCCACCGGGGGCCATGGACCCCATGAGGCGAAGACGGTCGGGGTGGACACCAGCAGGAGCCGCAGCCGACGCAGACGTAGCAGTGGAGGTATCTCGCTCCCAATCTTGGTGGTTGCGCTGGTATTTAGGCGCGTACACCGCCGCGTCCTCTTTGTTCGCAGGGTAACCCCTACGCTCGCGTGCAGGACCTCCACCACGGCTGTCCGAGCCCCTACGGCCACGCTGAGGGCGATCAGCATACATCCCACTCCCAGCCTTCAGGTCCGGCAATGACCCCTGGTCGCGATCACCGATAAGTAGCGGTCTCTTCGACACGGCTGGACTATGCTCAGGCGGGCTCGGTGTCGGCGGTGGGGACACATTCGGCTTCGGGGGAAGGCTCGCAGGAAGCGCCATGGGCATCGGAGCGGACCAGCTAGACGCCATCGAGGATTCTCTCGACTCAGGGGGAGGCGTGACAGTGCGCTGCCTGTCCCCGAGGCGAGCAGCAATCTCGCTCATGCTTGGCTGGAACAGAGGTTGCGGTTCAGTGGCAGACATCGGACTGTCTTGCGGTGCTTGGCGAGGGATCCAGACACGGTCGTTCATAGCAGCTGACTGCTCTCGCTCTGGTTTCAGCTCCGGCAAGGGTTGTACGGGCGGGCCGAAACGGGACTACAAGAAAATGTAAGCAAGCGGGCAACTTTACGCATGTAGACCTGTGACGTACTGAACGCTTGCTCTCAGGGTTGACCGACTTCGCGGGGACGGCATGGCGCAGTTCCGTGGGCGACGTTTGGTAAGTAACCGGTGACTCAGCAAGGACGTCAGCCTTCTCTACAGGACTTTGATTTGACCATGACTAGCCAGTCGCAAGTCAGCATACAAATGAGCGTCAATGCGAAATGGTGCACTTACTGCCTGCGATGCAGCCGCTCCAACCTCCGCAGTCACACTCGCGCTAAACCTACTCGACTTCCTCGCAGGAGCAGGAGCGCCACTGTCCCCGGCAAACGCCGAGCGTCTCGGCTATATAACGCGCTTAGCTTTCCTCGTCCGCTACCGCATGAACAAACGAGCACATACCTGCGTTTCAATAGGCGAGATACCATTCGGAAAATACCCTTCCTGTCCAGGCACCTGCACCGAAAGCGAAGGCGGGGGTGGAGGCCCAGCATACTGTGCACGCATAAGTGGTGGCTGCCGACCGCCATTCCGATCCTCGTACGCGCTGCCTGTGTGGCCGCTCTTGTCAGACGGAACACTCTTGTCCCTCACATCTAAACCCCACATGTTAGCATCGCATAACGACAAGGGAGCAATCCAGAAGATACTAACCTGGTACAAGACCCGGCGCAGCCATCGCGCGTGGCCCCTTAGGCACCACCTCCTCGTACGGCCGGTCGTCTCTCTCCCTCCCTCTCTCCTTCTCCCTCTCCCTGCGCCCATATCTATCTTCCTCGCGGTCACGCTCATACCGCGCACCAGCCCCGGCCCGCGCAGACACGGACGCAGACAAAGGCGACGGCACATCCACAACCATCTCCTCACCAACGTGCCCTGCCGCCCGATAATGCGACGACCTGTCCCTATCCCGCCCGAACTCCCTCATATCATCATCCTGCTGCCTCCTCACCTCCCTACCGTCCTCTCTTTCTTTTTCACCCTCCTTAGCTCTCTCCTCCCTCTCCCTCTCCTCCTTCTCGCGCCGCTCCTTCTCGCGATCGACAGGCTTATACTCCGGCCTCCTCTGGCGCGGCACAAACGGCGGCACAGGCGGCGCCGGCGCCGGGACACCCACACCTACACTCGCACCCGCACCCGGCATAGGCACCGACACATTCGGACGCCCAGTACCCTGGAACTCCGCAAACTTCGCAGAATCAGGCGGAAACTGTGGCGGAAACGGCGGTCGAGGATGGCGCGGGCCCGCAGGCGGCGGATGCACATCGCTTCCAAACTGCGGCGGGGGGAACGGCAGTGGCAGCGGAGGAGCCACGTCATTGTTATGTCTGTGCCATCGAAAGATGAGGAAGGCAGATATCAGCCAGAGCTTAGGGTGGGTGGGGACGAAGAGCAAGGGGGGGAGGCATACCTTGACCCCGAGATGTATGAATCATTCTGCGGAGGGAGCGGTGGTCGTCTTCCGCCCGCAGCGTTCGCGTTGGGTCCGTAGCCGTGACCAAAGCCCAGCGAGGGCGCCGGAACAGGTGCAGAGCCTACGAGACCAATGCCAATGATGGTCGGGATGTTCCGAGAGAGAGAGCGAGCAAACCGACGGCGGATAGAACCGAGAAGCGAATATGGAGATGAGGATGAAGATGAGGAAACGAGGTTCCGCGCAGGGCAGTGAGACACGTACGTTGTGCGTCGGACGCAGACGATAGCAATGGCATTGTTAACGTCAGAGCAGGTGGCGGGACCGGGGACCTCGACCTCGGTCTCGGAGAGCGCTCCCAGTCCTCCGACGCAGACCTTGAGATCGAAGGCCGCTTGTCGTGCCTGGGCCTGTTCGAGGGCCGCCCCTTCGACATGGAAATCATAGCAGCATCTTCCGGAGTGCGCTCGCGCCGGCCACGTGCTATGCCTCGCTCGCGGTCAAGAAGATCCTCTTTCTCGTACTCGCGCTCACGGTACCGCTGATGCGGCGCCGCATCGCGTTCAAAATACTTGCTGCTCCTATCCTTGTTCCTCTCCCTGCCGTCCCTGTCAAGCGGCGCGTCGACACCAAGCGGGAGGGACGGCGTTTGTGCCGAAACTTGCGAGAACCGGCTCTTGGGCTGCCTTGACAGCGACAGCGCCGGCGCCGGCGGAGACGCATTGCGGAGCGACGCACTTGCACTCTCGTTGGCTTGCGAGTCCCTGTCCCTATCCCGGTCGCGTCCATGTTCGCGTTCGCGCAAAGGCATAGAAGGGTGCTGCGGCCGCTCATGGCGTGCTTCACGCGTGTAGATGACCGGAGACTCCCTGGCGCCGGCTGCGATCGACGAAGGCCCTAAAGAAGAAGAAACGAATGCACGCCAAAAGGTGAGCGGCAAGGCCATGATCATGAGCGTCCGTGTGTCCATGCTTGTAGCAATAGCAAGAGAGGAGAGAGATAGAGGGGGGAGAATGCAAGCAAAAATGTACGGGCACGGGAAGGAAGGGCACCCGCGGCTCAACTCAACTCCCAAGGCTTCCCGAGACGCTTACGCTTACGCTCGTGTCATTATTCTTGCATGCAACAGTGCAGGTGCAGGTATTGGTGTCCTCCACCTTGGGAGGAGCAGGCGCGAGCATTGATGAAGATGGAGATAGGAGGGTAGAGGGAAGATGGCGGTAGTAGGGAGAGGAGCGAGGCAGAGGCAGTAGGATGTGGAGGATTGGGATAACGTACTTAAAGGCGGTGGCTTTTCAGCATTGTGGTGATAGTAACCCTCGCGCTGAGGCGGGGCGACTGCAAGTGGGGGCGGCGGCACGTCTTCCCGGTTCCGGAGCTTGCGCTCGCGTGCAGTCGGTCTGGCTTCTCTGTCCCTGTCTAGTGAGAGTTGCGCTTCAGAGTCCCAGTAGTCACGGTCATGGTCACGCTCGGAGGGTGCTTGTGACAGAGGGTCGTGGCGAGAGGCCCGACCCCTGTCCTTGTCTCTGTCCCTACGAGTGTCTCTATCCCTGCTGTCACCTACATCAAGCGGGGAAAGCGAGCGGTGGCGACGCCGAGAGGTCGTGGAAGGAGGCGGAGGCGATTCACCTCTGTAACGCGACGTAGTAGACAAGAGCGTCTCGTCCTCACGGTCGTTGTCACGGTCACGGTCACGATAAGTTACCGCAGAAGAGCTCTTGATCAAATCAGGCCTGAGGGGGTGCTCAGTACGCTCGGATCGCACTCCGTGGCGCGCATGTTCAGTGTTGCTGGCGTCAGCGGGAGAAAGTCCGCTTCTGTCTCTGTCTCTGTCAGTGGCACGACCGCGCCGCCTGTCTCTATCACGGTTACGGTCACGGTCGTCATCATACGGCGCTGCGGAGATGGAGACGGTGTCCGGGAGGGGACCAGTAGCAGAAGCACTCGTCGGAAGCGTCCAGGTCGACTCGTTAGTACGCGCGTTGAAGTAGTACGTGTTGCCATCTTTGCTCTGTACCGGCTCCCAGTCGGGCGGCAGCGCATCGGGGACAGCCGCGGGTGGCGGTGTGATCTCTGCAGGAGCGCGCGGGCGCCCTTCACCACGCGCGACATCGCGGTCTTCACGCGGGACGGCGAGAGGGGACGAACCGTTAGCATTTGCGTTGGAGGGTCGGCGTTCCCGAGTGTGACCGTGACTGTGTGGCGGCGCGTCCCGGGGGCCCTCGCGAAGCTGGTGCTCCCGTGGTTCTCTGCTGTGAGTCTCCCTGGCGGTGTTAGTCTCGCGTGCACTTGCAGCCCGGCCGACCATAGGGACGGCACCGATGGTCGGGTGCGTGTGGAGCGGCTGGTAGGGCACGGGCGCCGTGGCGGGTTTGGGCGGAAGGGCGTGGATCATCGCCTTGCCTGGCTGCCCCTGTTGCTGCGCCTGAGCCTGAGCGGACAATGGCCGATTCTTGCTGGGCGAGGCGGAGCCCGAGCGGTCGTACCGACCTGGGGTATCACCCGTAGCGGGTGGCGGCCTCGTGGCATCTGCGTTGACATCCGCGTGCTGGAGGGAGCGGGAGCGGGAGTGCGAGGGGGTGCGGCTGTGCTGGCGCTGATATCCTGTGTTAGAGTTTTGCTGGTGTTGCTGCTGCTGTCCAAAAGCAAAGACTTCGTCATCTTCGTCGCCGCCGAGCGAGACTGCGTCCTCCTCTGGCGCGGCGGTGTAGTCCTCCTCGTGGCCCCAGTCGAGGACCTCTGCGTCGTCCTCCATGCTTGCTTATCTTCGACCTTGCTGTGCTGAGATTGTAATTGTGGCGAAAGTGAGGCAGATGCGGGGAAGGGGGAGGAGGGGGTGAGGAGGGAGGAAGGAAGGCAGAAAGCTGGCGGGGGATTCAGAGTCAGGGTAAGCGCCCGACGCGTTGAGGCCACCCAGAAACATAAATGAGTCTCCGCTCGGACAATGCCGTCGCGTCTCAGCGCCTGCTCCCTCCCGTCAATCGCAGAATCCTAAGCCCAGAGACTGCGCAGCTAACTCAACGCTCTTGTCATCGACATTGTCATTGTCAACAAACACTGGGCCCGTAATACACCACGCACACCGACCCACGTGCCGCCCCTTCACCAAACACATTCACCGGACTCCCATCGCCGTCGGTCACCGTGTCTTCCCCGTCGCTCCTCTTCTCTTCGTCCTCCCCTTCCTCTTCTTCGGCGCCCGTTCCCCTCTTCCATCGCCCCCGCCGCAGCGCAGACGTAAACGATATGGCCATCCTCCCAGTCTCGGTCTCGTCTCCGATGTACCCCTCCCACCAACACTCCCTCTCCGATGCCGGACCCACCACCGTCTCGAATCGCGTCCCGCTCATATTCAGACGGTTGCACCGTTTCCAGCAGATGGTGCGCATATACTCCATTTATGGCGCGCGATCAAAGGCATGGGGCTGACAAGTGGACCCTTGTCGTGTGTAGGACTTCGAGCTGGCGTTCTGGCAGCTCACGTATCTGTGTTTGGCGCCGCGACGCGTGTAAGTGATCCATACGACTTCTCTTGGACGCGTGGTTGACGGGACGCGCTGAGTGCAGATACAAAAACGTGTATTATCATAAACGTGAGTAAGGATGCTGCTCTCTGCCACGATCGTTCTTGCTGACACTCGATAGAGACGAAGAATACATGGGCAAGGGATGATCCGGCAATACTGGTACTGCTGCTCGGCGCTCTGGTCGGTGAGTCTTCTCCTTCCGCGTTACCTTTTCCACGTATGCCTACTCACACTGTGGTGAATTAGGTGCTTCTGTCGGCTGGTCCATCGCATACTCCCTAGCACCACTGGACGCACTTCGGGTAGTCCTGCTCATGATCGTACGAGATTACCTCTTAGTGGGTGCGCTCATGGCCACAATTGTATGGTGCGTCCCTAGTGTCCCTCCCTCTCTGCTCCTCCGCCTTATCCCGTACTCCGCCATACGTGTCACCCAGGTTTTTTGCCAATCGCGTCCTCGTCTCGCCTTCGAACCACTCCTCACCGACCGACTCGTCCGTCGAGTGGGCATACGCCTTCGACGTGCACACCAACGCCTTCTTCCCCTTCTACCTCACACTCTATATCGCGCAGCTGCTGCTGCTCCCCGTCGTTCTCAGGGACAACTGGGTGTGCCTGTGGGTGGGTAACACACTGTACCTCGTCGGGTTCGCGCAGTATGTGTATGGGATCTATCTGGGGCTTAATGGTGCGTCTTTCCACCCAGCTTCGTGCCTTTCGGACATGTCGGTATTGACCGAATGTGTGATGTTTCAGCTCTCCCGTTCCTGATTCGGACGGAAATCCTGCTTTCCCCGCTCCTCCCGCTCTTCGCGAGCTACGTGCTCTCCTTGCTGGGGTTCAACGTCGCGAAAAACGCCCTCCACGCGTACTTTGGCTCATAATCATTGGCACCACTTGGACTGTTGAGGTATACAGATATGCAGTCAACTAAGAGTGTTATTATTTAGAGATGCGTATATGCACAGGGATAACCCATTGGGATGTACCATTGACCACTGCTCCGAGGCTTTCTCGTTCCTTCTGTTTGTATGTGTGCGTGCGATGAAGTCATCGGTGCCGGGGGCAAAGACTGGGGAGGTCATTGCTAACCTCGTGCTCGGACTTGAGAACTGAAAGCATAGCTCAAAGCTGACGTTGTTAATTGTCTTCGATGAGGCAGTAACGCAGATTGCTTCGAGAATCCCAGCAGCGCTAAAAAGCTTCGAGAAAGAAATCTGATGGGATCTTCACGCCGATTTGCTGTATATATAATTGTGTTGCTCGCCTTGCGATTCGCAAGCCTGACACGGCCTTCGTCGGCCAGGCTACCAATATAGTGGCTTTCAGTGCCCCCCAAAAGTGTGGTGGTCATTGTCAATGGCGGACTCAGACTGTATAGTGACAGGCGTGGACGCCGTGTCAATGAGCGGAGTGCACGTGGATCGATGAGGCTCTAATCCCTATGAAAAATGACTCCGTCGCTACTCATTGTAGTAGGTTCCTTCTCTTTGGCACTCATTCTACTCCATTGGGCCTAGATAATAGCCTGAAATAGTACAGAAGTTGTCAAAATGCGAGAATGGAATTTGAATTCCATACCAAACATCGTCAACCTGGTGTTCGATTCCAATCTGAATCTTAGCTTATGATATTGATTCTGGCTCCGTTTCGAATCCCCTTGAACCAAATCGTGTCAGTGCAAACACAAATCCATTCTATTAAGAGTCGCGACGTCGATGTCGGTATACTTGGCACAGTAGCACCATTAATCCTGATTGGTAAAAGGGTGGTGTCTTTTCTTATATCCACTGGGAGCTATATACAATGCCAGCTTTGCTTTAACTAGGTTATCTGAGATTGAGGTGGCTCTAATTATCTCAGTGTCAATTCCGAATAAAACAAGCCGGTTGCAGCAGTAACAGTGAAAGCCGAAGACAACAGCCTGCTGCCTTATGAGATCCTATGGGGGCTGCGCCACTGCGGGGTCTGAAAGAACTTGCCTAATCCAGTCGTGCTCCTGACTTCGTGATAAGGCGCGTTGGGGAAAGCAGATTTGTTGAAATGCACCTTTCTCCCCAACGTCTCCCACTCCCCTCGACGACATCCTCCTTGCCCAGCCAGCACCAACGCTGGTGCCGTCTCGCCTCTGTTTCAGCATGTTTTCTCCCTCTGCGTTGGTCACGGACAGCATGGTTTTTCCCTGGTATGTGAGTACTACTTATTTCCCGTGCGCCTGCGACTACTTGTGCTAATAAAGTATGCAAATAGAAATAGTAGCATTATGCCACAGATGTAGACAAGCCTACTAGCGTGTCTCATCTGGAGAAGCAAACAGACGATAGAGGCGGGGGAAAACAGGATGGAGGGAGAAAGAGTAGCAAAGCGACTCGGGATTGAGGTAAGCTCCCGAAAACACGTCAGCCAGCACGTCCGTGACACAGTCTCAGGAGATGCCTCGGAAGAAGAAGGGCCTAAGGATACCGGGAAGATAAGCACTGGATGGATTAGTATGCCAACAGAGATATGTACTATGTGAGTTCCAGGTTCCTTTTCCCCTTCGCATGTCTAATGGTGTTTATAGGCATATATTTTAGCCTGGGCGCTCGACAAGACATGTACTTGGTCGTTACTTTTGCAGTCTCTCTGAGGACCTATAACAGGTTCATCTTGGTGCCCCTCTTGCGTGCAATGCTCATCTGTATGGCAGATTTACGAGCAGCAGTTCAAGGACGCGAAGGACGAAAGCCGCTCTCGGAAAACGCAAGCGCAACACAACGTGATCCCATCCCTTTCCATTCGACGCTGCTTCATTCGACTTTCCTTGCTCTTTTTCACTCGTTCTCTCCGATTGCTATCATTTGCCACCCTTTCGTACTATTTCGTTTCGGTGAGATTTTCGGTGCTATCCTTTCATTTTCATTGCTCATTGGCTCTCGTTGGCTCTCGTTCGTACTCTTTGGCAACAGGTAGGAACGATCGTCAAAGAGTGTAAATAGATCCATTCACTACCATTTTGTCGCTACGGTTTCGATTCGAAATATCATTGCTGCTCTTTGTACTCTATTGGCTTACTTTAAGGGAAATTTGAATATTGCCACTCGTTGGGATATAAGTACGAAAGAGTATCAAAGAGTGGCGACGGAGTCATTTTTCATAGGGCTCTAATGACGACGGGCGGAGGGCGAACCTGCGAGGGCGCCGACGTCAGGGGCAAACAAGAAACAGCATTATTAGGTTGGACTCCGGAAAGAAAGCCAACAATTGGCGCCTCGATCTAGCTCGCATGCTGTGACATCTTTTCCCTCTTCCGTCCACACAACCCCACAGCACCTTGTTCTCCATTCTTTCTGCCTTTCTGCTCTGCGCGCCTCCCTCGCCTCCTCTTAAGCCAGGGAGTTCACCGTCATCCACCTTCGCACCCACCAACTTGCACGAACGCAACGAACGAGCCCACTGTATCCCTTGCATTGAAGACGACGTCAGCGGAGGATAACCTCGACGCATACATCCATACCCTCGGACACAAAGGCACCACTCCACCCCCTACGACATACGGCACAGCAACCCATCGCCCACCTGACTCGCTTTGCTCCCTACACCGACAGCACCGGAGAGCCACCACGATCGATCACCAAGCAACAAACATGCCGAGCGCGAAGCCGCCGAGCACTGGCTCAAGCCATGGGCACGGCCACCACGGGTCGAGCAGCAGCCAGGTCGACCGCGCGATAGAGCAGATCAAGCACAAGCAGCCGCTGCCGAGCATCGACTTCACGAAGCAGGAGTTCGAGGGGCATCTCATCAGCACGCAGGAGCGGGTCGTCAGAGACGTGCGTCGTTCGCTTCTGTGTTTCGCTTTTGGAGCTGTGCTTACCATGACGTCTTGCATGCATGTTTCTACCCCTTTGCTCTCGCTCTGTGGATGGGTATCTCGTGATGTTGACTCTACCCCGCACTCGATGTCTCAACTACAATGCCGGCGACCTCACCCATCCTGCTCCCCGCTCCCTTGTCTCTCTTATCTGGGTTTGGACTATTAGGTACACGCCCCCGTCTCCCACATCCCCACCGACGCCGACTTCTTCTCCAAAGACGACCCGGCGAAACCGGACCCCGCCTTCCTCAAGGAACACTTCTTCCGCGAGGGCCGCATACGCGAGGACCACGCGCTCTACATCATCGAGCAAGCGACCGCGCTCCTTAGGGCGGAGCCCAACGTGCTCGCCGTGGATGCGCCCATCACTGGTGCGTCCCAACACTTTGCTTATCGTCTCCCCTCCCCCCTACTCCTGCTTGGTGCGTCGGGCGCTGACGAGGAGTGTGCGGTGGGGCAGTGTGCGGGGATGTGCACGGGCAGTATGTGAGTGTTGCTGCACTGGAGCGGAGTGTCTCGCGTGGTACATGGTGCTGATGCGGGGGTTCTGGGCAGTACGATCTCATGAAGCTCTTCGAGATCGGTGGGTCGCCATCAAACACGCGCTATCTTTTTCTCGGGGACTATGTCGATAGGGGCTACTTCAGCATCGAGGTGTGTTTCGCTTGAACTTTCTCTCTCTGTTTTATCCAAACTGCATGCTCATCCTTGCGACGTCCGGCGACTCATGGGCAGTGCGTGCTTTATCTGTGGACGCTCAAGATATGGTATCCGGAAAGCCTCTTCCTCCTCCGCGGGAATCACGAGTGCCGGCATCTGACGGACTACTTCACGTTCAAGCTCGAATGTGCGCTCTATTTCTATTCGTGATCAACCGTGCTCGGCATTAACGAGGGAACGATCAGGCAAACACAAGTACTCGGAGCGCGTGTACGAGGCGTGCATCGAGTCGTTCTGCGCGCTCCCGCTCGCTGCGATCATGAACAAGCAGTTTCTCTGCATCCACGGTGGCATCTCGCCCGAGCTCATGACGATCGACGATCTGCGGCGGGTGCGTTTCCTTTCCCTCTCTCCCCTCTTTCCTTCAAATGCGGAACATGTAGACTGATACGCTATGATTCCAGCTGGACCGCTTCCGCGAGCCGCCGACGGAGGGCCTGATGTGCGATATCCTGTGGTCAGACCCCGTCGAGGACTTTGGCGAGGAGAAGTCGAAGCAGAATTTTATACATAATCATGTGCGGGGGTGTTCGTATTTCTTCACGTACGTACGACCCTGCCTTTGTCGGTTTCAGCGCTTGACGGGGAGTGACTTGTAGATACCAGGCCGTGTGCCAATTCCTGGACCGCAACAACCTTCTCTCGCTCATCCGCGCGCACGAGGCGCAGGACGCCGGGTACGCTCCTTTCTCGTATCTCAGCTGTGTGTCTTGTCACTGACGTCATCTCCCCATGTGTGCTGCGGTACAGATACCGGATGTACCGCAAAAACAAGAGCACGGGCTTCACGTCCGTCATGACGGTCTTCAGCGCGCCCAACTACCTCGACGTGTACAACAACAAGGCGGCGGTGCTCAAGTACGAGGGCAACGTGATGAACATCCGGCAGTTCAACAGCTCGCCGCACCCGTACTGGCTGCCGAACTTTCGGGACGTGTTCACGTGGAGCTTGCCGTTTGTCGGGGAGAAGAGTGCGTCTGCGTTGCTGCTCTTTCTTTTTCTCTGCGATTCGTGCTGATAAAGGCGGGGTGCTGCGGTGGTGCAGTCACGGAGATGCTGGTCGCGGTGCTGAATATGTGCTCGAAGGAGGAGCTGGAGGAGACGAGCGAGGATGAGGAGTGGACGGCGGTGCCGGCGTCGGGCGAGGACGCGGATATGCATGAGGAGAATGCGGCGTGGGTGCGCAAGGGCGCGCTGAAGAAGAAGATTTTGGCTGTAGGGAGGCTGTCGAGGGTGTTCTCGTTGCTTCGGTGCGTCTCCCTCACATCCCTCCCCCGCTTCTGGGCTGACCTGGGCATAGGGAGGAGGCGGAGCGGGTGTCAGAGCTGAAGAGCCTGAGCGGGTCGAACAAGCTGCCGTATGGCGCGCTCGCGTCTAACCTGGGCATCGAAGCGGACCGGGGGGCGATATCGACGTTCGAAGACGCGTACGTTCCATTTAACCTCGCTCACGGTCCCACCAACAATTTGTATAATACAGGCGGAAATCGGACATCGAAAATGAACGGCTCCCACCCGCACTCATCGATGCAGAAGACGCCAAAGCGTTCCTCACCTCTCCCACCGAAGCCGCCGCCTCAAATCCGGCAAGCGGCACAGCGGAGCACGGCCCGATGGACGTCGACCTCCCTCTCGACGCGATCAACACCGCGCTCGAATCCTCGCCACCCGTTGTCCCTCCCGCCTCCCGCACCTCGGCCGCGTCTCCGCTGTCGCCAATCAGCACTGACACGTCTCCCAGCACTGGCACTGCAGAGAACGGATACGGATACAGTCCAGGCGCGGGTGTGGGGAGCCCGAGCGCGGGGAGAGGGCCGGGGATGCCGACGAGCCCGATGAGCCCGATCTCGCCGGGGGGCGGGGGCTCGTTTGGGCGGAACGGGTTCAGGCATGGAAGGATGGCGAGTCTGGGGACGACGCATACGAGTCCGAGCACGCGGAGGCGGAGCATTGAGAGTACGATTTCGATGATTCAGGAGGCGCTGGATGGGAAGGAGGGATAGCTGGGCTGGCTTGAGCGTTGACTGCGTGAGGGCTGTGTGGGTGCGGTGTCGGATCCTTGTTTTCCTTTTTCTTGTGCTTTGAAATGAGCGTAGACGGATGGAAGGATTGTATCGAGAACTGTGTGTATTCTATAGCTACATTCAAGACAATGCCATGTACAGTACTATTGCGACAAGTTCCGTGCTCTGTTACTTATATTATATCTCTGCATTCTAAGCTGCGAAGGCTGGTTGTGGAACAGCATGGCGGACGCTGTGAGACCCGGGCTCTATAACGGGGGACGTCGCGGGGATTTAGAGGATGCAGTGCCCCGACGTCCCGGCGGCGAGCGACGCAGACTTAAATTGACTGATGGGTCGTCGGTGACTGGACATCTGCCCGTGCGGGGGTGCATTTCGGCCGCGGATATGAGCTGGCTACAATTAGTAGATCAGGTTCGATCGAGAGATGGAGGAGATAAATCGCTTTCCATGGGCGTCACAGGTTTTCTGGGCTGCTGTGTATGTGGAAGCTGCTGTAGATGCTAATAAAAATGGAGCGGCTATAGCAGACCGAAGACCGAAAGAGAGTGTGGTGTGTTGCAGGGCTGGCAATGCATTCACTGCACGCGCGACAGCTGATTAGAAGTCCGCTACACCAGCCAGGACGAACCCAAGTTTCTTTTCTCCAGCTAAGAGTCTGGTCTTGTCGCGAGCTAACCTTAGCCGTTGCTCGCCCTCTGCATCCTCCACCACTTCACTCCTCGTCGCCGTCCGTCGCCTCCACACAATGCACATCCCACAAGCAAGGGTCGACAAGGCGATAGAGCAGATCCAGCACAAGTCCAACCCCGTCGACATCGACTTCACCCAGCATGTCCTCGACGATGGAAACACGATCAGCACCCAGGAGCGGGTCGTCAAAGACGTACGCCTCTCTTCTCCATCTCACCCTCTGCCCCGCCCTTCTTCTGCGTGCCACGAGGTGATACTGATGCTCAAGCCCGGTTCGGTTCGGTTGGGACCCGCGTTGTTGTGCAGGTTCAAGCGCCCGCGATGAACATCCCCACCGACGCCCAGTTCTTCTCCAAGGTCGACCCCTCCAAGCCCGACATCGCCTTCCTCAAGAACCACTTCTACCGCGAGGGCCGCATCAGCGAGGAGCACGCACTCTACATCCTCGACCAGGGCAGGCAGGTCCTCGCCAACGAGCCCAACATCCTCCAAGTCGATGCACCCATCACAGGTCAGCACGCGCTCCTCCAGCCTCGCGATCCCCCGCTTGTTCTTCCTCACTCGTGCCTGTTATGTAATGCTGACGTGTTTTGCAGTGTGCGGCGATATCCATGGGCAATACGTGAGGACAGGTCTTCCGCCCTACGGACGGCACTGATTGCTGACCGTTTGATGGGCCCGCGTTACAGTACGACCTCATGAAGCTGTTTGAAGTCGGCGGGAGCCCAGCAGACACGCGCTACCTGTTCTTGGGCGACTACGTGGACCGGGGGTACTTCAGTATCGAAGTGAGTCCCCAAGCATCTCTCTTATCTGCCCCCCGGCGTCTGATCACATCGCACGCGTCCAGTGCGTTCTCTACCTCTGGTCGCTCAAGATCTGGTACCCGAACACCCTCTTCCTCCTCCGCGGCAACCACGAGTGCCGGCACTTGACCGACTACTTCACCTTCAAGCTCGAGTGTACGTCTGTCTATTCTTATCTCGTGATACGCCGGTGGAGTACGGGCGGGACGCTCACGTGCCAGATTTCTTTGTCGTCGCCGCTGGCGTTTGTTAGGCAAGCACAAGTACTCGGAGCGGATATACGACGCGTGCATGGACGCGTTCTGCGCGCTCCCGCTTGCGGCGGTCATGAACAAGCAGTTCCTCTGTATCCACGGCGGTCTCTCGCCCGAGCTTACTACCCTTGATGATATCCGCAGTGTGCGTGTCACTATCTATCTTTCCTTTGTGCTGGGAGTCTTACCAGTGTGTTTTTCGTACAGATCGACCGCTTCCGGGAACCGCCAACCCACGGTCTGATGTGCGACATCCTATGGTCAGACCCGATAGAGGACTTTGGGCAGGAAAAGACGAACGAGAGTTTTGTGCATAACCACGTCCGAGGGTGCTCCTACTTCTTCTCGTGAGTTTTGTCTGCTGTCCTTTTAACCTGTGCTTAATTTTGCTGATTCTGATATGTGCAAGGTACCAAGCAGCATGTTCGTTCCTGGAGCGGAATAATCTTTTGTCCATCATCCGCGCACATGAGGCGCAGGACGCAGGGTGTGTGCCCCCACGTTCATTCACTTGAAGCGGCACTCATGGTTGGATGGTAATATGTTTTAGATACCGGATGTACCGGAAAACGAAGACAACGGGTTTCCCGTCGGTGATGACGATCTTCTCTGCGCCCAACTACCTTGACGTGTACAACAACAAGGCTGCGGTGCTCAAGTACGAGAGCAACGTGATGAATATCCGGCAGTTTAACAGCACGCCACATCCCTACTGGCTGCCGAACTTTATGGACGTGTTCACGTGGAGTCTGCCGTTCGTGGGCGAGAAGAGTGAGTGTTTGCTGGTCGTGGCGTGTCAGGGAACTGACTTTCGTTGTTCACCTACGCTCGGCAGTCACGGACATGCTCGTCGCGGTGCTGAACACGTGCAGCAAGGAAGAGCTGGAGGAGGTCGAGGAGGCGGACGAGGAGAGTCTGACGTCGCCCGCGGTGGCGCCGGAGGAGGAGACGGGCGAGCGCCGGAAGATCATCAAGAACAAGATCCTCGCTGTCGGCCGGATGGCGCGCGTGTTTGCGCTGCTCCGCGAGGAGTCGGAGAAGGTGTCGGAGCTGAAGAATATCTCGGGGACGACGAAGTTGCCGTATGGCACGTTGGCGCTCGGGACAGAGGGGATAAAGGATGCGATTTCGGGGTTCGAGGATGCGTGCGTCTTTTTCTCCTTTTGTCGAGCTGCGCGTCAAGCTGATGTGTTGTTCGTGGTGAATGTACAGACGCAAGTCGGATATCGAGAACGAGAGGCTGCCGCCGGAGCTGTACGACGCCGAGGAGGCGAAAGCGTTCCTCGCGGAGCACCTCGCGCAGTCCCAGTCCCAGTCTTCGCAGCCCTCGTCCCCGCTCGACGGCTCGCCCGCGATGCCGTCGCCGCTCGACCTCTCGCCCGGCGGCTTCCCCTCACCCGGCGAATCCGGCACGTCCTCGCCCACCGGCCTCTCCGGCTCCTCCGCCGGCGGACCGAACACACCGCCTGTGACCCCCGGCCTGGGCGGAGCGAAACTGGGGCACTCGCCGGGGTCGGCGAGCTTCAGCGGGGTGTCGCCGCCGCGGACGCCGTTCCGCGGGAAGCACGGGCGGCAGGCGAGTCTGGGGACGACGATGACGAGTCCGAGCACGCGGAGGAGGAGCTTGGAGAGTACGATTTCGATGATTCAGGAGGCGCTGGATGGAAGGGATGTGGAGGGGATGGCGGCGGCGGCGCAGCAGGCGCAGGAGCAGGCGGAGGCGGAGGGGAAGGGGACGTAGGTGGGCGGAGGTGTAGGTGGGCGTGTTGGTGGGACTGGATAGGGGGCGGAGGGTGGGGGATGGGGATAATACTTGGGATATGGACGTGGATGTGGATTCGGATTCGGATTAGCTGTTTTCTTTCTTTCTCTTTCTTTCTCGTCTTTCTGTGAATCGATACGTTTGAGGATACCATGTTGTCGTCGGTGATAGGCAAGACATGTGAATCTCGAGCGAGGTTGGATTGAGGAAATTGCAAACCCTCTCGCTCATGGGCGCCTCGTCTCCGCGGAAGGATGTCAAGTTTAAAAACTGCCATGATGCCGTCGTACGGCGGACCAGTCAACTTACGCTGTGGGCGTTCCCCCACCCAAAGTTGACCCAAATTGCACGAAACCTGATAACACATGTGTGGCCCCCGGCGTTAAATCCGAGTGTGATTTTAGGCCCGGGTTTTGACTAGCGCTAGGGAGGCTAAAGTGACTTGAGCCTCTAGAGCTTTAAGGTTTGGTATAGGGGTTCGAGGTGGACTCTGGGCCAGGCCCGAACTGTGGGCAAGTTTGCTGAACGTCCGCCGCACTGAGGTACTATACTGATGTACTGTTCGGTCGACCAGGTATATTTTTAGACTGCGACGTTGGTCTGAGCACACACTGGCAGATGCTATGTGTTTGAAAGTGCTGACATGGATATTTCGCGAGCGCCTCTGAGGGCTCCCTCTTTCTTGTGACCTCCTTCCTCTCATACTCCGGAAGTTGTGCAACTCTGGGATTTGGCAGGGCCAGAAGCGTAGCGAGAACGCGGTAGCACCATGGGAGAGTACGACTCAACTTTGGGTACGTCGCTTAACATTACCCCTGTCTCGTGCTGCTCACCAGAACGGTCTTCTTCTCCACACTTAGGACTGCTTTTTCTTGGCGTTATGTGTGCGTCCTCCGTCTTCGACGTTTGCTAGACGGTTCTGAACCCGTTATGCGCCTGAAAACAGTCAACACATCCCTCTACGGGATAGTCATATACCAGTTCGTGCTCTATTGCCGGGCGAGTGAGTACCGTATTTTTTCTACCGTAGTCATAGGATACAAAGTTTTGTGGCTTTGTAGATGTCGATGATTGGATTGTGTTCAGGCACTTCTGTATACGACACATTGTGAAACATACGGCGTTCAGCTGATTACGGGATTGACCGCCCTAGAGTCCTCCTCGTATCTGTATTCCTGACCGACACGGCATACAGTACCGCTTGAGTTTCCTATTGCCCTAAAGATGCATAATGCCGAGTGATTGTTTCTCGGTGGATAGGGTGATATACGCGCTGTACTTTTTAGTGTTGGTGCCTTCATGCAGTTTTATAAACGCCTGCTGACGCCGTATTTCCAGTGTTGAGAATCTCAACAATCCCGATATTCTCGACAGTCAGTATTGTCTATTCCTCGTTACATAATTATGCTAAAACTGGTTTACTTGCCAGTGCGCTTAGGGCCGGTATGGCAGTGCAACTCAGCATCATTGCAAGTGGCCTGGTCTGCATTTGTAACACAGATGTACCTCATTTGGCGGTAAAGTTTTCCGTTCTCCTCTTAAGATCATACGTTCATAGATTAATCTCTCTAATCTGTAGTTTGTGGTGCTTAGTCGGAAGTAAGGTGCTTGTGACGATTGGGGTTTTGATGGCAGTTTGCAGCTTCTCGCTAGCTATCGTAGGAGCAGTTCATCTGTTTGCGGCGCAAATGTGGGAGCAAGCCCTCTATAGTTGGCTTTCACGCTCTAACGACGAGAGCAGGACCATCCGACACGACGTAAAATCCATTGGTGTCATTCGGATCCAAATGGCAGCTTGGCTCGCAACACTGGTCGCGACAGATTGCTTCATCACTGGCAAGTCCACAACTACGTTCAATATTCCATCAACGCTGACCGATATCTGTAGGCTCCCTGTGCACTGCTCTTTTGCGGGCGCGCACCGGAGTCGGACGGACCGATTATTACATCAGGCAGCTTATCCGAGGCGCTATCCAGACTGGCGTCCTCGCCGGTATATTTTCTCTGGGCTGCCTCTTAGCGTTTGCGTTTTGGACTGATACGGATGGATCGTTGATGTTTGCCATTCCGAGTGGACGAGTATACACCGCGGTAAATCTCCATCGGTTGCCTATGTACATGCTGTCGCTTATGGTGGACACCCATAGACACTGCTATACTCGCTCTTGTTAAGGGCTAAGTCGAGAGAGCAGGGTCGACATAATCACCGTGAAAACAGCGTGAGCGCCATTAGTTTCTGACCAAAACTTCAGCTGGATTAACCATTTGACCCGTCAGAGAAACATCGTATCCCAGGCTCCAGCGTAGCTCACCTCCGCAATAATTGTCCAAGAACTCAGTACATTTCACGACGAGGCTACCGTTGCTAACAACAAGGGAGTGTCTTCCTAGCAGAGATTTGAAGGCTGTGCTCAAAGTCTCGATTACTGCTATCTGGCGGAATGCAACTGCGTGTCTGTGTTTTGATAGGTACCCTAAGGGGTCATGCTAAGCAGAGTCGTGTACCGCGCCGCTAGTAGTTATGCTTAAAATGTTATGAAGTTATTTCACATACATCATAACTTATCGCTGACTTCAGACGCTGTTGTACTATTCGCTGCTGTTTCAAGCGGAAAAGCGGAATCCAAGGATCGTTCTGCTCGGCACTGTTTAGGACCCTGAATCTCAAGACCCCACTACTTGGGCGATGAGAACGGTCGCATTGCTCGAAACTATGGAAACCTCTATGTTTAGCACTGGCACTGCTATGGAGAAATCTGAAAGTCACTGAGAGATTGTTGCAATACATGAAAGGATAGAATCGCCAAAGCGAGTGATGTAGGCGCTCGTTATTTGCATTCCATTCTGAACTTAATCGATGTTTCCGTAAGACTAACACGTTCATCGGAGGATATTTGTGGGGAGGATGGCAGTGAGAATACCTGTACAGATCCGGCAGGCACTTAGATTAATTACGGGCAGGTGGCCTGCAGACATTTCTAGATATATGATGATGCCATGTCGGAGAAAAGTGATCGCCGTTAGGGGATGGGCGCTTCAGTCAACCAACCAAAATGTGCAAGTCCACAAATCGTACACGCCGCATGACTAGCATATGACTCAAATAAACTTACAGGTTTACGAGAGTACCGGCTCAGTCGGGCACGGTCACTGTACGAATACATACAAGATTACTCGCACCCATCACTCCTCTAACCTCAAACATTCAAGCTGTCCACAAGTGCTTCGATCCCAATGTTGGTCCATCATTCACAACGACAATTCCCCTACGCAACTTTACATTCAACAATAGAGTCGGTCCACTCGAGGGATGAAAGCGGGTACCTACTCGCAGACCTCGAGCGACCATCGCCTAGCACATCTGAGCAATGGCACCACAATTCAAACCACAGCCTCGGATCGTTGTCGTCAGATAACAGGGAAAACATAAAGCGACAATCTCATTCCAACATCCGCCTACTCGCACTAGCAACAGGGCAACTAGTGATATTTGGCCTAGGCTGGGGATTTGTCGGGTCACTGATTCAACGATCGAGTATCCCACTCCCAGACAATCTTGCACATCTAGTATATTCAGAGCCAAGTGCCACAACATTCGTCGTTAGCATCTTGGCTTCTATCATCTCCACTATATCCGTTCGGTGAGTTCTTTAGTTAGTTACACTGGCAGCAACTTTCAGTTGACCACGCTTCATCAAGGATCTACTCCCTCTCTGTCTGCCTGGCCCTCACAAGCAAGCTCCATAGGCAAGCTACTCCTCTGCTTTTCTTTGGGTTTTCTGTCAGAGCGTCTACGGGTAAGATGTTCTTCAGCATGAAACATCCGACATGGACGTGGACATCAATAGTTCTGATGGTATTGTTGGCATCATTGGGTTCTGGGTACGTCGTCAGGTTGGCCTTTGCACATCCGTACGCGTTATGATACCCGCTGCTGCAGATGGACTTCACTCTTAAATCCAACGGTCATATTGCTAAGCGAGCATATCCGTGGCAATGAGCTAGACATTAAAAGCCCCACATTTTCTTATCTCTTGAAGAACAACAGTGTCTTACAAGGTGAGACTAATAACTCCCTGACGGCATGTGGGTAAAAGTCGCTACAGAAAAGCAATCACTCGAAAAAAAATTAACTTTAAAATGTAGTGGATGACCATTCTTATAACATTCTGGGCCTCTCAGGTCCTCTTGCTGGGCATTCGGCTGGAGGATCTAGACTCAATGTACCAAGCTTCTTCAGCCTGAACGGAGCGACTTACAATATTTCCACCGGTGAGTCTGGAGAGCGTATCCCATGTACAATCCCTCATTCTATCCAGGTGGCATACTTCCGTCTATCCAGTCATCTGTTGACTCAGTAGGGAATCCACCGACATCAGGTCTGCAGTTTGATGTAGGAAGTACTCGAGTTAACACGACGTCTTTCAACACCACGGGATTGTCGCAGAACTTCACGATGACTCAGCAAGGTCTAACTGCCCACGTAAACTGCTCTGAAGCAAGCCCTGACAGTTTCTCGGTGGACGAAGTCCTGACAGTTCCCCCTTCTTATCGCATTTATTCAGCGACTGCATATTGCAACCGTAGCTTGGGTGAGTAATGAAGCCTTTGAAGTTGTCTTGTGACTCATATACCTAACAACTCAAAGCAATGCGCAATTTGACGACAGATTATGTCGCAAATGGACCTTACTATAGTGGCGGAGGGTGCGACGGTGTCGATTGCATTTTCATCGTGCCATGCCCCCTACAGGATTTGACAGCGCCAAGTAATAACAGTTTCAGTAAGCCTCTCACTGGTCTGGGGATATTACTAATGGCTTACGCTGAGCACAGCAATCTCAATATTCAGTAACGCCGCGGGGAGCGAGTGCAGATATTCGTTCATCCCGAACACGACATGCACCGTAACACCAACGATAACAACTGTCGTCGCTCAATACAACGACAGGATCATCACTCCCACGACGTCAAACTCCTCCAAATCTTACGCCGTTGGCCAGTACAACCCAAGCGCGCTGGCCTTCCTAGCCAGCGTTGTTCAGTGGTTTGGTGGGAATGCGCAGAATCTGGTCTCCATTTCGGTCGGAGACTCTGTCTATGTTCTCAGATCGATGCAAAACCAGACTAACCTTCAATCATCCAACGGTACGAACCAGACGTTATCTTACATGATATTGGTGCGCTGTTTCATGACTCTGGCGTCGAAATATCCAGAGAACATGAACCTTGCTGAACAGGAAGATTACTGGAGAGGGGTGGTCGAATTCGGCGGCACGGTGAGCGGCACGCTTATCTTCTCTGTTACAACTTGCAAATCTAGGATATCCACTGACGTTGGATTACTACCCAGTATCTTCGCTCCGGATTCTCCACAGTGGGCTCGGAGTTGTCAGAGGACATGCTCACACCCATTTCCGGGGACGTGACCACACTGACGATGGGCTGGTCATACCGTCCGAAATCAACTCTTGCGGCTCTCGTTCCCCAGACCCTGATCACGCTTTTTACATTAATTGCGCTGGCAGCAGTAAGGCGTGATGCTGGTGCGCTGCATGACAGCGTCGACGTGACGGACGTGAGCGACGTCGTGTTATCCACAACCGCGGGCAGATCTGGGCTCCAGGGTGTTACTGCAGGTAAAGAGAAACAGAAAAGGTTGGAGGAGGAAACTGTTCGGCTTAAGGAGGTAGACGATGGTCGGAAGATGTTGACTCTTGGCAACTAATAATCTACCTTGCCGTCGTTGTAGCTTACATTCCCAGAAACACATTGGAACTGGTCGCTTCGTAGGTTTTGTTGCAATTTTGTTGCAGAAGGATGGAGGTTCACTAGTAGAGATATCGTTGATTAGGTCGTAGAACATCATAGACCCAGGTTTCACCAATCGAATCCACGCTAGCGAAGGTGCTCCAACAACTTGCACGCGGCGCCTAAGGAGTCTAGTGACAATGTAGAAACGCTCCCAGCCCAGTTTTGTCGACTCTTAATGTGATAAATTGAGTTCACGTTGGTATGTCTTCTCAATGGCACCATCTAAAACACAGACGTCAGATGCATAAGCAGCAGTTCATGACTATCCGTACGAATCCGTCCAATATTCGACATTTAGTATCTATTCAAAACGAGCGATCCAGGAGTACGGAAAACGACGTAGGTCGAAGTGACTGTTTATCCCTTTAGAGACCGAATACGTCACCTTCGAGTTACCGAACTCAACACGTTCAATCATGAAGCACCATTGTAGGAGAAGAGGGGTATTCTTGCCGGCGGGTGTATGGACTAGTAAATCGTGAAGCTGAACTACAATGAGGCTGCATGATCTTACTGATCGATCGAGATTTTTGCTCGGGTCAGCAATGACTTGATGGAGGCCGTGGATATGCAGCTATTTCACAGTACAGTACGGTAAGCTTTAGGACACTCTGGGTACCGCATCACATCGAGGGGAATAGGCATCCCAGCGAAGACGACCGTGGTCTTAGTACTACTAGCGCCTAGGACGAGCCGCCTCAGGTTAGAAGAATCTGTCCGCCCATCTTCAGTGCAAGTTTAAAGTAGTAGCGCAGTGTATATAACCTGGGTCAGTTGTTTATTTTGGGCCCGAGCCCGCGGAGATGAAATGCTTACCATGGTCAGCGATGAAGCAACCCGGCACAGCCAGTACCATAAGCCAGTCCGCCATTTTGCCCTAATAAATGCACACGATGATGTAATCTATTCACAATCGGTACATCGAGCGATCCACTCGAAAATTGAGTATGAATTGTTGATCTCAGTGACATGGACTGCACCGTCACATTTTTAATGGAATGTGGCGTATGCAGGGGATGTCTCGTTGACAATGGCAGAGCAGAAAAATCCGATGGCTTCCCCACTGTGAGCCGACAGAACGGACAAGATATGTATAGAATCTTCCTTCCACTATTGTCCAATGTCGCTCAAAGTACAAGTACACAAGAACCCACCAAAAGAGGCTGCGCGGATTTATCGGTGCATCTTGGAACTGAATTGCAATCGTGTTTCGAAACATGCTACTGCGCGGTTTTCATTGATCGATCGAGAACATTGGCTCGTCCGGGTTAATTATAGCTTGGAGAAGGAGTCTCCGAGCAGTCTCCTTGACTCGCGAACAAGATACTGTAACTTAATCTGTTCTTTAGTATGGTAGCTGTAGATTGCTCTGAGTATCACACTGATAGATGTAATTTGCCCGGAGACGTTAGTGGAGTAATCACCGCTGGAGACATTCCCGTATTTAAGATATCGAACGACCCAAGAGCACATGTTTAACTAAGCGCAGAAATGTGTTGTGCTCGGTTTGTATTTGAGCCATGGAGATATTGGTGGCCATGGAAGGTCGGAGTCTGGGTCGGACTTTACTGCGTGCGAACCTGGCACCGCGGCGCCGGTATTCCGTTTCCATCCTCTTGCATCACTCCATCTTCGCTCGCACCGCAACGCAGATCCAGGACCAGATTTATCGCACCCACCTTATTCTCCTCGGTGCTTCAGAAGTTCCATTAATCTAACCTTTCCCAGTGCTGCTCCTTGGTATATCCTCATCAATGCATCACGGCTTCATCACATTCTATTGTCTTGTTCGGACGAGAGTGTACAAAACATACAGCCTCATACAGCAACTTCATTATATTGGAGACCGGCAATCCACGCTGTCTACGGGGCCGAAAATACATGCCTCGGCGTCTTGCTTGACATCTGGCGGTGACTGTGATACTGATATGCTTTGATTACTTCAGTACTAGTGGTATCCGTTGCGCCAGAAGCTACGCCGTGGCCATCCTGATGGCGCACTGGTAATTGCAATTCGCCTTCCGATATAACTAGAGCCAGGCGATGTGAGTTCGGTGTCTTCAGTTCTCCTCCACCTTTATTTTCCCTCTCCTCCAAGTCAGGCCCCACTAACTTGAGTAACTATCTATCCCAGTATTACTACTTGCGCGTTCAAGATGTGCACTCGTCACCAGAACGGTAACGGCAGAATCCCTGCTGACTTCTCCAACTACCATTCCGTACGTTTTCTCTGTTACATAGCGCCCTCATCTAACATCTTATTCTTCCACAGAATGGGCATTCTATTTCTCAGCTGAATGCATCTGCAAGAACCCCTTACGCTACTCAGGCGAGTCAAATCAGTAACCCCTCTGGCGTCCAAAGCCTCGTCAGGCGCGTATGGGACAAAGCCAATGACGGCACCATCGTAGGCATCAATCTCTCAATTTTCATTTATCAACATCTCATTATCGGTTGTTGCTGCAGTCAGCCCTGTTCGATGCTCTGCGTCACGGAGACGGTATCGACGACAGAAAAATGCTCGTGAGTTTATCCGTATTTGTGACCAGTTGTAGCACAAATACTTATATTCTCCCCATAGCTTGAGCATGTCCTCGAATTCATGTCCAAAACTCCTCCCGGAAAACTGCAAGACACAATGCAGCGATTCGTCACCAAAGGCCTCTACCGCGACCTATCGCACCCACCCGCGACGTGGATAGGTCCCCAGTACGCCTGGCGTGCCGCAGATGGCGGGTACAACAACCCCGATTTCCCGGACCTTGGCCGCGCGGGGACGTCCTACGCGCGCTCGGTGCAGCAGACAAACCCCCTTCCGCGGAACCAGCTGCCTGACGCGGGCTTGCTGTTCGATACACTGCTCAAGCGGGACAAGGTGCGCAGTTTCTTGTTCGGGCGCTTGATTCTGACGTTGACGTATGGGCGCTTGACGTTTTTGGACATGATTGATTGCGTCGGCGTATTGTTTGGTGGGCGTCGGTGCTTGGATAGTTCCGCCCGCACCCTGCCGGCCTGTCGTCGTTGATGTTCTCATGGGCCGCGCTCGTGGTGCATAGTATTTTCCGCACGGACCACCAGGACGTTAGCAAGAATATGACGTCGGGATATGTCGACCTTGCGCTCCTATACGGAAATGACCAGGAGATGCAGGATAAGGTGTGTTACGTTCAAGTTATGTTTTCCTTTTTCGCCTGTGGATTCAAACCAAGTTCCCGTGAAATGAATGACACTCGGAGCCTGTGTTTGAGGTTTGAGGGCGTCATGAAAGCGCCACCGTGATCCACAGCCCGATCTCGTCGCGGCGAACCTTGTGTTGAATTCTATGTTTGTGTTAGGTACGGTGCAAAGAAGGTCGCGGGATGCTCTACCCCGATGTATTTGCGGAGGACAGGCTTCTACTACTTCCGCCTGCGACATGTGCACTGCTCGTTCTGTTCGGCCGGAACCATAATGTGAGTATTCCATGATAACTCCTATCGGCCCATCAAAGGAAGAAACTTACGAAATGGCTTTGTGTAGTACATCGCAAAACGTATTCTCGAAGTCAACGAGCGCGGCACATGGGTCGACCCCTCGACGCTCGAGCCCAACTCGGAGCGCCTCCTGAGGCAGGACGACGAGATCTTCCAGATCGCGCGTCTATGCAACTGCGCATGGTTTGCGAACGTTATCTTCGCTGATTACGTCAGGTATGTCATATTCTATCTTAGCGTTTGTCCAAGCTGATCGGACGGCTTTCAGCGCTATCCTGGGCATGAACCGCCAAGGGAGCAACTGGTCTTTGTCACCGTTTGGCGAGTTCCGCGAGCTCGATCACCAACTCTTTGAGCGTGGGAGGGGAAATGCAGTCTCTGTCGAGGTTGGCTCTGCTGTGTTATGGCATATCAAGAAGGAAATTGACATGACCTCTATAGTTCAATTGCCTGTACCGATGGCACGCAACCACGTCCGAAGAAGACGAGAAATGGGTCGAGGAGAAGATTGGCGAGCTGTTCCCTGGTTCCAACCCCAATTCTGTACGTGCTTTTCCGTCCATTCCTTGAGGGCGCATGTACTGAGTCAATCGATTGCAGGTCACACAAAAAGACTTCAAGGATCTTTCCGGAAAGCTCGGGGCAATGGTGCCAGACTTGAAGGAGTGGACGTTCGGAGGGTAAGCCTCAACGTATTTCCGGCAACCAAAAATACCTCATCGTTCTTGTTCTCAGCATCAAGCGTCAGGCAAATGGCTACTTCCGCGATGAGGATCTTGCTCGCATCATCAAGGACGCGTGAGTGGATTGACTTGATCTATCAAGAGGCATGGCTGATACGTCCCAATTTCAGGATCTCCCATCATGCTGGCGCTTTCGGCGCCCGTAGCACTCCCGCATCTTTGCGATTGATAGAGATCATGGGCATTGAGGCGAACCGCCAGTGGGGTGTCTGCTCCTTGAACGATTTCAGAAAGTACCTGGGTCTCAAAAGTGAGTCGATGTGCCCCTTCATGCAGTTGATGAACCAAAGCTAATGCGCGTGCCCCTGCTAGCCTACACGAGCTTCGAGGAATGGAACCCCGACCCCTCGATCGCGTCCGCCGCACGCAAGCTCTACGGCCACATCGATCATCTCGAGCTCTACGTCGGCCTGCAAGCCGAAGAAACGAAGCCCGTGATCGAGGCCGCTGGCCTCTGCCCGGGCTACACCATCTCGCGCGCGATCCTCTCGGACGCGATCGCGCTCACGCGGGGCGACCGCTTCTTCACGCAGGACTACACGCCGTGGAACATGACCTCGTGGGGCTTCGCGGACTGCCAGCGCCAGGAGGAGGGACCCGGTTTCGGGTCAATGCTCGGGCGGCTGATCCTGAGGCACCTGCCAGACCAGTTTGCGAAGGATAGTATCTATGCGTGGTTCCCGCTCATGCAGCCAGATTCGATGGAGGGCTATCTCGCGAAGATGAAGATGGAGGGAGTATATTCGGTCGAGAGGCCCGTTGAGAGGCCGGCGCCAATTGCAGTTGAATATAGGGATGAGGTCGAGAGGGTGCTCATGGATGAGGATCATTTCGCGTCGAATGCTGTGGAGAAGGCTGCGAGCGTCATCAAAGGCGAGGGGTGAGTGCCCCTGATAGTACCCTGCTCGTCATCAGAGCTGATAATCCTTCTCAGCTTCTTCACAGCCTCTGCATATGGTGTCAAGAAGGCCCAAAGCAGCTTCCTTTCCGCACTTGTATCTACGCCAAAGGACTCTGCCACGATCGGCCAGTACTTCTTCGACAAGACGCAGGAGCTCATCAAGTTAAACTCGTGGGAGCTCGTGGGCGAACAGACACGCGGTGTGGACATCGTCAAACACGTTCTAAAGGCTGTTCCTATCCACTGGGCCGCCAACGAGATCGTAAGCGGCTGTCACCATCACCACACTGCAGTACTGACGCTGTGACTCAGGCTGGAATCCCCCTAAAGGCGGACGACAAAGATGAGGGCGCTTACACAGCGGAAGAGCTGTACGATATCCTCGGCGAGATCTATGAGTTCATCTTCCTCGAGGTCGAGCCTAGCCAGTACATGACCGTGCAAAAACGCGTCAAGGAGAACATCAACGCTCTCCAGGCCCACATCACGAGGGGTTTGATGAACACCGGTAGCCGTGTATGTTTTCCCCCGTCTGGGTGTCGGTGACTGTGATGCTGATGCGGTACATCTAATATAGCTTTCTCTTTCTTACGTCTGTGCCCTGTTTGGGTCGACGAAGAAGACGTTCAGCTCTGACTTCTTTGCACGCTTGTTTGACGTCGAGTACTCCCCTGAGGAGGCTTGCAATGCTGTCCTCGCATTGATGGTTGGCGCTACCGTTGAGCTGTCCTTGGGTAGGGTTGTTTTTGTTATATCGAAAGGACGTAAACTAACAGTGCCTTCAGCGTTGACGAACGTCCTCAACACTTTCCTAGGCGAAGAAGCAGCCACCATATCAACCTTGTCCCAGAACGAAAAAGAGCTGACCGGCCGTATATTTGAGGCCCTCCGTAAGCGTCCCTTCCCAGCACACACACGGAATCTAGTATGCGACATCTGACATTCCCCACAGGCCTCGACCCGCCCTTCCGCGGCGTCCTCCGCACCGCCACCTCCGACACCACCATCGGATCCCTCCACATCGCCCAAGGCGAACGCCTCTTCCTCGACACCCAAGCCGCCGGGCTCAGCGGGCCGGCGTACATCGCGAGCGACGGCCTCTTCCGCACCGTCGGCACCGATCTCGCGTGCACGATCATCGCCGAGGTTATCCGCGCCGTGTACGCGTTCGATGAGACCAACAGCAACGATAACAGCAGCAGCGTCGCGCGCGGGCCGGGGCAGAGCGGGCGGCTCGCGCGGTTCAAGACGGACGCGGACCCTTGTCTCAACTGGGCGTACTTGGACGCGAAGCAGTCTGTGAGCCCGTGGCCGAGGTCGCTGGTCATCCAATACGAATGAACGAGTTTCGAGTGGTCGGTTTTGCACTGTAACCTTTTTATTCTCATTATATTTTATGTATGAACATTCTCAAGAACTTGGATAATGAATTCGACATCATCAATTAATGCGCACATAAAGGACCTTTTTTCTTGTTTCGCCACCTGCCTTCTTGTAATGATATGATGATACGCACCGCGAATGCATTCATATGGACCGAACTCAGGCCCTGCTCAACATAAGGACGAGATTCCGATGGGTAACGTCGCGTCCATTCAAATTTACGACCAAAATCTTCACGCTGATCACGTAGTGATGAGTAGCTAGGGTAAGACCAAATGGGTGGATATCGCAGTAAATGAAAGAACAAACAGACCAAAGGGTCGGCAAACACCACGTCGTCGACTACCGTAGCATGCATCGTAAGTAGAAGTAAAACTAAAACTAAAAAAGTGATATCAGAAGAATCAAAGTATCCATACCATTACGCTGAGTACCGAAACCTAGCCCCCGCCCCGCCCAGACATCACTCACGGATGACTGCTCAACGACCACTGATCCAGCGCCACCGACCCCGGGCTCTTCAGCGACCCCTGGCTCAGCCCCGGCCACTGCGGCGTCATCAGCACCTGCAGCGTGTACTGCCCCGCCGGCAAGCTCACAGCGAGCACCGTCACCGTGTCGTTCGGCAGATCCTCGCCGCCCGCGGGCAGCGTCGGATCCGTCGGAAGGCGCGTCGCTGCCACAGTGCTGAACGCGGCGCCCGAGGGGGGGTTCACGAGCTCGACGACCATCGTCGCGTCCCCGATGGTTAGGGTGGCGGTCTGGTTGTTGTTCGAGAGCGAGACGGTCGCGTTCGTGTGCGCGCGCCATTGTACGGGCGCTTGGGAGTTGATCTCGTCCTGCACGAGCACCTGCTTGCGCGCGTTGATCATCCGGATCCCGCGTTTCATCGACGTGCTGCATGTCACTCCGTCAGCACACAAGTGCGGGATACAGTAAAACCTTGAATGAACACGCACACGTTGAAGTAGGCGCTGGTCAGATCAGACACAAAGTACGCCGTCGAGTCGCTCGACACATCCGCAACGGTCGTCGCACCCTGCACCGTGTTCGAGCTGTCAAACTTGACCGTCGGCGCCGCCTTCACGTTCTGATTCGCCCCGCCGACGAGCACCACGTTCTGGCCCTCCGTCCGCTTGCGGTAATACAACCAGCGCTGCGAATCCTGGTCGTCGTTGCTAAAATACCCAGGCACAAGATAATTCTCGTCCCCGAGCTCGCCGAACCACCGCGCGCCCAGCGCGTCCACGACAAAGTCGCCGCAGTCCAGATCGTTGTGGCTCTGGTGCCCCTGCAGCGTGCCCGCCTTCGCGCCGACAAACAGCGCGTTCTCGTCCGCCCAGCTCGAGCGCATCGACGCCCACTGGTCCGTGCTGTTATCAAAGTAGTGGTCCAGCGCGAGCCCGTCCCAGAACGCGCCCGACACGGTCGGGTTGTACCAGAACATGTTCCACGGGTCCGCAGCGTCGAGCGCGTCGCGCTGGAACAGCTGGTACGCGGGCTTGTCGAACGCCTGCCCGTAGAACATCACCGCGTTCGCCGTCGCCGTGTACTTGTTCACCCCATTGTCGCCCCAGTTGAACAGCGAGCCCGGGCCGGTCACGTACATGTGGTACAGCGCGCCGAGGTGCAGATTCGCGTTCGTGCTCAGCAGCCCCAGATCCGAGCCCGTCGCAGACTGCACCGAGGCCGCGAGCTCCGCGAGCCCCGTCGTGCCAAAGTACCAGTAGTCGGGCGTCTCGGACCACGTCCCGTCGCTCGACGTCGCGAGAATGCAGTTGCCCAGCGCGCTCGGAATCGTCTGCTGCAGCAGCGCCTGCGCGACGCCCGTCGGGTCGTCGTTCAGGATCGCCAGCGCGCCCATCGTGAGCCCGCCGTTGCACACGCAGTTCCAGTTGCCCTGCGTGCCCTTGGTCCACCAGCCGTAGTAGCTCGTGTCGTGGTCCGAGTACGCGATCGCGCCGTTGTTCAGGCCGTAGGTGATCATCGACCACATGATCGCCTGCTTCTGGGTGTCCGACCAGACATCGTACAGCCAGTCGTAGCCGATCGCGTACGCGGCCGTCATCTCGGCGGTGTCGAGGAAGTGGACCGGGTTCCATTTCGTGGAGTTGTTCGGACCCCAGCCACCAGTCAGGTTTCCGGCGGCGTTCTGTAAGTAAAGTCAGAATTTGTCGGTGAGACGTCGGGCAAGAATGCAAACGCACCTGAAGCTCAACCCAGGTGCGATCGAGCCACTTGGTGTCGTTGGAGACGCGGTAGCAGTACGAAAAGGCCTTGATGCGCTGCTTGACCTGGCGGGCGGGATCGAGAATACCGTTGCCGCCATCTAGGATATACGGGACCGGATCGGCGTTGTACCAGATGGTGGCGTTCATGAAGATGGTCTGGTTCCAGTAAGACATGTACGGGTCGTTGGCGATGAGGGTGGGGAGGGCGGCCCATTTGTAGGACGGGGCGATGAGGCGGGGTCTGTCCGGACGGAGGTTGGTGATGCTTGGGCTCGAAGGCTTGAAGGAGTCTTGGGGCCAGGCGAGGGTCGAGTCTTGGGTGGAGATGAAGGTGGGTGACGAGAAGGCAGCCGAGTTGGTCTGGTGGATTTTAGCGATGGGGGGCGCAAAAAAAGTGGTGGTGGTGGGAAACTTACAGTGGAAGGGTAGATGGGCAGGCCGTAGAGACTATCGGTGCCAGTCGCGAAAATGCCAATTTCCTTCTTTACGCTGGAGGCGGAGGCGGCGGCGGCGGCGGAGCTGGCAGAAGTACTATTTTTGCTGGCGCGGCTACCGAAGACACCACCGAGGACAGCTGCGACGATGATGATGAGGGCGACTGGTACACCAAACTTGATCCATCCGCTGGTCTTCTTCTTTGGGGGAGTCTGGGGGGTGATGTAGCCTGTGGACTGGCTGTAGTATGGATCGCCAGACCCATAGGGTGAGCTGGCGTTGTTTACGTTAGAGTAGTTAGCAGCCATGGCTGCGAGAGAAGTAAAAAGGGCTGCTTTTGAAGGAGAAAAAGAGAGACACGGGTGGGCTTGCGAAGAAAAGAGAGCCTGAGGGTATGAAGGTGGTGGTGGATGGCAACCTCGTTGTTGAGCGGACGACGGTGACCGTCAACACCGAATGCCAAGCAAAATGTCAAGTGGCGGGGTCAGATCTGGGCCTCCAAGTGGACAGATGTCGCCTCGCTGTGACTAAGCGAAGTCATGTCTCTGAGCCTGCCTCTGCTGTCATAGCCGCGTGTTTACTCAATAACAAAAAGTAAGGGCTGCCTGCTGGACGATACACTGACCACCTGGTGTAACATTGAGCTTGAGAGAGTCGGGGATGGTCAGGTAGTCTAAAGGCACCGGGCGGAGAAGACATGATAAGTGGCTGTGCTATGATGGCCGGTGATTCTCGCACAAGAAGCAGACAATCGAAGACCTTCATCCAAATCTCGTCCACCCACATCCATATCCATCGTGTTCAAGTCCGCCGACATATGCATACCACTTACAGCTACAGTTCCATTTGACTAGTGTGACCTTCAGAGCTGCTCAGTTCATCTTTAGCCACTATCCCAAGCCCGACTAAAGCGTCGCCTTCACAGCTGAACTTGTATCACCAGGCCTCTACGGCATTACCGAGGTGAACATAAATGCACAGGCTGGATGTGGAGTCGCTTGTTTATCTGCTTGACCTTCCATCACCACAGAATCGACTAGCACCATTTTAGCTCTTCTTCTCCCTCTCGCCCACTCAGTCCCCATCCTATGTCTCGTGTGCTCTCCCTAGCCTGCATGTGCTTTCCCCAACTTCTGTGCTAATCTAAGCCCTCGCGACGATGTCCTCGTTCACGTGGAAGTATACATCGGCTCCAGGGTACTTCATTTCAAACTCGATCACCTCCAGTCGCGTCGGCCTCCTATAAATCCGCATCGATTCAATCCACCACACTCAGTCTCTCCCCCCTCGAGCCCCCGCGCTCGCCGCCCCCTCTGCCGCGTCGCGTCGCTCCCCCCTCTCCTCAGCCATCAATGGTATCCAAATCGTGGGGTCGCAGCCTCCTTTTAGCGCTCCCGCTCGCGTCGGCTGTGGCCAACGCCGCGCTCGACCAGGTCCTCGCAAAGGGGCGCCCCGTCATTCCCAGGCTCGCCCCTCCGCAGCGCCAGATCGTCGACCAGCAGGGCGCGCCTGTCAACCTGAGCACCGTGTACACGTTTGACCAGCTCATCGACCACGCGAACCCTGCGCTTGGGACGTTCAAGCAGAGATACTGGACGTCGAACGAGTATTACAAGACTGGTGCGTTGGTCTTAGGAGTTTGCGTTTATTAATAGCTAACGACGCGTTTTATTTGTATGCTAGGTGGACCGGTCGTTCTGATGACTCCCGGCGAGACAAACGCGGACGGTAAGTCCGCTCCCCGTTCATTATGAATGAACGGAACGAAACGTGACCCCATCTCACATCATCCCACCCCACTCCATCACTGGCACGATCACCGGCACCCGATAGGCTACGAATCGATGCTCACGAACGTGAGTGTCAACGGGCTCATCGCGCAGCAGAACAACGGCGCGGTCGTCGTCATCGAGCACCGCTTCTTCGGCCAGTCGAACCCATACGGCAACCTCACCGCGCAGAGCCTGCGTTACCTCACCATCGCCCAGGCCATCGACGACCTCGCGCACTTTGCGCAGACCGTCGATCTGCCGTGGGCGGGCGGCGACGCGGTGAAGCCCGACAAGACGCCGTGGGTGCTCACGGGCGGGAGCTACGCGGGCGCGCTGACGAGTTGGACGATGGTCAAGTGAGTGCAATGGGGTTTTTTTTTGCTTGGTTGTCATCATATCGAGTACTAATGATATCTTGATAAAGGAAGCCAGATGTGTTCTACGCCGGATGGTCCTCGTCCGGTGTCGTCGAGGCGATAACGTACGCCATGCTGCTCTAGCCCGGCCTCCAGCCAGCGCGCGTCTAACCGCTCCAACTTACCAGCGACTATTACGCATACTTCACCCCGATCCTCGAGCACATGCCCAAGAACTGCTCTGCGGACGTGCAAGCCGTCGTCGGCTATCTCGACCAGCTGAACAGCACAAGCAACGCGACCGGCATCCAGACGATGCAAGACACGTTCGGCCTCGGCAACCTCACGCACGCCGACGACTTTGCCCTTGCCCGTGCGTCCTCCGTTCTCGCTTTCTTATCCATCCGTCCTGCTTTCGTCAGCGCTGATAGGATCGGCGGCGCTGCAGTGACGTACAACCTGGCCGACTGGCAGGAGCTGCAGCCGGACTCGGGCGCGAACCAGACGTTCTACCGGTTCTGCGACGCGCTCGAGGTCAACGCGGGCGGCGAGAGCGCGGGCGAGCAAGGGTGGGGGGTGGAGCACGCTGTGCAGGCGTGGGGCAGCTTCTGGAAGGCGGAGTACTACAACAAGAGTGAGCGCCTCCCTCCCCCGTCTCCCGATATCTGAATCTGAATCTGAGCGTGTCGGTGTCGGTGTCGGTGTCGCCGGCAGCGTGCGGGACCGCGGACGTGGAGACGTGTTTGGGCACGTACAATGCGAGCGCGGCGCAGTATACGAATACGACGGTGGATAACGCAACGCGCTCGTGGATGTGGATGGTGTACGTCGTCTTTCCATTCCCCCCTCCCATATCCCGTCCGCAGACAGCCAGAGCACACTCTCACCCGTCCCCGTATCCGCAGCTGCAACCAGGTCGGCTACTACCAGGTCGGCCCGCCCGCAGACCAGCCCGCCATCGTGAGCCGCCTCGTCACAGTCGCCGACCAAGAGGTACGCACCGCCACCCCGCTCACCCTCCATACCACACACCTAACCCCGCGCCCACCACACCCACACCCCAGCGCACCTGCGTCTCCTACTTCCCGCAAGCCTTCCCCGGCGGCCCGCCCGCGCCCACCGTCGCACAGACAAACGCAGAATACATGGGCTGGAACGTCTCCGTCCCGCGCCTCTTCTTCGCCAACGGGCTGCGCGACCCCTGGCGCGGCGCGACCGTGTCCGCGGATGCACGCGGGCGGGGCGCGAACGCGAACGCGGACACGAACACGAGCAGCCGCTGGCAGCCGGTGTACGAAGGCGACGGGTTCCACTGCTCGGACTTGTCTGTCAGGAACGGCGCGGTGGACGCGACGGTTGCGGGCGTGCAGCGCGCGGGGCTGGGGTATGTGCGGGCGTGGCTCGGCGGGTTTAGGGCTTCTGGTGGCGCGGCGGGGGACCTGTAGATGGGGCGGAGGTCGGTGTGGTGTGGGATGTTAGGTTGTTAGGTGGGGTTGGGTTGTGTGTTAGCGACGTCCGGGCGGCTGTTTTTGCTCTAGGTAGTGCGTGGACCATGACGACGAGTTCGATGCGGTGGCGAGATTATGGTGGACTGATAATGGTGTAGATGTTAGATACGATATTACGAGTTGCAGTATGTTATTTGAAGCTGACAAGTAGCGCACAGGCATCCAGACGTGTTCGTGGAACGCCCCGAGCCGTCATCACATCGTTCATGCATTCATGTAAGTCATGTAATTCGAAAGCGCTAGGCCTTCTCGAGACACGGACGTTCTCGGCGCAGCGGTTCGCACAACGGTAAAGTCCGACTCAGACTCCACTTTCCCTATGGCCATTGATATCTCCACTGAATACAATCCCGACACACGACTAAGTAGTAGCCTTCCACGAACTGAGCCGTACCTCCCACATAGCCCCAGTAACGCGATTGAACTCTGAGCCGCTTACGCGCCCTTTTATAGACAGGCTGCAGATGATCTGAGATTTCTGGTATCAGCGACGACATGATATCGCCAGGTATCTCAAGGAGCCAAACCCAAATCACCTTCGCCGCCTGTTTCGGAAGAACCATTGCACTAGCAATAAAGTACTAAGTCAAGTCCAGGGGGCATCCGAGCGTGTGTTGGACCGCCCCGAGCCGTCATCATCATCATTCAAGTCGTGGAATAGACTGCGCTACAAGTAAGTGTTGTAAGTAAAGTTTAAGATGCTTAATGTAAGTAAGATAAGTACTAGAGTCGCTCTATTCCGAGGACGGGTCGTGAGGCGCGTACTGTACACTGCATGCATAAAAAAGGCGCTAGAGGAGGTGATGCAAGCCTCTGCGGCTCTATACTCTAAAGAGCACCGAAAAAGGGGCGTTAAGCGCCCGATGACGGCGGATGACGCTACTTCTAAGAAAGCGCGGAAGCGCACGGCGAACGGCGGGGTTCGAAAGAAACCCAAGGTTTTCTTATATAAAAGAAAACAAGATTGGTTAAACAAGGAAAACTCGGAGGAGCTCAGGGATCCGAGCCCGCCGCCCATGACTCTGATGACTGCGAGTTCGAATTCGAGTTCGAGGTGGCTTTGATGATGCCCGCGCTGCAGTCGAACGACTCGAGCTCGATCGCGGATATGGCGGATGTGAGCTGGACGCCGCGCGAGGCTGCGAAGCTTTGCTGTTGCGTCGGAAGAAAGAGGGAGGGGGAGGGATGGTGGGTCAGCGTGAGGGTGCACCGTGGTGAGAGCAGGTGCTCACTCTTGCACGTGCGCATCTGCTCGAGTCTGAGCTTTTTCGGACCATAAGCGAGTAGAGCAATGTCTGCCGACAACACGCCACGTCAGTCAGCCAGCCAGTCAATCAGGTCAGTCATCGATCTACCGTCAGAAAGCAGAGTAAAGAAAGGGAAGGAGAAGGGTACTCACGAGGGTGTACACGCGCCCGGTCATAATCGAGAACATCACATCGAGATTCGCCCGGTCGTAGAACGCGAACGTGAGCAGGTTCGCGAGCACGCAGACGCCCGCGAAGACGCCCGTCTGGATCGCGCCGCGGATGAGCCGGTGGATGAGCCGGTCGGTCTGCCGCACGCCCGTGCGCACGCGGAGGAGGGCGGCGCTGAGCGTGACTGGGGACGGGGTTCAACACGACCGCGCAAAAACGGGGAGTCGTCGAGGTCAGCGGGTGGGTTCGTGCGCTCGCGGGGCGGGGGGTGAGGTGGAGTGGGCGCGACGTACTGGTGATGAAGGCGTCTGCGACGAAGGTGGTGATGAGCCAGAGGGTCATCTCTAGCTGGATGGCGCGGACGGCGGCCGTGTTATGCTCGATGCTCCTGCGATGCATACATGTGAATACCGCGAGCTGCGGGGGGAGGCGGGACTAGGAGGAGAAGCTGCTGGTACGTACATTCTGGTGGCGAGGATGTGGGACCCGGCCCATACTCCAAACGCAAGGCTGCATATCGAAAGTAACGAGGCGATAGCGACGAGCACTTTGTTAGCTACTAGTCGCCAAGTGCTGTATTTTGGATCAAGTTTAGCAAGGCATTCACATTGAGAAGAGTGCAGGAATGGAGGGAGGGGAAAATGCTCACCGCCATATAAGGTACATCTGCGTCACAATTGCAGGCCATGCACTGAACAACGATGTCGCTTCTAACTGCCACACTGAGACTGTGGTGGGACTTTGTTGAGCGTTGACGCTCGATGACCACATGTGAGGCGAGCTTACGCTGGAGCACATCGGGGTCGTCATGGCTGGTAATTCTACAAACGTGAAGAATGAACTAAGACGCGTCACGTCCAGAAGAAAAGAGACACTTACGTGTAAACCCAAAGCCCCCATATTGCTCTAGAGCGTACGTTAACAAACCGCAATCATGGTCCGTCGCGACGTTGAACACTCACATGATGGTGTATGCCGTGTCCGTGAGGAAGACCGAGGCGAGCAAGATCCTATATGTAGTCCAAGCGCACGCGTTCGTCAGTCCGTCTCGTCGGTAATGCAGCCGCATATGTTTGCTCACTTGAACAACCTTCGATCGTACACCTCTGCTTCAAGTCAAACTCTGTGGGACAGCCACGCATGGGGACGGCTCACTAGCTCGGAAGTAACGGACGATTTGGATGCATTCAATGCCGTAAAGGTACGAATTGACTGTTGTTGCGAAGTGAGATCAAACTCATCCTCGAGAAAACAGGAAAGGGACGGGCTTACAGACGGCGCCGAGGAGGATGAGCCCTGCATCGGGGAGCGCGGTGGTTTTGAGTAACGTAAAGGGTAAGAAGAAGAAGAATGTAAGGCGCACCAAGCGTCGTGTCGTACTGTCCCATTACGGGCACGCGTCGTCGAGGGTGGCCTCCCAAGGGCAGAAGCTGCTTGTTTTGGGTGGGAACCGAAGGGGAGGAAGGAGGTGAAGCATGTCAGGCCACGCCACCTATATAAAATGCCCCCGCCGTAATAAAGCCTAACAAAGCGCAATATGAATCCGCCTCGAGCTGCAGAGACGTAAAAACGAAATATCGAAATATCATAAATTTCAGATCCTGATGGCGATCGCACCCCCCTGTGACACCACTTGACTTGTCTCACCTTGTCTCACTCGGCCCGCTGACCTGTTACGAGGGAATGAAAGACTTGTGATTTTGACATGTCGACTTTGCAAGGGGAAATGCGCCTGGGGCTACAATTTTCGAAGCTGATAAACGCTGGCAGCCAGCGCTCCACCTTGCACGAGTTGTCGGCGAAAGGATGCGTAGAGAATTTGTCGGATATCTCCGCACCGTGAAGCCCGAAACCTCTTTGCCAGACACTGACGCTCGTTGCGCAATGGACAGACGAAATATCATAGCTTGAACATAAACAAATATCCTTTGTCAGTGGACATGCCCCCAGACGTCCAAAAGCGCCTCCCAGCCTGCGACACATGCAAGCTCAGACGCGTCAAGTGTGATCCCGTACCACCACCAGAGGCATGTCCCCGTTGCATCTCCAAAGGCATCGTGTAAGCTGCACCCAGGTCCTGTGCTTTCAATCTCATCCTTTTCTCAACTAGGTGCACAACGACCAATGTCAAGCGGAAGAGACCTCAGGATAGATCCGGTAAACGCATCCAAACGGCAAAGTGAGATCTCGTCCAGTTTGGTGACCGCATACACTGACCGAGTCACTGCAACAGGGCCGCCTTTGGCACCATCCGACCTCTCTATGAAGCGAATCCGGCGCCCCTCGTTCGCGCTGAGACGTACCTGACGCAGCTAGAGCTCGCCAGCGAGCTTACTGGACACCTGCTCGAAAGTGCGTCTTGCAACGGATAGACCACCGCATGCACCCTGACCTCACACCAGTCCACGCCAACCTCCCCAGCGACAACATCGTCCCCGGAGCGACCCTCATTCGGCAGTTCGACGCCGGCGGCCGCCGCATCTCCACGCTGCCCAAGACGTCCCAGGCCCTCGCGCTCTGCATCCTCACCCTGACCGCGCGCATCTCGTCCCACCCGCTCCTCTTCGGCCCCACGTCGCCCCCTCCGCGGCTCGCCACGATCCTCTTCGACTCGGCCGTGGACATCCGCTCCGTGCCGGAGTGGGGCCGGCGCCGCGAGAACGCGTGTGAGCGGCTGAGGGAGATGGCGGTGGAGAGCGCGTGGCACGCGAAGCTGCTCGGGGCAGACGGAGGGGCGGGCAGCGGGATCGCGGGCGTAAGCGACGAAGGGATGGCTGCGTGCTTGTTGCTGGAGGCTATTGAGGATCGTATGTCGCCCGTCTCCCCTTCGATATCTGTTTCTCTTTACATGATTTGCATACGCTAGGTTATGAACAGGGCAGAGGCCAGGTCTGGGGTGCCGCGTTCGTCGCGCTGCTTAGAAGGAAGCTGGACGCGAAGCGCAGGGCTGAGTGGGCCAGGTTGTCTCGTGCAACGATAAACGAAATCGACGACGAATCAGCCGTACCGTCATCCTCACCCTCGGCGGCACTGCCAGAAAAAGCACAACATGCTCCGCGTATTCCCGGTCTAGCCTGGTCTCTGCAACTTGTAAGGCGGCTCTAAATTGGTCTACTGTTCTACAGTGACAGTACTTGTATTCGCAGATGCGAGAGGCACTCTCGTCTGCTGCACGAGGCCAGCTGTGTTCCTAGTGCGTCTCTTTCACGATCTGGGCCGTAGATTACTGACGAAATGGTTTTGTAGCACCCTTCACGATGAAGAGATGGTCGCCGGATTGCGGCCCGTGAGCCCCGAGAAAGTCCTCGAACACCCAGACTCCTTTGGCGTCGCCGAGTCGCATCCGCCTCGGGATTTCTACGAGGGTGAGGAGTCGAGGGCGGAATGGTGGGATTTTGACAGCTACTATGCTCTCGGTCGACCGTGTACGCACATGTTGCGTCGTTTCACATTCGGACGCTGAGAAGGTGATGCACGCACAGACACGTATCGGATGATGGAGATCGCGCTAGGAAGCTACGAGTGGACGCTGCGTAAGTGCCGCTCTTTTTCAAAAAGCTCAAACGTCGATCACACATTCATCCGTCACCTTCCTTCATTCCTCCTCGTTCCTCACTTCCCACTCTAGGCCGCACTCACCGCGTCCCGTTCAGCGTCCCCCACCTCAAAGCCCACCTCGCCTCCATCGCGCCCCTCCAGGAGCTTACACACGTCGCCGCGCGCCGCCTCAAACTGCTCCTCTCCCCCGCAGCCGTCGACGTCCGCCACCGCACAGGGCGCGGCGCGGCGTTCCGCGCTGCGACGGGCGAAGAGCCCGGCGAGCTCATGCGCACCTTCCACCGCGGACACCCAGGCGTTCACCCGGACCCAGGCTCGGATTCGCAGCAGAAGCGCACGGGCGCAGCCGACGGGGATGACGGGGACGACGGCGGAATGGCGATGCAAGGCGCCGACGGCGCACCCGGCGTGCACTCCCCGCGCGACGAGCTGCGCGCGCAGGAGATGGCGCGCACGCTGCAGCTGCTCATGCGCGGGTGTCTCGCCGCGAGCCTCTTCCCCGTGTACAACGACGTGCGCGAGCGGCTGCGCGCGCTCGGGGCGGGCGGCGGGTGTCCCGGCGACGAGCGGGTGGTGCTGGAGGGGGTGATGCGCGCGCTGACGGGTGCGCTGGTGCCGGATGCGCGGGCGATGCTGCGCGGGGTGAGGGCGGTGGTGAGGCTTGCGTGGGTGACGAATGTGGGGAGGTCGATGAGGGAGTCGTTGGGGTCGTCTTCGACGGCGACATCAACGGCGGCGGGGGTGTCGTCTGCTGCGCGTTCCCCGGCTGCTCGGGCTGGGATGAGCACACCAGAAACGGACTCGGCGACCCCTCCGCCGCCGCACGCTGGAGACTCGGAGCCACCACCTGGGCTGGCGAGCGTCCCCCTGCACTGCGGCCTGCTCTACCCGTCCTCGTTCGCGTGGGAGGGCAAGATCGTCTCGCTGCTCCGGCTGTGCATCTCGCCGCACCTCTTCGCGCGCGCGAGCTGGAACGAGCCGTTCTCGATCTGGGCGCGGGTGCTGCTGGACGCGCCGCCAACGGAAGATGGTGGGAGCGGGGGGTTTACGAGGGACGAGAAGATTGCTGAGCTCGAGTGGTATGTCGCGTGTATCGTGCCGTGCCCTTGTAGCATGGTGCAGGCGTCAGCTGATACTGATGCATTTTGCGCTCTTGCGTGGCTAGCTTGCTCGACACCGCCAGAGTGATGGCGTGGTCCTACCCCACCCTCGACGAGGACCTCATCCGCGCCACAGAAGATACGGTTGAGACCCTGAAAGCCGAACAGCACGCGGCGGCCCACCCCGCTGCCTCTACAATCCGCCTCGAGTCGTCCCCGTCACCACCGCGCGGTCGACGTGCGTCTCCAGATAGAGACCACACGCTTCTGCGGGGCGTGCCGACGTCGGGCGCCTCCGTGCCCACCGTGAAGGAGGCGCTCGAGGGTGTCCCGCACGAGCGCATCTCGGACGTGTTTTTCGGTGGGACTGGGCCCGATAGCTTCGGCATGCAAGGGGCTGTCAGCGCGCGCGGAGACGACCTCGTTGGGAGTCTCGCTGCTGAGCTGGCTAAGCTCGACGTGGTCGGCGGTGGTGCGCGAGCAGGGGCGGGCGACGAGGTTCGAGGCAATCCGTTGGGTTTCGACGCACCCGCGGCGACCGACGCTCCTCTTTCTTTCCCCGGCCCCGGCCCCATGCAAAGCCCACAATCGGGCCTGTCCATGGGTATTGAAGCTCTCAGCCCGTTTGCGCGGCCGGATGTGGGCTCCTTCACTGGTCATGCCGCGCGCGCGGATATGGACGGGTGGACATCCGAGCTGACTCGGGAGAGTGACTGGATGTGGGAAGCTGCAGGTCTTGACCCGAACGCTCAAGCCCAAGCGCAAATGCCGGACGCCTTCCAGGCTCAAGTCGGTAGCCATGGGCCACCCCACCTTGGCGTTCAGGGCGGCCGCGCTAGCGGAGACACGATGGACACTTCACAGTACTTCGCCATGCCTGATCTTCCCACATCTACACTTCATGGTGACGCTGGCGATGGTCAATCCACCGGCCCTTGAGGTTTCGATCACCTGCCACCAGCTACGGCTCCTCAGGCGCATACGTTTCCGAGTGCGGCTGAGCTCGAGGACGAGTTCCAGAAGCTGCTCGAGGGGAACGGCCAGGCGTTGACGCAGTTCGGTTCGGAGGGAGACGTTGACTTTCAGAGCCTTGATTGGTTCACGAGTGTCCCACCTACTAACAGGTAGCGGCATGGTTTTCACGCGTGTGCCGTTAGGATGTTCATTTGTATGATGCGCCTTCGCTTGTATGATATACGTAACCCATAATGCGAATTTACGAAACTGGGGTCAAATTCAGATCTCATCCAACGTCAACCTCGCACCGAGCGCCTCGAGAATTCGAAAGCCAAGTTGAGCCCGTCCTCAAAGAGACTTTATATAAGTGCAGTGCAATATATCTACCGGAGTACCGTATTAGTCCATGGGGTATCACAAACAACACGCCTTTGGGGCCCGCCCTGCAGCGCCGCGCCCCCCGCACCAAGTTCTTGTACTACTAGCAAGTACTATGACACCCTCTGAATCGACGCGCTCCGCGGCGTGTTCCGCCCGCTGCCCGGCAGCGCCGGCGAATTGCTATGGCTCCTCGAGAGCGACGCGCTCGCAGAGTGGCCCCGCGAGAGCGGTGGCGGGCGTCTGTCTGCGCCGGCAGCCCTCAGCCGCGTCCGCTCGTCCACCTCGCCCTCATCTTCACTATCGTCCTCATCCTCATCCTCGTCGGTCTCCTCCTCGGACTCGCGCAGCTCGGAGAGCGGCATCATGTCCCGCGGCGCGCCGTCCTCGAACGCATTGAACAGCGTCGAGCTCTGGCTGTGGTACGCCTCGCTGCGGCGCCCGTGTCTCGCCGAGTGCAGCGCGCCGTCGGGGCCGACGCCCGCGCCGCCGGCGTCCGAGCCGGTCCACCCGTCGAGCGACATGCGGCCCTGGAGGCTCAGGCGGGGGTTCATCAGCCCAGTCTCGAGCGCCGAGTGCGAGTGGTGGTGGCCGTTGGCGGTGGGCGGGGGCGCGGGGTCGGGCTTGCGCGAGATGTTGAGGAGGTGCACGCCGAGGAAGGTGACGATGAAGCCGACGAGGAGGGTCAGGGACGCGGCGGCGCCGGTGGTGTTGAAGCCCTGGAAGAGGATGAGGGAGGCGACGATTGTCGCGGAGGAGAAGCCGACGTAGTACATCGGGTTGACGCTTGAAAGGGGCTCGGTCAGATAACGTTCTGCACAATCGTACAAAGGGAGTGGGACATACACGTTGGTGGAGAACGTATCGAGCGCCTTGTTGAAGTAGTTCATCTGGACGACGATGCATCCCGCGACTGCAAGCCCGAACACGTACGTGCTCGGGTGCGTAAACTGGTTGTGTCCGCCAAACGTTAGCTTGACAGCGACGCCGAACCCTTTGATGGCCATGATAGACACTGAGCCGGCGAGCGAGCAGATGGAAATGTATACGATGGGATTCGAGCGTCCGTACTTGGGGGCCACCGCGTATATCATGACCACGCAGAAGACGATGACCGTGAAGCAGTAGAGCATGAAGCCTGTCCCCGGTGTTTAGTCGTCGCGTGTTTCACCCTGGGTATTTATAGGTGGCGCTCGTACCTGGTTGCAGCGCATAGTGCAGTACTTCATCGACAGTGTCGATGTCTTTGTCTGCCGGTGCGTTGAGGACAATGACTAGTGACCCCAGAAGGCATAGGGCGCAACCCACTCGGCCCAGGTGACCGAGTTCTTCATCCAATAAGAAGGAGGCAAGGATGGCACTGGTGTATCGTGAAGAAGTGGTAGAGGGAAACTGAGCAAAAAGACGTACCCAACCAAGACACTCAGAGCTCCCAGCGGGGTGACCAATATTGGAGGCGCGAAAGTGTAGGCAGCGAAGTTAGCGACTGTTGCAAGACGAGGGGGTCCACAAGTCTGGTCATTTGATCAATATGCGGGCACTCACGTTCGCCAATAACCACTGTGGGAGAATCTCGTCAGTCTCCAGCACATATGCCAGCCAGAGGAACACGCACTTGTTATCATGCCCGCCCACCATATTGGATTCCTGAGGTACGTGTAGCTGTCGGATGCGTTCTCGCCGAATGCACCGGCGCGCGCGTTGGCGTCTGCGAGACCCTATGGCGGTGAATGAGGTGCAGGTCGAGAGACATGATGCCTGTAGCTACCCACCTTTTTCGTGATGATAAAGCTCGTTCCGATGGCAAATGTGCCAGAGACAGCCAGGGCCAGCCCGATGTACTTGTCGTCGACCATCGTCAGTGAGATGGTCCTGCCGTTTTGGAAGAGAGGGCCGAGTTCCCGAGTGGACCACTTTGTGTGGTAGAAAGGGCGTTGCGGGGTATGTGCTCAGCAGGTGAGCAGCGAGGAGAGACTGGCCCACTTGTGCTTTGGGGAGGCGGATGTGGGACGAGATTTACTGCGGTGACAATGGACACGCGCGCGCGAAAGCCACTTGCCGCATCCGGAAAGTTTATCGGTTCTCGGAGGTTGGTTCGCTTCCTCCCTCTTGTTCCTTTCCTGTACCTGCCGTAAAACTCGAGGTCATATCGACAAGCTTGTCACGCATATTTGCGCGCAAATGTTGCTACTATAGACCCGATCAACCACCGCTGTCCCAAGATAACAACTCGCAGCGGTTTTCGACGCGGTGAGAACAAGACTCCTCCGGGCAAATGGAGCCTCAGGGTCATCAATCCCGTCATTTAAGCTGCCTCGAACGAACACCAGCCTTGCCTCGAAGTCCGAAAAGGCTCAGCTCAAGAGAATCCGAGGGCATGCTGCCGACCCAGAGTATGACTGACTTTGGTATGCACTTCTGCCCTCATTTCGAAGCCGTGTCCCTCGAACTATCCCCCCAGACATGTCCCTCCTTCAAGTTTGAAGCAATGACAATTCATGACCAGGCCATCCTCTGCGAGACGCTCGTCTTGGTCTCTGACCCCGACCTCGTTTTTTTTTCTAGGCTATGCAATGTGAGATTGGAAACAAACAGGACTGCCCTAGCTTTCATGACGTGATAGCGATTCTTACGTGCGATAACCACTCTACCACAAACGGTCCAATTGTACGCAATTGTATGCGCTCTAGAAAAACGACTTTCTCGCGAAAACGCGTAGACGATAGACGTGTGTGCAAAACATAACATGCAATTGGTCAATCAAACGTTCGCGAGGACCCTCACGGTATCGAAACTCGTGTCGGTATGCCGTGTAGTTTTCTGATAAGAAGTATATTGGATTCACGTCACCGCATTTGCTTCCTCAGCCTGTAACAGCATCCCTCTGAAGCCCGGCATGACAGGCCATCGGTTACCATGGCTGGTAGCATGTCAGAGTCAATAAGGCAAACGCTGACGTCGGTCTTTGCGACGTGCGTCAAATCCTAGATACGCAACTACTGCGTTGGGGCCGATTCGTCATACAAAGCCAAAAATTGATGCTAACGTCCGGGGAGGCCAGTCCCGGCGCAGGCGTGATCTCAAATTCAAGCACGCCATTCTGGTAAGCGAGTTTCCCTCCCTCCTCTCACTCTCTCACTGTCTCACTACTCCTCTTCACCTTCCGTCCTCGTCCATACAACGTCCCAAATCTGGTGAGCGATGATCCCCGGCACCAGCTTGTTCTTGTCATCCGCTTTCTTCCGTACTTGTTCACTCCACCCATAATTCAGTGTCCGATACAGAAGACGCTGATCGACAAGGGTCTTCTCGTCTCCGAGGATGACTGGCTGAACACGTACCGCGCTGAGGTCTTAGAGAAGGTCTCGCCGCTGATACATGACTGCCCTGTGGCGCTTGGGTAGCGCCATAACCTCTTCATCAAGTTCACGAGTCCGCAGGTCCCCCGTAGCCTGCAGTGTGATCGCGGAGCGGACCTAATGATGAGGTGGGAGTGGTATCGGTATACTGCACTTGCGCATTTCCTTGGCTCTACAAGTCACAGCCGTCCCTTCTTGTTCCCGCGCTGCTGTTGATTACTCAACGTCCCGCTGAATCATGGCTCACATGAGGTGGCCGGGAACGTATATCCCGGTGATGAAAAAGAACAACTTTGGATAGCTCGTATCCGAGATGGGACGAACAGTGGGCGATTGATGCCACACCGCACCGCGGCGACGGAATCCCTCCGGATAGACGCTCGCTCCGCAGGATTTTGTCCTTTTCTGGTGAGTGGTTGTACGGAAATGGGCCAACGGCGACCTGGATATCCTTTGTATATGAACAGGGCCAATGGCGCGCTCTCTCCTTCCATTGCCCCATTCCCAGCATGCCGCCGCCTCCACGCTGCCCTCAGTTTCTAGCGGAAGGAACTTGCAGCAACAGGCCGTGCGCATTGCAGCACGTCTGGCGCCTCTGTCCCTGCGGGACGACCCTTCGAACAGTACATCTAGCAGGACATCTCGCCGGCACTAGGCACGAAAGGGATCTTGCAGCCGTCCATCGAGCTCAGGCGTTGAGCCGTCCAGCACAAGACACACCGATAATACAAACGGAGAGTGTTCAGTGCGATGCGTGTCGCCTCGAGTTCACGTCGATGGAGCTTTACCACGACCACAGTCGTTCCGACGAACATGTACGGGCCCTGCAGAATATGATCGCGCAAGAACAGAACATCCTGCCATCCCTGCCTCCGCGTTCACCCCCACTTGCGGCACCACCTACTGCTGTCCCCTTCAGCTACGATGGCTCCAGGCCTACCACGTCCTGCGACCTGTTTCAGATTGCGGGTCAACCACTGGATGATGGGGAGGGGCTCGTGATCGACTTTGGTGTGGTGGAAATGGATAGCTCGATTCGGGCGGAAGATTCCACAGTGCGGAACCTTCTGTTGAAGACCTCGGATGGACGTTTCAATTTGATTGACTTACCATTCGTTTCTGCGAGCGAGGAAACTGCTACATCGAACACACGTGCCAGGTACATCGAACAATTTTCCTTAAAAGTTGTTGACTCTTATCCCGTATAGTTTCACAGCCACTGTGGGTCAGCAGTCACGGGTCGTCCGGCCGAATGTCGATGTTCCCGTGGTGCTCCGCATTGTCGCCTTCGGGGAGGGCTTGCACAAGGACAAGTTCGAGATCGAGGTCCATGACTTCTCGAGCCAGACGTCCCACCTCATCACCCTCACAGTACGAGCGGTGGTCGGCTCAAGAGCCGATTATGACATCTTGAATTCTCGTAGACGCCACGGCCCTCCTCCCGCGGCGCTGAATATTGCCTTCGCAGGACCCAGTATCCGTAACGTTCGACCGGACTCATGGACGGCGCCAGAATGGAAAGTGAAGCTGCCTCATTATCCGGTGCCAGGGAGCATGAGGGCCATGTTCGAGTCTGGGGAGCTTACGGCGGGGGTCTTTGGAGAAGAGTTTATGCCGAAGCCGTTCGACATCACCACGTATGCGAAGCATTTTGGCTCCTTGACATATTTGTCCGAGCTTTTCGACAGGTATGCTCACCCTTGGTTCTGAAATATTTGGTTCACTCACACCTTCGCAGACGGGAACTGGCCCGACACGGTTTGGCGGGTATGTCTGTTCAGAGCAGACACCCATATTACTAGTGAGATGGCCGTCTTTTCCTCGTTACCTCGGTATTAACTTTCATCAGCGTTCCGATCCCAGGCATCGCTGATCGAAGGCCTAAACTCCACGTCGGTGACTACATCAGAGTAAAGAAGGCTAAATCCTCCGCCGAGAGCCCCGACTTTGAAGGTCGCATCGTACGAATCGAGCGAGCTGGCGCTGTCGTTTCGTTCAGCGACCGTTTCAGGGCTCCCCAGGGAGAAAAGTTCGACGTCCAGTTCAAGTTTAACACGATGCCCTATCGACGCCAGCACAGAGCGCTGGAGTTTGTCTCGGAGTTTCCCCGCTTTCTCTTTCCGGAACCAGATCCAGGCATCGTACCTGAAGACATACAAGTAGAACTACCCCGCACGTCAGAAATCGCTGGAAACTTTGAGCAGTCGCAGGCCATTCGGGCGATCGTGCGAGCGCCACCAGGATCTTCGCCTTTCATCATCTTCGGACCGTAAGTCTCAGAGTCTATTCATTCTTGCCGTCAAGCTAACGTTGTACAAGGCCAGGAACTGGGAAGACTTCGACAGTAGTCCAGACGATCCACCAGCTTCTTGCCAAAAGTCCCGATGTTCGCGTCCTGGCGTGCAGCCCGCAGAACTCCTCTGCGGATCACATCGCCATCAAGCTCGCCATGGGGCCCGCTCAGCTTGACACCAAGGTGCTCTTCAGGCTGAACGCACTCTGGCGAGGAAGGGGACAGGAAAACGATGCACTTGAAGCAGACAAGTACCCTAGAATACTCGACCCCTATTCCGAGATCAACGAGCACAATGTGTTCGCGTTTCCCGAGAAGGAGAAGCTGGCCTCCTTCCGAGTCGTAGTTTCCACTTGCTCTTCCGCAGGTGTCGCCGAAGGCCTTGGTATTCCCCGAGGGCATTTCACCCACATTATCATCGACGAGGCAGTGCAATCCGTCGAGCCCGAGACGCTGGCGGCAATTCTGCCTTTGGCTGACGAGCACACCAACATTGTTCTTGCGGGAGACCCGAAACAACTCCCGCCGTCTTGTCACTCGAACGTTGCCAAGGAGTTCGGGCTTCATATCAGTTATTTGCAACGTCTCATAGGGTTACCTTTGTATAGCAATGTGCGCGACATGAACGGATCGTACGTACAATCACGCTTCTGGCTTATACGCTCTTTCAATCCGAACCTGACATAAACTCTATTTAGTGTTATAATGCTCCGAGAAAACTTCAGAAGCCACCCGGCGATCATGCACGTCTCCAACCAGATTTTCTACGAAGGAGAGCTACGACCCATGGGGAACCCCGATATTCACATGTTCGAAGACGCGCCTTTTGTGGAAGGCAGGTTCCCTGTTGTCTTCCACAGCGTCATCGGGGAGGAGAAGCGTGACAAGGGATCTCCGTCGTACTACAACAATAGCGAGGCGGTCATCGTGAAAAGGTACTGCCAGATGCTCATTGAAGGGTATACTGTGGGCGAAGAAACTTTCAAAATCGGTCTGTCCATTCCCTGCTCGAAGTGGCTAAGTCGTTTTAACATGCGGGTAGCCCCGGAGGACATAGGGATCATCTCGCCATACCACGCTCAGCGATATGCTATCAATGACTTGTGCGGGTGGGAAGGTCTCAAGATTGGCACGGTTGAGTCATTCCAGGGTCAGGTAAGCTAGGATGCTTTGTTTGGTGGCCATCGCATAAACATTTTCTTCAGGAGCGCCGGGTCATTATTGTGTCCACGGTGCGCACTCGCAGGCTTGGCTTCATGTCTGAACCTCAACGCATGAACGGTTGGTAATCTCGTAACTCTCAGAGGACTTGGCGCTGATTCTACATGCACTCAGTTGCGCTCACGCGTGCGCGTGCACTCCTCATTGTGGTTGGAAATCCTCTGCTCCTTTGCAGGGATCCGCACTGGCGGTCATTCCTCCTTTACACGAGCCAGCACTCTGGCTGGCGTGGCAATCCACGTCCAGAAACGATCCCTGGGCTGTCAGAAGAGGTCATTCAAGCCCGAAACAATGCCATGCTTTCCAACCAGCGATCAGATAAAGCCAGGGCGGAGGCGGAGGCGTTACTGGCAAGATTTCGCGCAGTCACCGATGTTGTGCCACCACCTGTTATGTCTGACTAGATCTGACTTTTGATATTTGGTCGGAGTTTTGATTTCCGTCAGCGGACTACATAATGACATTCCCTGTCTCCGTTGTTTCTCTGTCTGCGCTAAGTATGGTACCAGTGCATCATGAGATTACAAACAACTCGTATTCTGAAATCGCAAAAGCTGCTGTGTCTTTTCTTCTTTCAAGCTGTGATACGCTCTGCGAGTTATACGGCTACGCCAACTTGACAAACTGAGGGTCCATCGCTGGTGAGTACAGCATCTGACTTTGGTTCAACTTATCACAAGGCTTCGACACGCTCGCAGGTTTGATCAAGGCTATCTCCAGTTCGTTTACGTCAGCGTGGTATGTCCCCTGCTCATCATTGTGATCGTCCAGGTACAACGAGTGTCAGTCCATCAGAATATGATGATCAACATACAAACTTCTCACAGTCGAGAATGGTTTCCTGAACGCGAATCCCGAGGTTGGAGCCGTAGAATCAAGGGCGGTCCTTCGAGGCTACGCCCGCCTCATCGCCTCGTCGATGACTCACCCAAAAGCTCAACTCGAGAAACCATCGAAGAAACTCTCTTGCCATGTGAGAACGCGCATGGTCATAGGTGCGCTTCTGCTCTCATCTATATGCTGTGTCCTTCCACACAAACATACCCCCGATCTCATCTCCCTTGATGTTATCTATACACAAAGGTATTTCGCTTTACCTCATCATTCAATTCAATTGTGATAGTACTGTGATGATACGTCCATCTCGCAGCTCTTTTAGTATTGACAGGCGAGTGCATCGTTGTCATCCAGATCATGGCTCACCGTAAACTGATACCCATCGCAAATACTATTCTGGGCTAGGTACGCTCCCCTATGACATGCTGCAACCGCTGGAGAAACGTCAAAGTCACGAAAACCGTGGATTACAGACATGAAACAGGGGCGTCCTCTAAACGTTCCTCACAGCATCGGAATTCGTATCGGTGTGCCATGCCGTGTTCTGATGAGAAATGTACTTGGCTGACGTTACCGCCTTCGCTTCTGCAGCCCGTAACAACATCCCTCTGAAGGGGCTTGTCACGGCTGGATCCGTCGGTTAACGCGGTACCATGTCAGAATCAAGGGGCCGCAACGACCTTGCGATGTTCAACGGCTGGTGTAGCATCCAGATCGAGAGCATCATCACCGTCCAGGACCAGGAAGTCCAGACCCTGCACAGGTCTGGGAACGGCTATCTCAAGTTCGAGCATGTCACCTTGGTAAACCTTAACCCCATTCGCTCCTTCAGTCGCTCAAATGTGGCGAAGCGACGATCATCGGCACTTCGTTCCTGTCACCCGTATCGGCCATGCTTGTTCCGCACACAAGCATAATGAGTTGTTCGATGGAGAAGCCGCTCCGGGTCGAACTGGCCCTTTCGCCTCCCGAGAAAGGACTGACTGAGCGCGTACCACACTGTAGTCCTCGAGAAGATCTCACCGTTGGTACAGAACGACCATGTGGCGCTTGATTGGCTCAAGTGGGAGTGCTCGCCGCCTATGATGACTGCTCGTGCAAGACAGCAGCCTGCATACTAAAATGCGACAGCGAAGCGGATCTAGTCATGAGGGATATGTGCCATTGGTATCTTGTGACCTCGCTTGTTCTTGTGCTTGGCTGTGTGACTTACAGTCATTCATATCTTCTCGTTATCGCACGGTTCTCAATTCGAACGTTCCCGTTCACTTGTGGCGTACATGAGGTAAACAGGAAAGGTTTAGCCCACAGTACTGACCAAATGGATGGTTTGAATGCCCCTTGCCCAAGGCAGGATGCGTGGTGGGCGATCGATGCCACGCTTCGCCGCGACCAGCGGCGTCGCCCTAATGGGCGTCTAATGTCACAGGAAGTCGTCAATTCCCGCTACGCGCTCGTACAATAATAGGACATTGCCTCTACTTATCGGTTGTTGCCTCACAGCACGTCTCCCCTTCCCCTTCCCCTCCCCTCATCATGCCTCCCGCGCGTTGTCCTCGATTTTATGCGGAAGGTGTTTGCAATATCCAAGCATGCCCGTTGGAACATATTTGGCGCCTCTGCTCGTGTAGGAAGAAGATTTCGGCGGTGCAATTCGAGCAGCATTGCGCTGGAAAGCCACACAAGAGAGCTCTTGCCGAGATACAGCGAGAACAAGCCACGCCTCAACCTGCGGCTGAGGAGAGGTTGAGATGTGATGCGTGTCAGCTGGAGTTCTCGTCTATGGAGATGTTTGCTCTTCATCGTCAGACAGACGCGCATATGCGCACTCTGCGCGATAGACTTGCTCAACACACGTCGGCAGCCCGAGATAGGTCCGCCACTTCTCCTTCAGCCGAAGCCACGTCTCCCAGCAGCATCCCTGTCCCTCCTCCGGATCCGTCTAGAGCGACAACGCTGTGCGACCTCTCCAAACTCACGGATCCTTCCGATGGCGATGATGGCTCGGTTACCATTGAATTTGGTGTGGTGGAAGTTGATGCTTCTATCAGAGCGGCAAATTCCACCGTCCGCACCGTACAGTTTGGCACGACGCGTGGACGTTTCAGCCTCCTCGACGTGTCTTTCGTCTCTCAGAGCGCGGAGACCAATACCTCAACGCCCAGCGCGAGGTAAGCCAGCCATCCATACATGCGCGTCTCGGTTAGGCGCTAATTCTCGGCACAGCTTCGCAACTGCGGTCACCCGGCAATCCAGGGTCATTCGGCCCGACGATCCTCTTCCCGTAGAGTTCAAGCTCGTCAACTTCGAGGAGGGTCTTCACAAGGACGTTTTTAACATCAACGTCCAGAACTTCTCCAATCAAGCGGTCTACTCTATCTCACTAGTCGTCCGAGCACTTGTCGGATCGAAGGACGACTATGAATTCTTGAACGCCAGGAGGCGTCGTCCCAGGCTCATCGAGCATATACCAGTTCCCTTCAGCGGGCCTACCGACCGCCCCGGGCGTCCAGCAGAGTGGACGCCGGTAAACTGGGAAGTCAGGTTGCCTCAATACCCGATCCCAAAAGAGATGGAGACCTTGATGGACGAAGGGAAACTCTCCTACAAGGTTTTCCGACGAGAATTCATGCCGTCTGGTGGTTTCAGCATGCATACGTACGATTCGCATTTTCGTGCCCTATCGTTCGTGGCAGAATTGGATGAGAGGTACGTGAATACTTGTCGTCTCGAGCGTTCAGTCCTAAGAGGCATTTTGCTCCGTAGACGAGAACTGATGCGTCGTGGCGCGGGAAGCTTGAAGATCGAAAGCCAGTACCCCTATTATGCGTATGGTCTTCAGCTAACTGCCTCATCTAAAGTCGCTGACTATCGTGATAGAATCCGCATGCAAGGCATCGCCGAGAGGCTACCCAACCTTCACGTCGGCGATTTCATCAAAGTGAAAAGGATTCAAGCCGCTGCTGGGGACCAGAACTTTGAAGGTCGAGTCCAACGGATCGACCTCAACAAAGTCGTCATCCACTTCAGCGACAAGTTCAGGGCATCGAGGCACAACAATGACAAGTTTGATGTCCAGTTCTCGTTCAACTCCATGCCTTACCGACGTCAGCACCGGGCCCTCGAGTTTGTCGCCGAATCTGTGCGACTCCTCTTTCCCCAGCCCGGTCCGGAGGCGAGGGCCTGGCGGTCTCCCGTTAACCTCTTGCCGATTTCACCTAATATCCTTGATAACGTGGAGCAGATGCAGGCTGTCAAGGCTATTGTTCAAGCCCCACCTGGGTCCGCGCCCTTCATTATCTTCGGACCGTACGTTCTCTACTACTGCACTGATTCTCGCCTGAAGCTGACATAAGCTGGAACCAGCCCCGGTACCGGCAAAACGTCAACAGTAGTAGAGGCAATCCACCAGCTCCTCGCCAAAAGCGCAGACGTTCGAGTCCTGGCATGCACCCCCACAAACACGGCCGCAGACGTTCTCGCGATCAAGCTTGCCACAGGGCCTGCAAAGCTGGAACCCGACGTGCTGTTTAGGCTGAACGCGATATGGCGAGGAAGAGGGCAGGATCTCGACAATGTCCCCGACACGTATCCCAACGAACTCCTCGATCCATACTCGGAGATAAACGAGAACAACGTCTTCGCGATTCCGACAAAGGAGAAACTGGGCTCGTTTAGGGTGGTCGTCGCGACGTGTGCGTCTGCGGGGGTGGCTGAGAGCCTTGGTCTCCCTCGCGGGCACTTTACGCACATCATCATCGATGAGGCGGCTCAGTGTGTCGAGCCCGTGACTAACGGTGCCATCCTTCCCTTGGCGGACGAGGGGACGAATGTTGTGCTTGCGGGAGACCCTAAGCAGTTGGGAGCGTCATGTCACTCCAAGCTTGCCAGAGCTTTCGGGCTCAAGGTCAGCTATATGGAGCGACTGATGAAGCGTACAATCTACGATCTTAGGCACGCTGAGGGGATCAGGTGTGCATATTTCTCCACATTCAAATTTCCCGGTATACAGACACGCGTCGGAACTGATGCTTCGTCCACCCAGGATCATGAAGCTGAAGAAGAACTTTCGCAACCACCCTTCTATCATTCACTTCTCCAATCAAGTTTTCTACGAGGGGGAGCTGCAGCCAATGGGGAACGCCGACGTCCGTATGCTTGAGCAGGCGCCTTCAGTGAGGAACAAGTTCCCCGTAATATTCCACGCCATTGTCGGCGAGGAGAAGCACGAGGTGGGCTCGCCGTCCTACTACAACGAGAGCGAGGCACTCGTCGTAAAGCGCTATGTCGATGAACTTCGTGACGGCTATACTGCCGGAGGGCAACTTATCAAACTCGGTTCGTAGCTCACCTCCATAAGACTGAATTCAGCGTCTAAGCACAGATCGCTCGCAGATTCCGAGGACATAGGGATAATTACACCCTATCTCGACCAGCAACATGTAATGAAGGACTTGTGCGGCAGAAAGGGCTTAAAGATTGGTACAGTGGAGTCATTTCAAGGACAGGTGCGTACGATCAGCAGGGATTATTGTCGTCAACTAATCTAGCATTTCATAGGAACGCCGCGTCATCATCGTATCTACGGTGCGCAGCCGTAATCTTGGGTTCGTGAGCGAGCCCCAAAGAATAAACGGTAGCCTGCTCCTTCGCATAACTCCAGAAACAAAACTAACCATCATCCCTCAGTTGCGCTCACGCGAGCCCGCGCCCTAGTCATCGTTGTTGGCAACCCTCTAGCGCTCGCGGAAGATCCGTACTGGCGGACTCTCCTTTTGTACATCAACCAACGTGGCGGATGGCGCGGTAACCCGCGTGCCGCAGATATCCCTGCACTTACAGACAGTGTCGTGCGTGCGCACGATGAGGCTATGATGTCTGGAAGTAAGACAGCAGAGGCAAAGGCGGATGCGGCGGACCTGCTGAAGAGGCTTCGGTCGGTGATTGATACCATACCGCCTCCGCTCTAGATTTCTTCGAGTAGGTAACCGTGTCAAGTAAGAATAGAGGCTAAATATGGTGATGTTTCCTATAATCAAATGTATGACTTAGGCTGTGAATATTCGTGCTACTTTCACGATTGCGCATATGATATCGAAATGTTGCATACTTTATTCGAACATACTTCGCGCACACTTTGTGGTTTTTCGCTTCTACGAGCCCGGGTCCTTGTAAGTCCTGTCGACTACGAACCGCCCTTCAGGAAACGGGTGACGACGTCCAGAAACCTATCAGGCTCCTCGAGATGTGCCACGTGCGATGAATCTGCGAACTGCACCCATTTAACCTGACGGATATGCTCAAAGAAAGGGTACACGGATATGTCCTGTGCGACATCATGCCGACCGTTTGTGACGAGCGTTGGGACCTCGATGTTCCCCAGCTCGGCGGTGAGGTCGAAGGTCTTGAGCGAGCCGGTGGTATCAAGATGCGTTTTGCCTTTCCTGAAATCCCACATACGTCAGGTTAAGCAGGTGGGCTCATAACGGTGGCTTACATCGTAAAGTACACAGTTGGATCAGCGAACACGCTTTGCATTGCCTTGGCTTCTGAATCAGGTTGAGGGCTAATACGACATATGTGTCGCGCGCCAAATTCCGTGACGGCGCTCATGTACTCCTTGCTGTCAACGGTTCCAGCTTCCTCGTGCTTGCTCAACGTCTCCTGGACGTCTTGGGGAAGCGCGGCCCGCAGCTCCTGAACGCCCTTCGCGAACAGCGTTACGTTAGCTGTCGCTGAGTGCAGAACGAGCCGCTTAAGCCCCTTCGGCTTTTGAATGGCAAAGGACGCGGCGAGCATGCCTCCCCATGAGTGCCCGACGAGGTTGTAGCCGCTATCGTGGACGCCAAGGTTGTGCAGGAGGTTATGCAGCTCGTCGATGAACAGCTGGATCGTCCAAAAGCTGACGTCACCGTTCCTTTCGGGCAAATGCGTGGACGAGCCGCAGCCGACCTGATCGTAAACGACAGTCGGAAGCGAATATTGCTCAGCGATGCCAGCCGCGATGGGCTCGACGGACCAATGAGAGAGTCCTGGACCCCCATGGAGGACGATGGTTGGGGTGATGGAGCGGTCGGATATGTCGCCGTAGACTTTGTACCAGGTCTTGCACGGCTTTCCAGCGCGCGGGACGTCGAAGTTGACTTTTCCTTCGAAAGTCTTCACAGAGGCCATTATAATTTATGACAGGTTCTTTGTCTGCTTTCGTAAATGAAATCGTCAGTGATCTACTGCCTACGTGGTTGGAGGCTCATTGACTGACCCAATTCAGAACGTTTACTCGCGTCAATCGTCTGGGTAGCGTTGCCTGGAGTTGTAGGCTGTTAGCTAGCTGAATGCGGGCTCAGACTAGGATGTCAATTCATGTAGTACCTTGAGTACGCAATCAGATACCAGGAGGATCTCCGAAACTTGTCAGCTTTGGAGCCCGTGGGCTAATCGATGCCGCTGACAGATAGCGGTGATAGCTGATACTGGTGAGCCGGCCAGCCGGTCATTGAGTTTGAGCCTCGCTGACCATTAATGAACTGCCAAGAACATACGGAGAGCCCGTGGCCGACTTGGTCCCGCCAAAAGAAACATTGCGGGGTGATACGAACGAGACCAAAGCCAAATCGAACTTCCGAGCGACCCACCTCGACTATCTTCAGCCCCTATTCCCTTTGCGAAGACGTCTCGGTCAGGTGGCGGTGTAGTTTGTGCCATGGGGAAGTCAACGACGTTCTTCGGAGATTTCCGTAGCTTCTCCCGACAGTACGCTGTTGTGGCTGGTGACGACTTGCCGCCAGAAGCCATTCCGCTAGTTTTTATGTTGTCAAGACGAACAGTCATGTGCACATTCCTACTTTTTGTGCGAGAAAACGCGCGAAAAGGCTTCAGCACTGCGGACGAGACTCATTGGTATGAAACTCGACCGAACCAATATCAAACGAACCATGTATCCGACTGGCGGGTGCACCACCAAGCCATACCAGCTCACGCTGGGCATGTGCCCAGTCCAACGTTCGAATACCTCATGTTCATCCTCACCAAAGCTCCAGGGACTCGGGAACTCTTCAACAATCCCCATGTAAACTGACTCTTGTTTTGATGGACATCGCGGAAAATCGATAAGCAATTGATATAAACCAGAATCCATAATGACAAGCAAACGGATGATTTGGATTGATAAACAAAGGGTATGCACAACGAACAAGCAAAAAAAACTGAGAGTGAAATCGACATTATGGGCGTGAGGGGCGAGACGGGAGTGGATATAGAACTTTTATGCACAAGAAAAAAGAACAGATAAACGGGCAGAAATGCTAGGAACGGCAGTGTAGACGGGACGTAGTGCAACGAAGACGGTGAACGTGGAAAAAAAGAAAACAAGCATTTTCGTGAACGGAGACAGAAAGTATATAAGCAAGAACGGGCGTTCGTAAATCCCATGAACAGCAAGTCAATCCCAAAAGGCTCAAAACACAGACGCATACTCGAGGACGTGCATACGTACGCAACGCCGAAGGCCCCTCTTCATTCCATTCACATAAAATCTCGTAAATGTTGATCCACAGACACTCTTCCGCTGTCGCAGGCGTCCATGCGTCGCAGAGGCACCAGGTCCACATGTCGAACAGCAGGGCAGACCGATCCCGGGCACACATTGCGGAACGAACACAACGGAAGACGGATTCCTCAAGCCCACTCGACAGCATAGGCGCCCATTTGTGGCAAACCGCCAACGCTGCGACGAATGGCATCACCAAGGAACAGGAACACCACAGGCACGACATCGATCGCGCCCCTGGGATCGCCGCGCGCAAGGAACACGCGCGAGCTACAGATAGAACACCGGTGGGGAACTCGGGGGTGGCTGATGGGGACGCACGACACCGCGCAGACGCAGAGTGGCACTCGTCTGTGAAAACTGGAAAGAATTCGAAAAGGGGACTATGCATTCCAAAGCGTGTAGCCCAAGAAAAGGATGCGACGTAATATTCAAAACCGACAAATGATGCACAGCGAATCGATGATACCGAACGAGGCGGCATGATGCAGCGCCTCTGCGTCTATGAGGGGAACGGATTCATGCAATCATTAGCGGTGGGAGTGCAGAGTGCGGTGGTGGCGTGTAAGGCCAGCAGGCCAGCAGGGGAGCCGTGCGCGTGAAGGGCGAGTGGGTAATGGTGGAGAGGACGCGAGCGAAAATCTGGGTTGATACAATATCGACACGTAGTGCGGCATTATCACCATGCTAGTGGGTTGGGCCGCCGCCGGACCGGAGCTTGGAGAAGGTAAAGTCGAGTTGAAGAAGGTTGAGGGGTCGTCAAGGGGGTAACCGCAAGGTGCCGGGGAAGAGCGAAGTGAAGCCAGACACTATCAATCTCAGGGGCGAGGAGAACAGGCCCAGGGGGATTTGCGCCCATTCGAACAGGCACGCATGCGGTCATTCACCGGTGTTGAAGCCACGCCCAGGACCCTGAGACCTTTTACGACCCGAATGAGCTGGATACGATGCGCCGATATGAACATGAGGGGAGATGCGGGTAAGTATAACACAAAGCAATTCAGATAGTTATGTGTAAGGGCGGATGCAGGAAGGGCGAGCCGGGTTTCATAGCATGTAGCGGACGGGCATCAAGGACAGGATGACCATGAGACCTCGCTCGCGAGCAGATATTTGGATGAGCGAAAAATTGGCAGGGCTGAGAATAAGGGAAAGATAGATGATGCAAACGAAAATGACCATGATTGGGGAATGCTTCGTGCTATAGTAGCCGCGACTGCTTCAGATGCCGCCGTACGACCATGTCCCGTACTGTGTCATGATTCAGTGAGTCTCGCAGTAGGACAGACGAGAACACAGAGACGCACCGCTGGCAAGAATACCCGCCGTCGTGCTCGTGTCGGTGACCGACGTGCAGAAGCCGTAAAATTTGCGCGGGAGGGGCGAGTATTCGCGGTGTATCGCACTAAACTTGCTCCGGAAGTCTAAAGGGTGACGCGTGACGCGAATGCCAAGCGAAGCCAGCGGCGAGAAGAACGCCACCCCGCGTGATCCAGGCCAGCGCAGAACACGTAAGAAGACGCAGCACAGAAGCGGCAGGAAAGAAGCATCCATGAAAGAAGAAAAGAAGTCAGCATCAGGGAATCACGGAGAGAACACATTCAGTCCGCGACACCGATCGAACCCGTGGTTCACGTTCAATCCACGACGGCGTGCAACAAGCACAGCACGCAAGTATGCAAGGAAGGGCGACTTACATTTTGACGCGCTCTCGAGATCGTTAGCACGCTCGCCGTACGAACGGACGTATTTGCTCAGCCGCACACCCGAGCGCAGCTTCGCCTCCATGATATCGCACTTGTTCAGGAACAGCACGAGCTCGACGTTCGCCAGGAGCTTGTTCGCGCAGATGGATTTCCAGAGCAGCACGCTGTCCTCCTGTATGCAGCGTCGTGAGCATAAGACGAGGGTGGGGGCAGATGCGGAGGACACGCACCAGACGATTAACGCTCCTGTCCTCGGCGAGGACCTGGTCGAAGCCGGATATCGGCGCAAGGAAGATGATCGCGTCCACTGTCAACGGGAGGGAGATCCGCACCACGTTAGCTTAGCGCACGGCACCGAATGGAAGCTAGGAGGCTGATCGAATTTGCTAGACTCACCATCATCGAAGAATGGAATCCATGTTGCTGTGTGGACCCACCAAGTCAGCTTCTCTGTCTTCGAACGAATTACGCCGCGCAGAGTATGGAATGCAGCGCATATCCGCGGCGCGCGCGGAGCCGCGGTGGACGTGTTATGGAGGAAACAAATGACGCACCTCGCTGTGATCTCGACCCGCCGACATCAATAATCCGCCATTCGGTTCCGCTCTCGCGTCCTGCTGCCGCCTCCATCTCGAATCGGTATTCGGACACGCCGACGGTCTTGAGTCGTGCACGGAGGACGTCGTCTAGAAGACCAAAAAATGAGACAGAAATGAGAGGGACATGTGGACAGAATGCACCGTCTGATGGTATATACTTCAGCGCCGTTACGCGCTCAATGTCATTCAAGAAACTGTAACGCACACGTCAAATCAGACATGTATGACAAGAGATGAAAGCCAACGCACAATCCAGGAAATTCCTCCAGCCGTATCTTCCGCCTCTTCAGCACCTCGCGCACGAATCGATCGTTCCAGAGCGTCGTGATATCCTGACAACACGCCGCGAGCACCTCCTGCGCTTCGTCCCTCGTCTCCGGTGCATCCCCCTCGCTACTCGGACGCCCGTCATCTTCTTCATCGTGCTGTTGCCCATTTCCCATCCCCCCACGGTTCACCGAACCCTTCCACCTCGTCCCCGGCCTGACAAACACCTCCTGGCCGCGAAATGCGCGCTCGTCGCTCCTGCTCCGCTGCGACCTGTGCCCGTACGTGCTGCTCGCCGACGGGCTGATCCCGGGCGGCGGGGGGAGCGCGAGCGCCTCGTCCTCGCCGGGCGGGACGAGCTTTGCGATGAGCAGCTGCTCGATGTGCCGCAGCGGCGTGAGGCGCATCTTGAGGAACTCGAGCTCCTGCGAAAGCCCGCTGTGGCCGGCGGCGCCGTTGTTGAGCGTGGTGAGCCCGTCCTCGGACTCTTCGCCGCCGCTGTCGATGTGTTGCCGCCGGACGCCGGAGAGCGCGTCGATCATGGTGTGCACGGAGCGGACGATGTTGAGCTGGATGACGCTCCGCCAGAGGACGCGTTCTTCCCGGAAGGCATTGGGTGTGTATAGCCGTTGGAAGTCTGAGTGTGGGGAGCGTGACCACACAGATATGGGGACGCGTCTGATCAGTCAGCGAGTTGGGTACAAGATGGCTATGAAGGACTGACGTCGCAGAGTGGTAGATTTGCCTTAATAATGGGAAGGTAGATAATGTTGAGTGCATAGCGTTCTTGTGTCGAAATGCAAAGTATGACGCACCCGACTCGCTCTGGCCGAGTAGGAGGAGACGAACAACGCGCCTTTTCTTGCGGTCCTGGCGTTCTAGACGTAGGGACTCGTCGATTGCATTGCTGATGCGCTTGGCCTCCGCTTCCTGTGCTACTCGTTGACTGCGCTCCCGTTCTGTTTCGTCCAGGGGCGGTCGGATCGCCTCTTCGAGAGGATCAAAGTCGCCCGAGGGCTTGTAGTTCATGTTCGGCATGAGCGTTCTAGTATGTGCGCGGGTACTCGTGCTTATTGGCGCGACCTGACTCGCTCGGGTAGGTGGAGCGGGAGGGTGAAGCAAAGGAAGAAAAAGAGAGACTGTGAGAGAACAGAGAGGAAAGAGGAGAGAGAGAGAGAGGCTCTGTGGAGGGGAAAGAGGGACGGGAGCAATCCCTGGTTCAGAAAACGGACGGTCAGGCACCTGCTCTCTGCGGCTAAGTATAAAATTCACAGACGCGTCTCCGCCTTGAGCGCTCCCGGTTCACCCAACCTCTTGGCTCCCCGAATAGACAACTTGCCTCCTGACGATCTCTTGTCCAGGCACATGCACATCCTCACTCGGCCCCTCCGCTTTGCCTTCAGCACATAGCCCCTCCAGGACCTGGGCGTCTGCGGCAGGAGGAGGGAGAAGTGGTGAACCGGGCTTTTCCGAATGAACCAATCCGGGGCCAAACTGCAATCAGCCATGGTGTGCCTGAGCATGATCTGGAAATAGGCTTTGCGAACGCAAGGCCGGGTGGGCAAAGTTGCACACTTGGTTTTGGACAGCCAGCGAGCTCCTCAATCCGCAGCAGCATCATTATATCCACGCGCCGTCAGCATGCCGCCGGACTTCCTTCCGGTACATACTCTTTACAGCAACTGCGGCATGTTCCCGGCCTCTACTCCCTTGCTTGATAACCGCATAAGGACCAAACTCGCATTCCCCTTGGACCTTGGATCCCCCTCTGGCCCCCTGGACTTTGCGATTGGCTACAAGTTCTCGTTCCTGACGTACGCCCTGCATCATCATTACAATTCCTTCTCACCACTGTGCAGCACGCATGCTTGGAAGAGAAGCCAAACTCCAATCTGCAATCCGCAATCTTCAGGCATCCTCAGCCCCGACGCTGGTGTGCGGCATGCCCGGCCTGCAAGAGCAGGGTGAGAGCGCCCGCCCTCGTGGCCCACAACATGTCCAATCGCAGCCGCCCGCCCGGCGCTCTGCCATCATGCCGCACTGATCGATGAATGCGAGATAGCGTCTGCGTTCCCACCGCCCTCGTACCCTTCAGTGGTCTTTTTTACGTCGGTCTGCGTGCATGCTCACCACACAGCACCCCCGTTTTTCTTCCTGCATCTCCGTTTTAACCCACTGATCCAAACGCGTCTGCAGGGGCCTGCAGGGAAGCTGCACATGCAGTCATGCATGATGATCGACCACCCCTGCGTATGTCGAGAAAAAGCCACCCCTGCCAACCAGCACACGCTGGATGCGTATGGGTCTCGCCTGTACGTACTACATGTGCGCCTTGAAAAGCCCACGTCCACAAACTTTCGAAGAACTTCTACGTGGAAGTTCTTCTACGGTCGTCCGTGCCTAGAGAGCTAAAAGCGCTGAAGAAAGGCACACGGACGACGATCGTCATAATAGCAGGCACCCCCAGCTACAGCCCCTATCGACGCACGCAAGTTTAGCACTTTCAGGCACAGTGTCGGCGCAACAACGTTTGGGACTCTTCGGTCCCTGCTTAGCCCTCCTTTTGACACGGGGTGTACGTACTTGACTCCGTGCCTGGCGTATCACAATAGCGCATCTGAGAAAACCGGCGGAACACTTTCACAGCGGCGCCACAGTAAGGTTCTGGAATTGTAAGTACGGTCTGCGGCGACTGGACTTTATAGAGATGCTTTTACGGCGTGCGCTAAACCCGGACTTGATTAATAGACTTGGACCTGCAAGGAATTGGACGTGCTATATATACTACTAGAGGGAATGAAACCAGGCACCGCTGACCGTGGAGCGTTGATAAAGTTGAAAGTGCGAGGACCACGTTCCTGTCATAAGGACTGCCCCCGCGGCGATCAGGTATGTAATGGGAGAGTTTGGGATGCAGTAATTGGTTCCATACGGGTATTGGTGTATGCGCGCTAGGAAAGCGTGGAACCTTCGCGGTCAGAGACGCTCATCGGAAGAACGCGCCGATAAGATAACGTGAACGTGGGTGTGCTGTATCAGTGCTGTATGTATGCGTGTACTGTACCTTGCCGGGCGTTCGGCGACTTGAGTGTACTCAGACAAGTAGGTTTGGTGCCTTGAGGAACGCGTTTTGCGTTTAGGCGGCAGGCACCCATTCGAGTTGGTAGTAGTAGCCAGACCGATCGAAGGTTATCGGCCCATATGCATACGTTTTGCATGAACTTTCGCACCATCGGATCTTGGACCAATGCATTGCCGGGTATGTAGTAAGCTCGAGGGTCACACTTCACTTGGAGCTTTGTCTCACCAGCTGACGACGTCTGGGCTGCGTGTTCATACTCGCCGGAGTAACTGATGCCCCTGCTTTCTGAAGATCTGATCATTGATATGATGAAGTCGGCCGGGTCTGTTCTGGTAGGATGACGACACCGACCTTGCATCCCATTCAGAGTATCTCAAAATATCCCCTGGTTCTTCGAACCGAGTTGAATCGATCCAGATCGCTCGATTACGCACGCTTGATCCATCGATCAGGACCAGGCAAGACTCGGCTGACGTTGAGATGCCATGCGGTGAGGAAAACATATGAAACTTGACATCTGGTCAGTTGGACGTCATTGATGCCGCCGGGAAGACCCATGGCCGCTTGGCGCCACAAGCCCAGGTACAGCTCAGGGCGGTTACACACGATTGTACAATGCGGTGCTCGATTGACGGCGAGGATCGATTTGTGGTGGCTCGGGGTTGTTTAGTTGTTGTCATGCACTCCCAATCCCTTCTCTTTCTCGAGTGGATCGTGATGGGGTTCAGTGCATAGCATTATTACGACTCAGTTAGATTACAGCCAAGTTAGCCATCCCTGGGAAACAAATATGCAGGCAACGCGCCGACAACTTATCAACACATGTATTAGCATTGGGAATACAATTTGTAGAATCCCCACCTATATGACAGCAGAGGAACGGTATCCATCACCTGCACGGAACGAGCCGCTTGAGCACGTAAATAAGAATTCTGGCTAGAAGACTAGCCACGGCGTTGCCGCGGTGCGCAGTCAAAGTTCGGTCTTGGCAAGCCCAGTAGCGGCTTGCGCAATAGCGCCTGGGAGTACTTGTGAGTCCCGGATTTTGCTCCTACGACAGCTTACAGCAGTATGTATCGGCTGATGAGTGGGATTGATTGTTTGGGGAATAATGGACTCAAATATCTGGGGTGTCTCTATGCTATCAAGAGGCGTCGACGGGAACAAGGTTATGCTGTAGTTTTGTCGTATATATCCTGGAATAAGAAGATAGCTTATGACTAATAAGTACAACGAAGGCACTCTTCAATTTAGTGTATGGCAGGCAACATTGCCTTTCGGAGGTGAAACATACCAGTGACCCACTCACAAAACCTTCAACACCGAAATATATCCTGAGAGCGGCAGCTCCGGAGTGGACCTACAGTCCAAATTCATACGCCATCGGGTTAGACGGCGATTTTTTCGATAACAACTTGCGCACTACTGAGCGGCACCTTCAATGGCTGAGACGGCGCAACCCCGTCAGCCAATGACCCTTCGGGTCCCGCCGCGCAGCCCGTTCATGTGGGAAGGCGGTATATACACTCTGAGCGCCCGTGAGGATGGCACTATCAAACTCTAACGATTTATAACGCCCTAAACGTTCGTATGACACATGAGCTGTCCAAAAATGAGCTGACATGTGTATGTTGGAACAGGGACGATATGAACGTGAGTGATCGTGGCGAGATAGATGAAGCTAGGAACCATGACAAGAAAAAAGAATCACATGTGTAAGAACATATCCGAGTGGTTGGCCTGAGCTGGTTTGTTTGGCGTCCAGCTGGTAGTGTATTCAATATTGATTCACGAGAACTCATATGTTTTTCTGCCATTTTCATAAAATTGATAGTGGTATCGGAAAACGTAATGTATGTCTACTTTCCCATGTAGCCGGAGGATGACTATGACGATTGATGTTCTTGTTGAGCATTAAGTCGTATATAACATACCGTTGAACCAGTAAACACATTACTCAGGCATCATGGGTCATCCGCGTTGAGCGCTTGAGCCAGAGTGCATCGTTATTCATATTCAAATATTCAACCCGCCGGAAGCATGCCCCGGCGTGGGTTTTGGGTACTGTCGCAACAACAGCAAACTAATCGCTTGCCATGACTCATTGCTTATTTTCCATTAGCATGTGGGCTGCTGCGTGGGCTGTGCGCTCGAGTGCTTGTCATTATTGAGATATAGAGCATTGAATAATAATGAAATGTAACAACCACACGTCGAGGCTCGGGTCTTTTGGAGCGCGCTGGAGCAGCCTTTAGCACAGTTTTGATTGTGTTATTATGAGCTGGGAGAAAGCCGCGGTTCCTCTAGGAGAAAGACTCAAGAACTCCTTGTGCATTTTCCTCTGGTGCACATGGTTGAAAGCCAAGAACTCATTATATCTGTAGACGTGTATAACTGACTACTACATCGTGATCGTCACAAGGCTAGTGTTATTATATATATAAAGGTTTGCAACCTTACAGAGTCAGAAAACTGCTTCAAATTGCGGATGGGATGGCTTCAATGTCTGGTTTGTATGAGAATCGATGTTCGCCCAAGGGTTGCCGTTTGATCAAAGTTAGTTTAGGCAAGTTCAACCAATATCACAATCTTAGCGAGAATTGGTTGTTCATCAAAGTCAACTTCCCGCTCACAGTTGGCGATTCAAGAGTTTAATAAGCTTGGACTTTGGATTGGCGCTGAAGTCTCTCGTACGTAGGCGCATGTCGGCCGAGGAAGTCCAGTATGCGAGTCGGAAGATCGGTCCGATAGTAAGAGTGTAACCTGGCATCGATCCCGTGTGCGAGTGGCAAAACGTATCTTGATATTTTCTTGCTCAATGTATGTGTCGTTATGCTGTCAGACTAATACTCAGAACATCATCAAGCTGGATGAGCCAAGCATTGCAGAACATATGAAAGTTGAACTTCGGCTCAACTTCGGCTTTGTTGCCTAGCGCGTGGGAAGATAGGGGGATATTGTCAAATAAGGCAGGCAAATTGACTCATGCGGGAAACGTGAATGGCGTGCCTTCGCCCCCTCTCCATGCACTTTCATACGACTCTGCCCCATCTTTCCTTTGAAAACGCCCCCGGGGCGACGAAGTTCTCTGCGGAACCCTGTTTTTCCAAATCGCCACATCCTCCTTCAAGCTAACATCTGAAAAGCCAGCTGGGTAGCTACGCGACGCGACGTGACCTTTAAGCCTGAAGATTTAACTGAACAGTCGACATGGCCGCCATTATCGAGCCTATACAGGAGGCATCATCGCCTCTGACAGTGTCCTCCACTCTTGACGGAGTCTCCTTGGACGCCCTTCCAGTCCTACGTCCAAACTGCCCGAAAGGGGATGCACCGTGGATTATACAGAAGTTTGGAGGGACAAGTGTAGGCAAGTTTGCCGTCGAGATCGCACGAGATGTAGTGTCGTACGTCATGCATTCATTTCCTGACGCCCGTTTTTCATATCTGATGTCTTTCACGCGAAAGGACGCACTGCACCACAAACAAGATCGCCATCGTCTGTTCCGCGCGCTCCGGATCAACCAAGGCACTCGGGACGACCAACCTACTGCTACGTGCAGCGTCCGAGGCGATCCAGAGACCCTCGAAGACCTCTCTTGGCTCGGCTACCCCGGTGACCAGCGGTATCTTCGGAAGGATACCCGTCAGCACGCCTGGCACTCCGGGCGCTAATACTCCTCGAGCGCGAAGTCACTCGTCCCCGCGTTCATCATCCCCCTTGTTTGGCTTGACACCGGCTTCGCCACCACAGGGTGAATCGGAGGGTTCGTTTAATGTCACTGTGGATCTGATCAAAAGCGAGCATTTCACGGCCGCCCGCGCTGTCATCAAGAATGAGGCCATCTTGGAGGAGCTGGAGGCGGAGGTTGAGCGAGATTGCGAGTGGTTGAGGAACTTCTTGTCCGCTGCCCAGGTCTGTCCCTCTTCCTTAAAGGTCATTGATGACTAATTGACAAGGTTCTCGTTAGATCGTGGATGAGATCTCGCCTCGTTCCCGGGATAGCATCATTGGTCTCGGCGAGAAGCTTGGCTGTAAAGTTATGACTGCGGTTCTGCGGGATCAGGTAAGTAGTGCCTCGATGTTCCGTTCCTTTCCCAGTCATGGCGTATACGTAGGGTATAGATGCCGAATACGTCTCGTTAGAGGATGTCGTTCCAGCATCGGATGACATCAATTCGGGCGAGGGCTCGCTGGGACAGGCATTCTACGATGGTGTCGCCGAAGCTGTTGGCGCACGTATACTGCAATGCGGATCGCGTGTCGCCGTTGTGACTGGTGTGTATCCTAGCAATCGTGCTGCACTGAACGTCGTTGAGCATCTTTCCTAGGATTCTTCGGTCCCGTTCCGGGCTCTCTGCTCCGTCAAGTTGGGAGGGGGTATACGGATCTGCTGTCTGCGCTCCTCGCCGTAGGCGTACGCGCTTCTGAGCTGCAGATCTGGAAAGAGGTCGACGGGATCTTCACTGCTGACCCTCGGAAAGTTGTTACTGCTCGCCTTATACCCGTCATCTCCCCGGAAGAGGCTGCAGAGTTGACGTACTACGGTAGTGAGGTCGTGCATCCCTTCACTATGGAGCAGGTAAACCGCACACTTGCCCTTTTTCTTGTTATTTTGCTAACGCCTAGGAATTTCATGTAGGTCACTCGCAGGAAGATACCCATCCGTATCAAAAACGTCAACAACCCACTCGGTGGAGGGACCCTCATCCACCCCGACCCGGAGAAGCAAGCAGCGGCCCGACCTCCCATGTCTGACACGCCCGGGCGAACGGGCGGACGCCCCGGGTTCAGCGAGCCCATCTCGGCTTCTTCATTGACGCTCGAGGGGCTCGGCATAGCTTCCGACGCGGCACACCGCCAGAAGCGCCTGCCGACGGCGGTGACTATTAAGGAGCGCATCGTCGTGCTCAACGTGAACTCGAATCGCAAAAGCGTGTCGCACGGTTTTCTAGCGCGGATATTCGGCACGCTGGATCGGTATGGCGTCGTTGTGGATCTGATCAGCACGAGCGAGGTGCACGTCAGTATGGCGATCGAGGATGGGCTGGGTGGACGTGTCATTGACAGGCTTGTCACGGATCTGCATCAGCTCGGAACCGTGCGTTCCGGCCCTTTCTTGCAGAACGAGTACGTGCTGAGCCAACTTTGCAGGTGTCGATGGTGCGCGACATGGCGATCCTCTCACTCGTCGGAAAGCAGATGCGCAACATGATCGGTATCTCGGGGCGCATGTTCACCACGCTCGCGCAGGGGAACGTCAACATCGAGATGATCAGCCAGGGTGCGAGCGAGATCAACATCTCGTGTGTCATCAAGGGCTCGGACGCAGTCAAGGCTCTCAACCTTATACATCAAAGTTGCTTGCAGATCAAGCCGGAAGGGGAGAAGGGGAGAGGTGCGCACTTGTCGTTTCTTTCGACGTTTGATATCGCTTATGATTTCCATGCAGTTGGACCTTGGTTCTTCTGAATGATTTAGATCACTATTTATTCATGGGTTCGGTACGCATGCCATTTTGCGGAGACGTCAGCTACAGGTTAATTCGATGTTGACCGTGTAGGATCCAACCTCGGACTGCTCGAGCGTTCAAAAGTAGGGACACGTGCCAATATAGTTCAACTCTATAGCACGAAAACGCTGTTACATCTATCTATTCACAGTGGGCGGGGCTGTAATATCTCTTCTCCATATTTGTTGTATTTATCATTTTCCTATATTTATGTTGGTTTTGTCGTGCGGGCTGTTTGCTGAGACTCACTCTTACGACCTTAGAAAAGGCACGCCCAGCAAGACTGGTGCGGACATCGAACTTCTGAACATCAAATACACATCTGGACATCTGAGTCCGAAGAGGATATAATACGTGCTAGGGACACGTGTGTCATTGTCCTTCGTCCAGAGACTACCATGAGTACGGACTCCGCCTCTGAACACAACAAGTTCATCCTCGAAACGGAGAGTCAAATCAGGTCACACTTCAAAAAGCCTGAGCGCGAACTCAGACGCTATCTTGAAAAGACTTTTGCCAAGATCTCGGATGCTCGTTGCAACATCACATTTCGCTCCATCTTTTTGGTACGATAAGCCCTCCGTTGGATATAGTTGGCTGTTCGTTCACCATGTATTGAAGCGCTGTCTCATCGAAAGATTCGGGGAGGCCAGCAAAGCAGATCCACCCGAGCCGGGCGATTCAGACCAGACCGAGTCCGGGTGGGACGGGTTCGCTAAAGCCTGCGCCCATGGTGGTCTAGCGATGAAATCATTATTGGAGACATTCAAGCATGAAGAGGTAACAGATCTCAGGGAAGAAGATTCGCGCGAAATGACCGTGCCATTCATGATAATGAAGGTGTTCGAACTCCTCCTGTCGTCTGGTGACCCCGACGAGCGTATCGTCCTACATGTGACGCTTCTGGGAAATGGCTACGTTGGCCTACTCTTGCATGTAGGTCATTTGATAACATGTGTATCTCGAACAACGTTCCACGTTCTGAGATATGCTGACTTTTAATTTTTGAAGAATCTACAACGTGGCCCGCTCGTCTCTCAGCTAATCGCCTCTCAGAGACTAGAGAGCCTCGCAAAAGACGCATTTCTATTCAACAAGATGGATCCGTCTACTGCTGCCCTTATCTTGGAACCCCTCTTTCTCTGTGCTTTGCGAGATCCAAAAGCATGTTCAGGGCAGCTGGGAAAGCCATGCGTACATTGGCAGCGCCAGCTGGATCACGAGCTAGAGGACATCGGTTTATGGGACCGAAATGAAGACACTCGTAGATGCATGGCTACACGTCTGTTCGGGCGGGTTCAGGAGCAAGTTATCAAAGCACCCCTCAAGCTTTTAACAATGCCACCGCTCCCTCCCCCGGACTTTCGCCTCGCCGTTGTCAAATGCAAACCGATTATCCTCGATCTTTTGCTCGATTGTACACTACTGGAACGTCCAAGGTATTATCCGGAGTCCAATGTGGTTTACTTGGCTTGCTCTACTATCGTCTCGTTGCTGGACCATTCTTCCTACATTATACCAGGTATTTCAATACCAGTCGACCGGGCATTTCCTTCACGCGATTCCAGGTCTATTTCTCAAGCTCTGCAGATCTTGACATCTCGTCATGAGTGGTCAGAGCGGATTATCGATGCGTACTCAAACCTTGAGGATGAGGGTGATATCACAGTGATACCAGAGTAAGTCCACCTAGCCTACTGTATGTGACTGTCACGATTTCTCTGACAAGGTCTCAATAATATAGGGATATCCGTAACCTCGACGATATACTTCCTCACGAGGCAGAGAGGGAGAAGAGGATACATCAAAGTCTCGTGAAAAAGCCCGATACACGTGGTTTGTTCGCAGTCCATCATGACAGGAAATCTATTCTAACTCCCAACTAAATCCCCTGTAGCAAAATCCCGTTTCTGCCTTCTTCGGCTTATATCGATCATCACTCATACGGCTGACGTCTGTGGCGTCAGAAATGTTCAGGTCGAGTCATTCTTGCGTGTTGGTTACAAAGCTATGAGTAAAGTAGAACATACCGAAGGTCAACGTGGACAGAATGTACCGGCACTACCTCCCTCGCAAGGTACAGGGAAAGATGTCATTGACGAAGAAACTGGCACTATCCTTCCGCCGTCGGAGACCTTTTTGGGCGCGATCACTCTAATGCGCCTACTTGTAGTCCTCGCGCAGCGTAATGCCTTGGATAGTATTCAGCTTCTTCGAAGTCCCCCAGATGGACTATCCTCCTTAACTTCTCTCAATCATATCCAGCAAATTACTCATCCAGACATTATCCATCGTACCATCAACATCGCTCTCGTCAGGTCGTGGGACCAACTTGACATTGGAAACAAGATCGCAAGCTCACTCAGAAGTACACTCGCCAGCAGCTGCGCATGCCGTGCCTACAGAAACGCGGCCGAGCTGGCTGCAACTATCGTTGCTCTCGACAATCACACGGGAGGGCGGTATGCAACAGAAACAACTGGCTCACGGAGATTGCTAGCCGGGGCTCTAGGAAACGCAGCGCACACATGGATATACCTAGATCGTTGGAAAGAGGCGTACTTCTGCGCGCTGGCAGCAGTTGAGGCTGCAGAAGACCCTTTTGTCGCGCAGGCACTTGGTCAAAACGTCGTAGAAAAGAACAAGCTTCGACTTCAGGAAGCAAAGGACGGGCTAGATACGTACGGGGATCTAAAGTACAGACACGTATTGCGCTAACAGCGATAGAGTAACCACTTTCGCGTAGGGTTTGGAATCAGAACCTCCGAGTCATGCTGAATACTGTGGCTGTATTGATTCTACTATACTAGAGTAAGATGTATTTTAGTACATTTCACGGTGTTGTAACCAGGTTTCAGGAAATCCTCCAGAACATCTAGTGAAAGAAGCACTATCTAACAAAATAATGAACAAATGACACAAATTAGCGCACTGTTCAGATCCAAAAGTTCCGATCACTGTTATGAGTCGGAAAGCCGTCCTGGGGTCGGTATCAAATTACTCGGTGAGACGGTCAGTCCTGGAGAAGACGACGACGAGAGTACTCGTACAGTAAGGATGAGTGACTACGAACACGTGCGAACACGCTATGTACTGACTACGCTGGCCATGCTGGCCCTAAACTATTGCATCGTCCCTTCCTCAAGGCTCGGACCGACCTCCCTAGTCCATTGGGAGACGTTGGAGGGACTTCCCGCATTGAAAAGCAGTGCTGGGGACTACAGGCGCCGGTGTATCCTACGTACACGTGTTCGGTGATAGTAAGTGCCGTGAAATATTTGGCCGCCTGAGAGTTTACTCACGGACGACCACCACGCACAGCCATGACTACGGAGCACACCACCGCCAAATCCAGCGACAAATACGACAAGATGGAGAGTCAGATCAACCTAGGCTTGAAATATCGTGAACCAAAGCTCTCAGAGTACTTGCTCGAGAGCTTTTCCATGATTGCCGATCCAAGTTGCAGTCCGGTTTTTCGCTCGACGTTTCTGGTATGGAAACATTTTTGCTACACGAATGACCACTCTAACTCTAGATATCAAAAGGCATGCGTTGCAGAGCGTATTTCTGCAGGAAAAGATACGATGGAGCGACTTGTGGTCGCATCCCCGGGAAACCCGGTTCATTGGGATGCCTTTGCTAGAACATGTGTGCAGATTGGCCTCATAGAGTCGGCGATGAAGATCTTCACCTTACGCAATCAGATTGTAACGGTGTATGTTGAGAAGTAGCCACCGCTGACCCGTTGTCTCATTTCACCGTGGTGGATGCGGTGATCGACATCCTTTCGGCTTTTGGTAGCTCTCAAGATCATGCAATGCTATACGACAGGCTTCTGGAAAACAATTACATCGATCTCTGCTTACATGTTGGTGAAAAAAACTCGCATTATAGGAAGGATTCTGACTCTTGTTGGAATAGACCCTTGAACATGGTGCGCTTCTCTCTCAGATTGAGGCGGCAGAAAGGCTAGAACGTCTAGCCGTTGGGGTGGCTGTGGCCCAAAAGGTTCCTCCGTCTATAGCTGCACGAGCCTTGGAAGGTCTTTGCCTCTGCGTACTTAGGGATCCACAAGCCAGCTTAGGACAGCTGGACAAGTCATCCATGGAATGGCAACGTAAATATGACACGGAGCTAGAGATGTCCGGCTTATGGGACCAAGATGCACAGACTCGCAGGGCGATGGAGGCACGTCTGTTTGGGCGCGTACAGGAGCACGCTATGAGAGCAGCTCACAAATTCGTGACGGGATCTCCGGTAGTACTCCCTCCGGAGTTTCGCCTTGCCGTCCTGAAGTGTAGGCCAAACATTCTGGACTGCCTGCTGGATTGCATGTTACTGGAGCGCCCAAAGTTCTTTCCTGAGTCCATTATGGGCTTCTTGACATGCAGTACTCTGAGCGCGTTGTTTAGTTGCCCGTTGTACAGCATACCCGGAGTTCCTACGCCGAATGATGGCACGTTTCTTTCACGGGGCTTCAAGTCTGTCTCTCAAGCATTGCAAATCCTTACCGCGCAAAAGGAATGGTCAGAGAGGATCATTGGCGCGTACCTGAAACTCGAGGATGAGGAAGACCTCGCACCAAGCATCGCACTTCGAGAGTACGTTCAACCGACTTGCATTATTTTGCAGCGCAACTCACGCACAATCATAAATTGTTCATACAGGAATATCCGCAACCTTGATGTCTTACTTCCCGAGGATCCTGGAAGGAAGAAATTTTACGATGATGTCATGAAGAATCTCGGTATGTGATACACTCATGTAATACAAGCTAGCGGTGCGCATAGTCTCAATTGTATCAGCCAGGTCCCGCGTCTTTGTTCTTGAACTTATTTCATCACTGGCTTTCGCTGCGGACCTTTGTGGCGTCAAGAATGTCGAGATAGAGTCATTGCTACAGCTTGCTTATGGAGCTATCAAGGAATCAAGAGGCGCATTTGTCGAAAAGCTCACACCACTCTTGCATCCACCAACAAATCCTTCAGAGACGGAGCACATTAGAAGCCAACTCAATCTGCTTCTTTCTGTTCCGGAAAACGCAATGGGGGGAATTACTTTGATGCGCCTACTGGGTGTTCTGGCGCAACGCAGCTCTCTGAACAGCATACAACTCCTACAAAAGATGCCGGATGGATTGTCTTCTTCCACTTCCCTAGCCCAGCTTCAGCAGATCACACATCCTGAAGTCATCCGGCGCGTCATTAGAATCTGCCTCAAATATGCGCAGGCGCAGATCCTCAAAGGAAACAAGTTCGGTGGCCTGAAAGCTGTCATTGCCAGCGCTTGCGCATCTAGACCTTACCGAACGGCGGCTGAGCTTTCTTCGGCGATAATATCCTTCAGCAACCATGCTGGAGAATCTTTCGTCAGTGAATCACATAGCGCAAGACCCTTGCTTTTGAGGGCGTTAGGGAACACAGCGCACACGAGTACTAGTTTGCAGCGCCGGAAGATGGCGTGCTTCTGTGCGTTGGCAGCTGTCAAGGTAGCAGAAGACATGACAGATAGCAAGGAAGTCGGTCCTGCTGTTATTCCTGACCTTCGTCGCCGAGTTCAAAAGACAAAGAAGGAGCTGGAGACGCATGGGGATGACCAGGCCCGATACATGTAGAAATTCGAGGTCGCTAGGGCTCGCGACGACCCACACCGCGTTTGTCCCGGGCAAGGGGAGGGTGCCCGACTCGGAAGGAAAATCGCTTGAAGATTACGACTAGCTACGACATGATTGTACATGCTACGAAATATCGGATATAACAAGATAATCTACGACACGTCAGCGCGAGATGAGAACACTAATTCCAACAATACATACCTTCGTAGGCGATATATAACAAGTTCGACGTTTTGATGACAAGCCGCATGTTCTTGCTGCTTGACTCGATCTTAGACTGCTTGGCTGAACGCGTGATATCTAGCTGCGCTGAGGAATTCCGAGGCTTTCCCCTATTCTCGATTAATCAATCGTATCTACAAGCAGATGGTCGGCTTTTGTTTGCCATTGCTTGGTTGTAGACTCCTGTGCTCTTCACAGCACCCCCACTCGCTGCTCCGAAAGACTGAATGCAGGACCGGGGAAATGACCCAAATCACACTTCCGCACCCGTTTACGAACCGATGTTAAATGTGGGCCGCGTCAGCTCATGCCCACAAGACGACGGGATCGGCCAGTTTGCTAAAGCAGAATTGTTCGAGTGCGAATTGTATTGAAATAGTAGAATACATTGACCAATCGGAACGTGCGCTGGTGTCAGCAGCTACGCCATACGGAGGGGTCCACCTAATTTCGGTCCATTCGGTCCATTCGGTCATAATCGGTCAAGTAGGTTTATTACCATACTTGGACGGTCGCCTCCGAAGCACCTAAGTCTCTCCGCCAAGCGAGCCAGACCGTGTCACGTGACAGCTCCTAAATTGCCGGCCCCTTGCCATTTTTGGGCCTCCCGGAGGCTGAACCCCTCGGGAGCTTCTCTGCTCGCCTCCGGCTCGCCAACCCCTCCATATGACCTATCTGCCCTGGTGTCCCCTCTATCGATGCATTTTCGAGATCCAGAACTCTACGTCCCCTAACGTCCAAATGTATTCTCTAGACAATTTCCCGATATGTTAAGCCCTTGGACTTTTTCATCTATAAGAGTGGGCCAATCGTCGCCCAAATCTCCCAGTCCCTCATCGTCTCCCCTCCCCTCGCCTTCCTCTTCCTCACCCCTTATCATCATGCGATTTGTAGTATCCCCACGCACGAGGGCATCGTCGTCGATAGGAACAAGAATTATCGCCAGGTCAGGGCAAGCGAGTCCGCCAAGACGCCCGCAGAGCTCGCACTATTTCTCCGGCCTGACCGGCGCGTCATGACAAGCTCGTCGCGAGTATACAAAGTGGCGCGCTGATGCGCCATTGCTATTGACCTGTTAATGTATTGTGGTACAGAAATGATATAGTATTCCCCTCCGTTGCCGTCTCAATGCCGAAGGGTAACGGAGGCGTTTCTTGTATAATCTGTATGATATGTATTCACACCAGTGATGGTTAAATACAGGACTCCCACTTCGACGTGCTACCATGCTCATAACATTTTTTATCAGAATGTCCAGCCTTGCAAATGGTGTTCAACGCTTTCCAACTAATCAGGGAGCTACCAGACAGTGTTCCACTGCTTTTACGGCACAGCAGAGTCCTATGTACTCTCACACCGCCTTCTCCGCCCAGGTTCGCATTGTTTCCCCCGGAACGCAGCGCGGCGCTTCCTCGTAACCCGCAGCAAGGTTCATACGTCTGAATAAGAAGAGCATAAACCCGGAAACGTACCCCACGTTAGACATTAATATCAGGCACATTCGGAGGTACTGCTTTTGAAAAGCCCAGATTTTCTCCGAGGGAAAGCGGGCACACAGTGATAGACGAAAACAAACTCGAGGGCCGCCGAAGGATAGTATCTTGAAGTCGTATCTAATCATCGACAACTATCGGAGAGCTGAACGTTCCTCTACGCTCCTTCTCATCCTGCGTGAGCTGGTCAGCCTCTTCTCGCCGTTTACGCGCCTTTTCTCGCAGAGAATTTGCCATTTCCTCGAACTGTTTCGCTTCCCCCTGGAGATATTCAGCAGGATCAATGCAAAGATCGTCTGGAAGCAATGAAAGCACGCACAAGCAGCTCATCGTACCGTGACCGTGGCATTTCTTGATTGATGGCCGTTTCTGTCTGTCTTCTGCGTGCTCTGCCAGGTATGGCGGTTGGCTGTTCTTCTGTCTTGACGGCCGGTTCGTCCGTAGCTTGCAATGAATGAGAGCTGTTGGTTTGGGCTTGACCTTCGATCTTCACCTTGACATTAGGCTCGTTCTTGGGTTTAATCTCCGTGTTGTTCCCGGTCTCAGGCGGTACGACATCTTGGCCTGTTGCTGGTGTACCGTGATTTCTGGTACTTGCCGCAGCATCGTCTTCGTTTCTGGGGAGAAGCGAAGATGAGATTGGTTGGGTAGTGGTTACCGGAAGTAGTTCCTCTTCCAAAGTTACTGGAGCGACATCTTCCCGCTCGTCATGGGGAGTTTGAGCGTTCTCCAGAGAATAAGCTCTGGCGTGTGTTGGCGACGAAGTCTGTCCTGGCACTGAGGCCTGTTGCTCAGGTATATCCATGTACTGAAAGATAGATGGTTTAGTGAACAGCTGAGGCAGACGGTCGCCGATAGGCGAGTATAATGTTTACCTCCAATTCGGAGCTCTGGGATCGTCGACGGCGCACGTCAGCATCACTTTGTTGTATGTTTAGGTTTTCAGAAGTGCCAGGTGCCGACGTAGGATCAACCTCCATGGCATTAGGTGTTTCTACACTGGGGTTTGGTTACTGGATTCGGTACCAGCTGTGATAGGAATCAGTAACACTTACACTAACCCGGAAGGCGGCCCATCTGGCTCGTCGTCTTCCGATCCGTCGTCAGGCGCAATGTCATTGGCTTGAAGAACCTCTGGAGCTCCTCGTGTTATTCTGATATGCAAAGTAAAGCGAGAAGTGCTCGCACCGAGCGGTCTATAGCGGAACACTACATTCAGGGGTGGCTCTGACTCGTCAGCGATTTCATAGTCGTTTACCGCATATGGCTTGTGAGCTTTACACATTCCTGCGCTGTTCCCATGAACAAGGGCGTCCTGACACCAAAGCACGAACATGCATACTGTGTGGATTGAACTGCACCATTCTTGATTGCACCCTTTCTGTAGCGCTTCTTAGGCACCTTCTCGGCGATGGGTTTCCCTCCGCTACCAGTACGAATGGCCTTTCTGATGTGCACGCGGATCTCTCCGACATGATCTGCTTCATCATTGTCGACGTCTCCCCCCTCATCTGACATTGATCGTTCAATGTGGCTCGCTGAACGTCTAACAGCAGCCGCATGACGCACCTGAAAACTGGAGCTCTTGGAACTGGAAAGGGTAAACTGCGTACGGATTGTCCTCGCCGACTTCCCATCCCTTCGCGAATGTTGGACCTTCGGAGTTGGGCTCAATGGGAGTTACTGTGTCCACCTCCGGGTTGCCATCCAGGTATATCTCACCGACATGAAGGTCGAGTTGATCCGGACTAATGCATTCGAACACAACCCAGTATTCCTATGAAAGGCAAAGATTGGCACTTTCTCCAGGGGGATCCAGGAAGTTTTGTGACGCTACCTCGCCGACCTCGGACGCTATCCACCCCGTAACCTCTTGTTGATCTTCGCTCGTTGTCACGCCAAACTCTTCGAGAATGTAATCCCCTCTCCTACCCGAATGGTGACTTCGAAGTATCCAAGGATCATGTAGAACAGAACGGGCGTCTTACTGTGGATAATATAGCTGAGGACGTGTTGCAAGCGTATTGCAAGGTGTTTCTTCGTAGAGCAGGTCGAAGGAGGTCGCGTCGAACAGCCAGTCGCGCCCGTGGGAATCTTACACCACGTGGCATTCCCCTGTTTCCCCGACATTCTACGGTTCTCACGTCATCGTGTCCTCTGCCTCGAGAGTCCACTCTTCCTTTTCGCCTACTCGCATTCTCTCGTCCAAGCCCAGTTTACAGCGCTCTTTAACTCAAATATACGGCACGATGTCCGAAGGAATAGCAGCAGAACTAAAAAAGATCCCGCCGGTGACACGGTTCATCGCGGGGTCGTCTCTCGCCATCACTGGTGCATCCGCGCTGGGCGTCATCTCGCCGTACAACCTCGTTTTTGTGGCTAGCCAGGTTTCTCAGCGGTTTGAGGTGAGCTTTTTATGCTGCGGGAATATGCCTGTGAGGACGTGGTGGCTGACGAATGATCTGGCAGGTGTGGAGGGCGTACACGAGTTTCTTCCTTGGACGTGAGTTTGGGCTTTGGTTGGGTGAGGCGGACTGCTGATTGGCTTGTGTGTATAGCTGCGCGGCTGGATTACATTTTCGAGTTTTTCATGCTCTTGTGCGTATTTTTTTCCTCGTGTACATACGTCTGGCGTGGTCCGCTCATTTTGTCTCCAGCCGCACCACCGAAGGCATCGAAAGCCAGTACTACCAAGGCCGCTCAGCAGATTTCGCCTGGCAGGCGTTCTTCGCCGCCCTCGGAATCCTCGTACGTACACCACACGCACTCCACATCCCGCGCACGTCCAAATCCTAACGCATCAACGCCCCGCTGTAGGCATCCAACCTCCCCCTCCGCTCCCTCCTGCACAACCGCGCCTTCCTGCACTCCCTCGTCTACCTCCAATCCGCACTCGCCCCGCCCGGCGCCCAAGCGTCCGTCATGGGCCTCGTCACGATTCCCCTCGCATACTACCCGTACGCGCTCCTCGCGATGGACCTGCTCATGGGCGGCACTAGCGCCGCGGCGCAGGCCGTCTCGGGCATGCTCGTCGGGCACCTGTGGTGGTGGCTCGTCTGGGGGTCGGGCACGGGCGCAGGTGCGGCGGAGACGGGCGCGTATGCGGGGTGGGGGCGCGCACCGAGGTGGCTGAGGGAGTGGTTTGGGGAGCGGGGAGGCGTGAGGGCGGGTAGCGGGGGCGGGGATAGGGCGTATAGGGCGTATGCGCCGAGGGATAGGCAGCAGCAGCAGCAGGGGGCCGGGTATCGGTGGGGCTCTGGGCAGCGTCTGGGGAGGGGGTAAGGGTTTCGAGAGGTGCGGGGTGGGCATCCGACGCGAGGGTGTGTTATGTTTTTCTTGGGAATGTCTTAATAAATACAACGTTTCTTGTTCACGTCTCCAACGAATGCTATGGTATCGCACATGCTGCCCTTCAGTCCTTCCGGCCGTACCGCTCACGATACGCCTCCATCTGCTCTAGCTGCTCCTCGCGCCCGCCCTTCTCCCTCACCCACGCGATCAGATCGCGCATCTTGAGCACACTCTGCACGCGCCCCTCTCCGCCCACGAGCCTCTCCACCTCCCTTAGCGTGCTGCTCCCCTCGGCGTCCTCCGCACCGACCTCCTCGCGGTCCAGCAGCTGCAGCACACCCACGACCTCGCCGCCCTCCGCGCGTATCTTCTCGATCGCAAGACGCACCGCCGTGCCCGCCGTCATAACATCGTCGAGCACAACGACGCGCTTCCCTCTAACGGGCACGCCGACGAGGCTCCCGCCCTCGCCGTGCGCCTTGGCCTCTTTGCGGTCGTACGCGAACCCGACGGCGCGCGCGAAGGGCGGCGCGGCGAGCACGAGCGCGGTGCACGCTGCGAAGGAGATGCCCTTGTAGGCGGGCCCGAAGAGGACGTCGAAGGCGGGGAGGGAGGAGACGGAGGCGGCGTAGGCGGTCGCGACGGAGGAGAGGATGGGGCCGGTGCTGAGGAGGCCGGCGTTGATGAAGTACGGGGAGATGCTGCGTGTGTTTATTGTGGTGTGAGCTCAAGGGGGTCGGTGGATGGTGGGATGGTGTGGGGAGGCGTACCGGCCTGATTTGAGCGTGAACGTGCCGAACTTGAGGGCGCCGACGTCTTCTGCGTGCTGCAGAAGATCCTTTTGGTACGAGGTGAGCTCTGTGGACATCGTTGTAGAAGGACAAAGTGGAGGTTTGGTGACAAGAGATAACAAGATGCACAAAAATTATCTACGCGCTCGTCTGATTCTTAGATTTGCCTTTTGCAGCGAAAAGTCAAAAAACACGTGTACAAGAAAGACGCGTCGCGTCGCGCCTCCCAATAACTTTCCAGGTACAAAAGCACAAAACAAACAAACATCACAAGCGACTACTCAGCCCCTTCTCCAGCACACACAACAGCACACCCTCGCCCACAATCGCGCCGACCTCAATCCCGCGTCCCCGACGGACGACATCCCCCCCTCGCGGCGCACGCACCGCCGTCTCCATCTTCATCGCGCTCAGCACCGCAACCGTCTCCCCTTCCTCTACCCTCACAGCCTTTGCCTCCGTCTCTTGTCCCTCCTCTGAACGAGCGGCAGTATCAGCGCGCAGAAGCGCCGGATGCAGTTCGACGATCTTCCCGCCCAGCGGCGCGCTGACGTGTGCACTGTCGCCCGGCCGCGCGAGCTCGTAGTCTGCCATGCTCGCGGCCGTGGCGAGGCGCGCGAGGTCGAAGTGCACCGCGGGGTGGTGGGATAGCGAGGAGGAGAGGGTGCCGGAGAGGTGTGAGGGGAAGGTGTTGTGTGCGAGGGAGGCGAGGGTGATGGTGTGGCGGCCTGTGGGGAACGTGTCGGTGCCCGCGGCGGAGGCGGGGGAGGGGACGGAAAGGGAGAGCTGGAAGGATGTGCCGGGTTGGATGGTTATCCCGCCTTGTGGATGGGCTGCGTCTGCTTGTGATGCGTTGCTGGTTTGGCCGGCTTGTGACGGGCGCTGTGGTTCCAGTCCCTTGACGCTCCGACGCTCCAGTGCACCTCGACCGAGCCGCAGAACATCTTCGAGGTTTCGCTCGAGCCATGTTGTGTCGATTCCGTCCTTTGCCCATGCGGGATGCGCAAGCACACCTGCTAGAACATCCGCGTTCGTTTTAACTCCACCGTTGTCACCACCAGTACCAACGCGAAGCTCCCTCAAAGCGCGCAAGGCGCGCGCAGTGGTTTCTTCCCAAGTCGCGCTGTGAATGATTATCTTAGCGAGCAGCGCGTCGAACTCGGTGCCAACCTCCCATTCCGTCTCCCGCTCGTCATCCTGGTTGTTAGGAGTGGCAGTCAACCACGTATCAACGCGTACACCGTGCCCGCCCGGCCACCGTACACCGGATGCGTGTATGCGGCCGGGAGAGAGGGCGAAGTTGCGTGAGGCGTCCTCGGCTGTGAGACGCAGCTGGATCGCGTGCCCGCGGGGTTGATGCTGGAGGGGTATGATGGAGGAGAGGGGAGGCGGAGAAGGGAGGGAGAGAAGCAGTTGGGTGCGGACGAGGTCGATACCGGTGATTTCCTCTGGGTGGAGGTTAGCACTTGGGGGATGATATAGGCGTATGGGGAAAAGTATACCTGTGACGGTATGCTCGACCTGCACCCGCGGGTTGATCTCGAGGAAGATGTGTTCGTGTGTTGAAGCGTTGAGCAGGAATTCAAACGTTCCGAGTCCCCTGTATTTCAGTGCCTTGGCGAGCTTGACGGACGCGGCGAGGACCGGGTCGACGACATTTCGGGGAAGGCGCGAGGGCGCGATCTACCAGTTCAAGTCGTTGAAACACACGCCTGGATAGTCGAGGTCGTACGAAGGCGTACCTCAACGACCTTCTGGAACCTCCTCTGCACGCTACACTCCCTCTCCCACAGATGAACCACTTCCCCATTTCCATCACCCACAACCTGCACCTCAACGTGCTTCCACCCCGGCCCAGCGAGCGCCTTCTCGACAAACACACGCCGCGACGGGCTCTCGCCGACACACCGCTCGAACGCCTCCTCCACCCCTTCCTCCGACGCGACAAGCCTGATCCCGCGCCCACCGCCTCCGTCCAGCGCCTTGATGATAACGGGGTACCCAACACCAGCGCCGCGTGCGAACGCGCGCACGTCGCTCGCGGAAGATACGAGCGCGCCCGGTGCGACGGGGACACCGTGCGCGCGGGCGAGCTCGCGCGTGGCGAACTTGTCGGATGCGATGCGGAGGGTGGACTCGGCGGGGCCGATGAAGGTGATAGGGATGGTAGGTGCGGGTGCGTCGACGAGCAGGTGCGCGAGGGCGGGGCTTTCGGAGAGGAAGCCGTAGCCTGGGTGGACGTGCGTGCATTGCGTGCTGTTGTAGGGTGTTTGTGATGAGGAGGCGGGGGAGAGGAAGGTGTACGCACCTCAGAGCGATGTTGAGGATGCGTTCGGGTAGCATGTACTCGGCGGCGGAGGCCAGGTGGACGGCTTCATCGGCGAAGGTGGCGTGGCTTGTGTCACCGGAGGTGTACAGGGCGACGGTCGTCCATCCTAGCTCGTGGGCGGCGCGGATGATGCGGATTGCGACTGCATGTAGGCGAGGTTGAGCGTTGAGTCGATTAGCGGATGTGGGGACGTACTTTCTCCGCGGTTCGCGATGAGCACCTTGGGCATGTCGACGGCTAGGCTTGGGCGAGTCGGCTTGGCTGGTGGATAGAGGCCTCAGCAAGATCAAAGGTGCATGTGGGTGTTGTGGGAGCGTGGGGTGTTGACGAGGTCATGCTTCACGATGGTCTGTTCTGAACAGGCATGCATGACCTGTGATAACCCAGCACATATCTCTCCCCGACGTCCACCAGGGTCTATCGAGCGACGAGGATGTCAGACGGAACGAAACCCAAGAGCAAGGACGAGGGCGTGAAGGATGACGGCAAGGACTGGAAGGTGAGTTCGTTCCCCCTATCCCCGGCTCTCATGTCCTCGCTACCCCGCAACCGCGCTACGTATGCTCCACCACACCTGAACTGACCTCTCGGCGTACATTTATCAACTACGGCGAGCATAGCCAGCGCTCGCCGAGCTCGACCACGTCCACTCCCTCGTGCGCACCGCCAACTCCAACGACCCAGGCTACGCGCGCCAAAAAGCCGCCAACAAGCTCTGGGTGCGCGAGCGCCTCGACGCCCTCCTCGACGCGCGCTCCTTCTCCGAAGTAGGCTCTGTCACCGGGACGCCGGTGTACGACGGCGATGGGAAGCTACGCGAGTTCCGGCCTGCGTGAGTTCGCCTTTGACACAATTCCTGGGATGTGTGCGGTGAACGAACGGGTTGGGACAGGAACGCTATTATGGGCTTTGGGAGGGTCAACGGGCGCCGTGTATTTGTTACGGCGGACGATTTTACTGTGCGCGGAGGGCATGCGGATGGGGGGATACAGATGAAGGCGCCGGCGGGCGAGGTGCGTGGTTTGTCCCTTTGCTGTGCGGGGGGCTTACTAGAGGCGATGTAGAATATGGCTTGGAAGTCCCGTGTACCACTGGTCTGCGTTTACTTTTGGATCATAGTCTGATATTATTCTCACTTCGAAAACACCATAGATCCGCCTCCTGGACGGGTCAAGTGGAGGCGGAAGCGTCGCGACGTGTATGTTCTCATCTGAGTAGTCCTGCCACGCAGTTCCACTCATTTGCTTGTAGATCTCACCATGGGCGCGACGTACATCCCACTCCTCCCTGGGCTTAATCAAAGCATGTATGCGCTGTCGACCGTCCCCGTAGCTAGCGCCCTGCTCGGACCTGTCGTCGGGTTGGCAGCCGCAAAGGCAGCCATGAGCCACTTCAGGTATGTTACCCACACGCATCATCATCTGGCATCTAAAACTTCTGGCATGGTCCAGTGTAATGGTCAAAGGCCTCAGTCAGGTCTGCCTCTCAGCAAAAGCACCCGCCCGCAAACCGACTAACTAGTAGAATACCACAGCTCTTCGCCGCCGGCCCACCCGTCGTCCGCCAAGCCACATTCGAAGACCTCTCCAAAGAAGACCTCGGCGGCTGGCACGTGCACGCGACGAACGGCACCGTCGACAACGTCGCCCTCTCGGAACCCGACGCGTTCGCGCAGATCGCGCGCTTCCTCTCGTTCCTCCCGCAGTCCGTCTTCGAGCTACCGCCTCGCGAAAACGACGGCGGTACTGCAGATCCGGTGGACAGGCGCGAGGAGGCGCTGGTCAGTGTTATACCGCGGCGGAGAGCGCGCACGTATGATGTCAGGAGCATCGTGCGGATGGTCGTTGATAAGGCGCAGGATAAGGAGGGTGAGGAGGGGTCGACGTTCTTTGAGATTGGGGCGACGTGGGGGCGGGGGGTCGTTACTGGGCTCGCGCGCCTCGGCGGGTGGTCTGTGGGTGTGCTGACGAGCGACTGTACGGTCGGCGGAGGCGCGCTGGATGCGCTTGGGAGTCAGAAGGTGGCGCGGTTTGTGGGGATGTGTGATCATTTTGGGTACGTTGGTGTTTTATCCTGCTGGGCATTATCGAAGGGCGGCGTCTAATGTACGAGCGTTCTTGCCTAGGTTACCGATACTTAACCTCGTGGATCAACCGGGGTTTGCAGTTGGTACGTCCGCCTCACACACCTTTGGTGAACTGGAAACCTATAATCCGCTCCGCCACATTATAGGGTCCGCAGCCGAACACACCGCAACGATCCGCCACGGCGCCTCCGCAATGGCCGCCCTGTGGAACGCGAGCGTACCCCTCTACACCGTCATAATGCGACGCGCATTCGGCGTAGCAGGCGGCGCGTTCGCCGACCCCTCAGACGGAAAGAACACGCGCGTGGCTTGGTGCGTCCCCACTCACCCCCTTCTGCCCGCCCCTTTCTGGGTGAACTGACGCAAAACGCAAAACGCACAACGCAGGCTCGGGCGACTGGGGCTCGCTCCCGCTCGAAGGCGGCATCGAGGCGGCCTACAAGCGCGAGCTCGACGCGGCGCCGACGCCACAGGCGAGAGAAGTGCGCATGCAGGAGCTGCTAGACCAGTTCGAGGGCGTGCGCGCGCCGTTGCGCACTGCGCGCCAGTTTGGGATCGATGAGATTGTCGATCCGAGGGATACGAGGAGGTTGGCTTGTGAGGTGGGTTTTACTTTGTGTTTTTTTTTTGCCTTTAGTCGTTGACGTACATCGGTTATGTAGTGGGTGGAGCATGTGTACACGGCCGTGTTGCCATCTAGGTTGGCGGTGAAGCAAGTTGCCTACGGGTGGACAGGTAGGACGCCGGTGGGGCAGGGTTACAAGTTATAAGTCAAGAGATGTGGCATTCATACATGATTTTGAGCCTGCTACAAGATGATGATAGCAAGAGGGATTGTCTATTCTTTGAGATCGTCCCCGAATGCTTCCTGTATCATCGACGTGAAGTCTATTTGAGATGCACCTGTCCTCTTCCAGCATCTTGTGCTATTAGACGAGAAAGCACATTCGCGAACTTGAGCCAACTTGAGCACAGTTTGGACACCTAACCTCTCAACGTCTCTCATAGACAACGGCTCCTTCCTTCGAGCGATGTCTTGAAATGAAGGGATCTTCCAATCGGGTATGTTCAGATCTTGAGCGAGTCCTGCCCTCTCCACCGGATCCTCGGCCGCCAGATTCCACAGTTTTTCTTTGGCATAGTTGCTCAGAGCCGTCATCTCCCAACGCTGTGATAGCTTGTACACAGCAACCCACGCTTCTATAGTGTTCGGCTCGGACTGATTAGGATCTTCTGCATGTCTGAGTGGTATCGCGTCAGCCAGTCCTCATCCGTTTCAAGGAAGATATCTAGACTGACCTGGAAAAAATGGCTCGCAGGAGCTGTTTGAAGTCCCAGACCTTTGTGCCCTCCAGTACAATAGGAGCACTATTGCTCGCACCCTCTCCATCATTGTTCGGACCAACGGGAAGCTTGAACATGTCCCGAAATACGGCGGAGGTTTGTTGCAGGATCACGCGTGGGACGCAGAACAGCGTATCTTCCACCTGTGCTGCGACAATAGATCGTGTCAGTACCATGGATTTGTGGCGCTGCAGCATCTGGTATGCGTAGGCAACTTAAAGGTGCTGGCACTCACGCAAATCACGACATTCTGGAAGTAGAAAGTATCGTCTTCTGTCCGAATGTCGGCGCAATTCGTCGTCATGAGTTGAGGTAGTAACAAAAAGTGGGAAAATGGTGGGCTGGGATTGAGAGTGCCACTACTGCGTACTTCCCCCCTCCCCCCTGTTTTCTCACCCCTTTTTACCGGTGACTGGTTCAAGCGCAAAACGCAGGTTCTTGAGTGGCTGTGGCTTGCTGCCGCTCGGATGTGGCGTCGAGGTGGCCTACAAGCGCGAACTCGACGCCACACCGACGCTGTAGGCGAGAGAAGTGCGCGTGCGGGAGCTGCTGGCGCAGTTCGAGGGTATGTGTGCGCCGTTGTGGAATGTGCATCAGTATGTGATTGATGAGATTGTCGACCCGAGGGATAAGAGGAGGCTTACTTGTGAGTTGCGTTTTACTTTGCGTCTTTTTTGTTTTTCGATTTGGTTATTGACGTACATTGGTTATGTAGTGGGTGGAACATGTGGGCCGTGCACTGCTGTATTGACGTCCAGGTTGGCAGTAAAGCAAGGTGTTTATGGGTGGACAAGTAAGATGCCGTTGGGACAGGGTTACAAGTTATAAGTTAGGAGATGTGACATTCGTGCATGATTGTGCTACTGGCTGCTACACGATAATGATAGCAGTAGGAACTGTTCAGTTTTCCTTGAGATCTTCCCTGAATACTTGCCGGATCCCCCGAGTGAAATCTACTTCAGACGCATCGTATCTGCCAGACACAGACCAATAACACCCGTCTCCAGCAGATCGAACACCTTCGCGAACATGAGCTAACTTGAGTACCGTTTGTATACCTAACCTCTCAACTTCTCTCATGGACAATGGATCTCGTCTTTGGGCAATTTCATTGAAGGCTGGGACCTTCCACTCCAGAATATGAAGATCTTGGGCAAGACCCGCCCTCTCCACAGGATTCTTCGCCAAATCCCACAGCCTCTCTTTCGCGTGCTTGCTAAGAGCCCCCATCTCCCAACGTTGTGATAGCTTGTAAATAGCCGTCCACTCTTCTATCGTATCCGGATCCGACCGGTCAGGCTTTACGGCATATCTTGAAGATGTATACATAAGTTAGGTCTGATCCATCTCAGGTAGTATGAACGGACCTGCAAAACAGAGCTCGCAGCAGTTGCTTGAAGTCCCAAACAGTGACTCCATCAAGGACGATGGGGTCCTTGCTACTTTCGCCTTCTCCGCCATTATTTGGTCCAGAAGGAAGACTGAACATGTCGCAGAAAACGTCGGAGCTCTCTTGTAGGACCACGCGTGGAACGCGAAACAGTTTATTTTCAACCTGTACGGTGACCGTACCATGGTCAGTGTCATACGGTCGTGGAGCTGCAGCGTGGTTGGCTCTGATATGATACTCACCCGGATCACGACGTCTTGGAAGTAGAAATCATCGTCTTCAGTTGGGATAGCGAAACTCATCGTGAACGTGAGGGGTTAAGAGGAGGAAAAGGGGTGATGGACTGTGATCAAGGGGGAGATTACGTACTTACGTAAGGTGATGAATAGATAGCACGTCAGGCGCCTCAGGTGCAGCCGCACCTTCCTGATAACTATCTGGGTGTCAGAAGAAAAAGTTTCTTGCGACCTGTGTTCGAAGTCGTCGCAGGTGTTCAAAGAAATCGAATGTTTACAGCATTTAAGCAAGATAATCACTGCGCTCAACTATTCCAACTCGACCCCAGCCATTAGAGAAAAGTTGATTTTGCCTCAGCGTTTAACGTTTAACGTTGCAACGTTGATCCTTGAGGTAGGCACGAGGTGATAACGGTTTAGGGCCGGCCTGACCTGTGCGCTGGGCGTCTGTCCCTGTTCGTAGTCACTCTGGTATACATCTCCAGGACTGATCTCAATGCATGCGTAATAACCGAGAGGATGGTTGATACAAATTTAGGTCCAGGCGAGCAAGCAAACTACAGATATGAGCATATCGCTCGCAATATTGTCTCTCGGGCGCTTGTTTTTGAGGACCACAAGAAACGTTCTAGTAGCCTGTCAGGCGTCCGCGTCAAAGCTGATCGATGATCTTGCATGAGCATGTCCTCAAACTTGCATCAATTTGCTCCAAGTACTGTTCTTGGAGCCTTCGCGTTCTTTTTTATGATTGCGACGAGGGCGCAGAGTTAGCTTGGTACCCAGAAGGCAAACTCAGCCACTTTGACTGGAACAGGACGTCCTTGGGGCATCATCCATGCTGACTTGCCAAAGCTAGTCGCACAGTAGTACATTCTACATCAACTGCACGTTTACCCCACTGCAGAATTTAATGCCCTATATCCTGCCCTCATCGATCATCGAACACGTCCCGATCAACTGTGGCGTCACCACACTCCCACATATGGACACCGCAATTGAAAATTGGAGTTTGATCATGGCCGTTGCGGTAAACCAGGTTTACTCGTGCTCAACCATCGGTCGGGTAGCAGGTCTCTTTGGCGATCGGCGGCTCCGACGCTTCCATCCGACAAGCGTAAACCTGCCCTTCATCGAAACACGGGTATGGGACCACATATTTTAGTTCATTTACTGGTGAGGTTGTACTTAGGATCTCTGAACACCAATATTAACCAGGTCCCTACAAACTTGCAGGATCTCACTACAAAACCACCGGACGACAATATTTGGTGAGTACTTGGATGGCTTTTAAGGTAGTGCGACGTGAGATTACGCTCACACCATATAATCATCCTTAGAATCCGCGTACAACATTCCGCATGGGTAATAAGTCCAGACATGAGGATATGTTCCGTAGCAAGGGTTCGACGTTGATTGTACGTGAGACTGTCTTTTTGATGAAATTAAGATAGCCTTGCGCTGGCGGCATTGCTTACTAGCTTTGGGTAATCGGAATTATAGGCAGCCTTGCCAGTTACACGTCTTCAAGGACTCCGCTTTGCGAGTCAAGAACCACAGCTACAGTTATTCGACTTCGGTACGCTTGAGGTGCATATCTTTCATTTTGCCTAACCTGAATCGTAACACATCCCTAACATGTGAAAACTCTATTCACCAATTCGTCCTACTCCATTGTCTTCATATCAAATCTCAAGTTCTCCAGCAAAAATTCCTTCGAGTGCCGAGGTAAAGTCTAATCTCGATGCACCCCTGCTCCCAACACATTTGGCGCCCTTCAGATTGGTTGCAATACCTTCACGAACGTGAGCCAGCTTGAGTACTGTATGAATTCCCAGCCTTTCGACTTCTCTCATAGACAGTGGCTCGGCCCTTCGTACGATCTCCTGGAATGCTGCGACCTTCCAATCAAAAATGAATAGGTCTTGAGCGAGACCTGCCTTCTCCACCGGATCCTCCGCCAAATCTCCTAACCTCTCTTTTGCATACTTAGTCAACGCCACCATCTCCCACCTCTGAGACAGCTTGTACACGGCAGTCCACTCGTCGATGGTTCCGGGCTCAGATTGGTCAGGCTTTGCGGCATACCTTAAGTATGTCAATATATAAACAACAAATAAAATTAATCCATCTCCGACATTACCTGCAGAACAGAGCTCGCAGCAGTTGTTTGAAGTCCCAAACCTTGATACCATCGAGGATGATAGGGGCCTTGTTGCTCGCACCCTCTCCATTATTGTTTTGACCGGAAGGAAGGCCGAACATGTCGCGGAAAATGTCGGAACTCTGTTCTAACACAAATCGCGGAACGCAAAACAGCGTGTCTTCCACCTGTACAATGATTACAGGTTGCGTCAGTAAATATTGTGGTGTTGCGGCGCCTAGCGCGACCTAGCGTACGCAGGAGGTGCTACTCACGCCTATCACGACGTTTTGGAAGTAGAACGTATCATCTTCTGTCTTGTCGACAATACTCATCGTGAATTGGAGTAGCAAAAAAAGGGGATGATTGAGGCTTAGGAAGAGATTCTGTGCTTCCGATGTTGGGAGATGAATGAATGGACAGTGCGGCGGCCCCTGTGTGAGGTCATACACAACAAGTCTGGTCATGGGTGCATGGTGATTGATCACCTTGAGAACACAAGGTCATCATCCCATGACCACCACAAGAGACTCACGAGATATTGGGTTCTCGAAGCGACTTGGACATCAAAGGGATAATATGGTGACGAAAGACGCTTGATTGCGGCTCGCTGGATTGACTACATTCTCCATCGATGCGAAAGCTACAGCACTGCGCTCCAGTCTCTCACTGACTCGGGCAAGAGAAACAGAAACTACATGCCAGAGTCTGAGTGGGCCATGGGAGTCAGCGCGACAACTTCGTTCGGAATTGTAAACGGCTTTCATGCATATTTACTCATTTATATAAGACAACACAAACGGCTACGTTTCTTCTTCAAGAAGTTGTTGCAATGTCAAGATAGTAACTATTGTACTCAGCTTAAGCGATATTAGCGCTCATCTTCATCTTGACACCTTCCGTCTCGTTCGCAGATCATCCGTCGCTACTCACTTCGCCTCGACTCCCTGGAAAACTCAGCGCTCAGGCTTCCCTGCGGCCGCGGGATGCCTCTGTGTCCGTAGCGTACTAATTGCTGACCTGCAAGACTGCTCGGTGCGTGGGCTCAAGCGTATGTCTGTTGTTCTTCGACCGAGGATAGGCTGAATGAAACCACTCACTTGGACGATTGGACGAGAAAGCTGATTGGCTTGTGGTTGCTTCGCGGACGGCCGGACGGCAGTCGCCAAGTCACCAAGTTATTAAAGTGCTAAATGGTGCTAAATAAAGAACTGCTGCGCTTACTTCTCTGCCGACCCTGCACGGCTTGCACACGCGCTCATCATGCTATGTCCGGTCCGGAAAGCGGGTTACATGGCTCGCGCTGCTCGTCGTTCTCTGGAGGAGCTCGAAGTCGACGAGGAGGGCATAATGTATATGCCACGCACCTGGAGATTCTGTCCACCGCAATTGACCTTCGCGTTGCCGATCGCTGGGTATTATAATGCGACCCTGCGTTGATGTCGCGATGCAAGCACGTTCGCGTCGAAGGCTTTGTAATTTTAGTCTTCGACTAACCACGATATTGTGGAGCATTGCTGATCGGAGGTGAATGCTTTCACAACTTCTGTGCTTCGGACTTACCACCTTCTCCCACAGCGTATAAAACCCTCAGGCGCATCGTTCCATCCTCCCTTTTTCCATCTCTCTCTCGTCGCACCAGCACACATACTTGAACCCGTCTCTGTCTCTATCTCCCCGTCGTTCTTTCACCTTCCATCCTCACCAACCCAACCCCAAACCAAACCATGTTCGCCTCCGCCGCTCTCCTCATCTCCCTCGCCGTCGCCGCCGTCGCCACGCCCTTGGCACACACTCCGATCCGGAGGGCAAACGACACCGCCACCGTCCAGTTCACGCCGTACAACTCCGCCTCGTGCCAGAACGCCAACACCGAGTCTGCGACACGGGCGAAGACGTTTGTCGTGACGGCCGCTCACTGCGTCACGCCTGGCTACTCGTTCGTGTCGTATATTGAGCAGGCCAACCATATGGCGACTGTGGAGCCTTGCACGTTCACCATGTTCCCGCAGGCGAACTGCGCTGGTGCGTCTGCGTTTTCTTCCTGCCTTGGTTAGCGACTGGTTTCAGAGGATGATGCTAACCTTGCTGTGCTACACAGGAACCGGTGTCTCCGCCAATCTGACCGAGTCCTCCCAGTGCGAGACCGTTAGTGGCCAGAGCTTCAGACTCGACTGCAAGGTTTAAGCCATCCAGAAGGGCACAAGAGGGGTTATATACCGTCTGAGTTGAAGGAGGACGCTGGAGTTTTTCGCCGCGACGAATAACCTTACTGATATGCTGGTCTTGCCGGGAGACGTACCCACCTTCGTTTTTGTATACCTTCGTTTATAGTTTGCTGTCGGTGCTTTTGGCAATACCCAGATTTTTGGAATCCGTCTAGCTCTCCGAGTAAAAGACATCAGTTTCCGTCTGAAGGGACGGTTGTTGGAGCAAAGAGAAGGTTTGGGACTAGAGAGGGTGATCGCAGCACCTTGCGGACTCGGAGCTCCTTGAAGCTGACTCGCCACTGGCGAATGGCTCCTGCATACGGATCCAAGTAAGATCCAAGGTACGATACGACCTCATATCTTGTCATCCAGAAAGCTTCTTGTAGACTTGATGTCTTTAAACTAGCCAAAGGAGGCTGCACGAGCGATGCGAAGAACGAGAGGGACTCAAGTGGGGGTAGCTGAGAGACGTTAGAGCGACTCGGAGTTGGGCTGAGCGAGGTGGCAAGGTAGATATAGGAAGCCGAGTTGCCGCCATGATCAACTTTATGAGCGATTGGACTTTAAGCAACGAAAGTGACAGGCTGTCGGCTGCTGTCAGCCATATTGTCAGGCACCGAGCGGGACGACAGCGCCAACGTGATGACGCTGCAGAGGAACAAGGCAGGAGCCGGACGTTTACTCCAACCCGCACGACACAAAAATGTTGGCCGCTATCGTTGCTGTCCCACCCCTGAACGTTGAACACCCCTCTTCGACCAACCACGCATCGTCCATCTACACGAGCACTATTAGTAGTGTCTTGATATCGCCAGATGCGTAGCTGAGCACCATGCCCTCCCTCCCAGCCATCATCCCCGGCCTCTGGCTCTCCTTCAACCTAGGCACGAATCGGTCCGATCTCGAGAGAGGCATCCGCCGCCGGGATTACCTCTACGATGACGACGACGGCGACGATCACGCCGACCCTCCGCCCATTCGCGAAAAGACCTCTCCCACTGCTGGACCCACCGCAGACCGCACCCTCACCGCCTCGCCAACCCAGGACGAGACTGCCAAGACGCAGAAAAGCCGCAGAGCCAAGCGCAGCCAAACCGCAGGCTCTCGCATCGACGCATACACCCCCTCGTGGGTCGCCCGGCTCAAGGACTTCCTCTTCCCCTCGCTCACCGCGCAGGACGTCGAGACCTACGCGCCGTACTACCGCCTCTCGCCCATCATCTCGGGCGTGCTCATCCCATTCTCGATCCTCCTCGAGATCCCGGGCGTCACCGAGCGCTGGTACATCACCACGGACGATGGCCACATCGTCGACACCAAGCCCAACCCTGCTATTCTCGATGTGGGGCTCGCGCTGAGCATGGCGTGCGCGGTCGCTGCGAATGTGACGCTTGTGTTTAGGTTTTTGGAGAAGAGGGTGAGGACGGCGACGATCTTTTGTGTTATATTTCTGTCTACGCACGGTGTGTCTCGCTTTTCTAAGAGGGTTGAGCGTCTTCATGATCATCCTTTAGATATCATCAACATCATCGCTGTCACCGTGTTCGGAGTGGAGCATCGTTTCGACGATGGGTACACGTATGGCCAGTCCTTCTGGATGACCGTCTGCTCAACAGCAGTGTCGACCCTCACCAACATCTCCCTCATCGCCGACCTCATTCGGATCAAGGACTTTGACAAGCATGGTCAGTCAGCCTGCTCTCCCCTATATGTACTCCCCTCTGACCTTCCCCTCCCTCCCCCTTATTAACGTGACAGGAAGCGGCCTAACGCGCAAACAACGCTCCCTCGTCATCCTGAACATCGTCCTCTTCTCCTACCTCGCCCTCGGATCCCTCATCATCGTCTTCCTCATGGAGCTTTCCTTCGTCAACGCGCTCTTCTTCGCCGTCGTCTCCATCGAGACCGTCGGCTTCGGCGACATCACCCCACAGACAACCGGCGCACGCATCTTCACGTGCCTATACTCCGCCTTCGGAATCATCAACGTCGCAGTCGTCGTCGGGCTCTTCCGCGAGACCGTGCTCGAGGGGCTCGAGGTCGGCTACCAGCGGCGGCTGAACGGGCTCCGCGCGCGGCGCAGGCAGGGGCAGGTGCGCAAGCGCGCGCAGGCGCGGTGGCGGGAGGCGGTCGCGTGGAGGCTGCGGAACCAGGGATCGCGCGTGTGGGTCAGGGACGAGCACGAGGGCAGGCCGCGCCGTGCGCCGGTGATGCGCGTGCGCGATCAGCTGGTGGCGTGGTGGTATGCGCTCCCGAATGTGCGCGATGCGGACGGGGCGAATCATGCGAATGGGCGGAGGCTGAATCTGGAGGCGCTGGAGCAGAGTAAGCTCGAAGGGGCGGCGATGGAGGCGGGTATGCCGCTTGATATGTTGCTCCCGCCCGAGTTTTACGAGCGCCAGCGAGAGAAGGAGCGGGAGCAGGAGCGCGTGCGGGAGCTCGAAGGGGAGACGCAGAGTGTAGCGGGCATGCTCGACGGCGGAGGCGACAACGCGCTTCATGCTACGGAAACGCCCAACGGCCACGACCACGCACAGAACCCGACATGGAACATGCTCAACCCCGCGTACCAGCAGAACGCGCGACAGGCGCCCGTCTCGCTCACGGGCCGTCGCATCGGCACGATGGCGGGCATGCTCACGCGCCTTGGGCTTGCCGTGTTCGAGATGGGCGGGCCTGTACACGATGGGGCCGCCGGCGACGAGTTGCGCGAGGTGGAGGGGGATGACGAAGAAGGCGGGGACGCGAGCGCGCCGGATCCGAGCGAAGATTTGTTTGGTGGTGCGACGAGCGACAGTGCGAGTACGGACGATCTAGGCGCGGAGTACCATCGCGTGGTGATCGAGACGGAGACGAAGGCGTTTTATACGCGGTCGACGGTCGCTTGGACAGTGTTTATCCTGTTTTGGACGGTTGGGAGCGCGATTTTTATGGCGACAGAGGGGTGGTCTTATGGGATTTCCTTTTATTTCTGTGAGTTGCATTTTTTATTTCATAGAGGGAGCTGGAGGTGCTGATGGAGGGTGTTGGATAGGTTTTATTGCTTTCACGACGATCGGCTATGGCGACTATGCGCCAACAACTACCACAGGCCGGTCGATTTTCATCGTCTGGGCTATGCTTGGTATCGGCACGATGACGATCCTCATCTCCAGTACGTCTCATCCCCCTTTTCTTCTACTAAAGCCAACCCAAACCCATGTCACACAGTCGTATCAGACGCCTACTCCTCGCAATACAAACACATGCTCAAAAGCCGTGCATTCGACAAAGCCGTCTCGCGATACCGCAAGCGCACCAAAGAAGACTTTGACGAGCGCGTGCAGGAGCTCACAGCAGCGCGCGTCGCGCCCTCCATCCGCTTCCACCCGCACACGAGCGACCCGACCCTGCTGAGAGCGCGCGCGAGTGCACAAGCGATCGGCCAGGATTCCTCCTCTACCACCGTCGACAGCGCCTCGGAGGTGTCCTCTGCGACCGCCACTGCGACCGCTTCTCCGAGCCCTTCGGGGTCGGGATCAGGCTCAGCGTCGGTGTCGATACCAGGCTCGCTGAACGAGGCCGAGGAGCAGACGTACGCCGACTCGATGGAGCGCCTGCGCCACACGCAGGGGCCCATCGCGCCCTTCTCGGCGTCGCTCGCGCCCGCGCACGAGCGCGCGTTGGAGCATGCGCAGCGCGCGCTGGAGGCGCTGCCGCATGCTGTGCTGGCTGAGGCGCGTGCGTTCCAGAAGTACGTGCGGTATGTGGGCGACGGCGGGGAAGGCTCGGAGGACGTGGCGCCGGGGGCGGTTGAGCGGGACGAGGGCGTGGAGGAGCGGTTGAGGGTGATGTTGGATGAGGTGATGGGTGATGCGCAGGGACAGAGGAGTAAGGGCGGGTTCGGCGGTGCGAGGACGAAGGCGGATATTTTGAGGGATCCGGAGGCGAGGAAGACGTTATTCACGTTGAGTGTGGAACGTGGGTTTCGTGTCTTTTGCGGTTGTGTTGTTCCTTTCTGACTTGTGGTGTTTCTTTGTCAGGCTCGCTCAAAGAGCTCATGAACATCGCCGAACACGCTGTCGCTGCGCTCAGTGAGCGCGACCGGCTCACGGGCATGATTGAGCATGAGAGGCAGTTGACGCAGGAGGGAGAGCACAGTCCGCGCCGCACCGCATCTCGCTCTGGCTCTGGGCCTGCCGCTGGTTCTGGCGTTGCCACTGACGGCCTCCGTACGGATGAAAACCTGGACTCGAAAACAACTAACAATTACACCTCGAACGCAGACCCAAGTCCGAGTTCCTGATAACGCACGCAACATCTTGGGGATGCATCCTCGCTTGTACGACCTGGAACCCATCAATGGCATGAAACATTTACGCATATTCCAACATCATCTTATCAATCTTCGTGGGTTGATCTTTTCCACCCATCTTTCTCGTGTTTGATCTCACGGACCTGATTGTCACGTCACGGTGATGCACACAGAATGATATCCTACGTATACCCCGCAACCTGTATCAATAGCATACACGCAAGCAGCTGATTGAATGCATGCATCTCTCAGCTAAGTCGCCTCGCCGAGTGAACCCGGCAGTGCAGACAATACATGTCACGGTCCTGCTTTGCCATTTTCACAAGGGAACGATGATCGCATTTGTTGCTTATTCGGAACGTCGCATCGCTGCTCATTACACTTTGTGCCTGAATACTGCACCTACGGGAAGTATGACATCACACCTTTGTTTCTCGGATATCCTCTTCCTGTAGAGATGGTTCATGCTTCCGTATGTCGAAGACTGGCCTGAGGGCCTCCTATCGATGAATACTGAGAAAACGCTACAGCACCTAGAAGCGTGCAATCCTTACCTGGGACTGTCCCTCTTCCGCTCCACGACTAGACAACTCGGCGTCGAACGGGTAGGGCTGCGTGTAGTAACGACGGCTATCATGAGCGAGGAAGATCACGGCACACAATATACTCACCGTGCGATAGCTCAGAGGGGGAGGTATTCTCCGTGATAACCGACGTTCTTGAGATGTGGTTTGCTGTTCGACTTCAAACGAGCCGTCCTCGCTAGTGTGAATGGCGCTGTTGCCGCGTCGCGAGTTCAAGCTGTAGGGTGTCAGAACTTCCATCAGGCTCACTTCGGATGATCTTACATTGCGAGGAAGGAATTCGTGTATACTGTCGCGCAAATAATTCCGTGAGGTCGTGAAAAGAAGCCTGTGAGGAGGGGGATATGCAGAACTCACGTTTGCTGAGGCAAAAGAAAATGCCGATGTATACGAAGCTGTTGGGCATTGTTATGGCCTGGAGCTCCTTCAGTCAAGCTATGTACTCATTAAATTATGGTTTGTCTTACGCATATGACGGCAGATAGAGTGAACAAGCTAGTCGTTAGTACAGTAGCCTGTTAGCTTCAGGTCGCATAAACATAGGTTCAACTCACCTGGTCAGTAAACTCGTATTGATCGAGTATGCGACAACCCTATCGATCAACGTATCTGTCCTACAAGTAAGAGGGACTCGGTATTCCATACCCATTGATTAAAATGATAAGGATAAACGCACTTGTCGAAGCCAGTACGGCTGTTCCACAATATCCAACACAGGCGAGAAGTGATGATACAGTCAACTATCATGCCTGAGCCGAGGGAAGAAACCATGATCCACTGGATAATGACGATGAGCATTTAGCAGTTGATCAAAATTGGTCATGGCACCTCATAGCGTCTGAAGTTCTCGTATGACTTGGCAATGAATCTGATGTGAAACATTCGCAGGTTTTCTGTTAAATATTGAAATGTCTAGCGAGAAATGATATCTCACGAGAGTACCGACACGCCTGATATTACTCAGTCCGGAGCAGCCAGCGATAGAAATTGAATGTACTCACTGATAGACAGGACTTTGGAAAAAATCAATGCAACTCATGAACACGTGTACGCATGCTTTGACGCTCAATGACATACCGGTTCTCAAAACAGCGAATGTTTCCTTTTCTGGGATTAATCGAAAACATAAATGGAGAAGTCACACCCTTCTTACCATGAAGATATAAAGAAGGAGCTTCCTCCCACTGACTTGATGAAAATCAGCATCCATGACCGAAAGTACCGTAGATCACTCTCACGAATGTAGACACGTCTCGCGAAGAACCTAGACCAACTGAGCATTTGACCGGTTTCATGCCAGGGGAACTTACGAGTGCGCTATGAGCGTGATGACACTCTTTTAAAAATATGTAAACACGACCGTGGACGTCATAGAGGCGAAAACGTACGGATACTGCTATTGAGAGCTAGATACAGGAGTGGTCTCCATGAGTAGTAGAAGGGATAGCATGTGAGGATCTTACACGCAAGCTCCTACAAAATAAAAGTCAACCCAGAAAAGTTCTAACATCCTTCCCACGTACCATATCCCGTAAGTTAATGCTTCAGGATTGAAGTAGTCAGAAACCATGTATGTATAGCTTCGCGTCCGATGAGCCGATTATTATTGTTCATGTTTATCCACGCACCATATGTTCATTATGCAAAGAGTGTGAAAAGTCTCCAATATCCTACAATATACGTTAGACTCTCTACGTTTCGATTGTGCATTTGATGTCTACCAAACAGAGCCGACCTGATGTTGCAGAGTTTGTGAAGTTGTCAAGGCCAGAATTCGCGAAAGTATTCATACGTACCAGGAACTTGGTGATCTTGCCGTCGTGAGGATACATCTGGAAGTATCGGTACGCCTGATGACAAACCAGTCCATGTAACCTTTATCGACGAATTGGCAAACTTGCGATCGATAAGCTATATTTATGAACGGTGACTCACGCGGCTGCACAATAACATCCTATCAAGAGCGCTCCTAGGGTGTTGTCCATCGCTGGCAGCACGGGGATGGTTGGCTGCGGCATATCGCTGGGGCCAGGGACCGCGGTTGAGGACATGTTCGTGTACAGTGGAAGGGAAAGGGGAAAGAGGGATCGGAGGCGCCTGCATACGGCCCGAAGGTGCTCTATATTCGTCAGTCCGAATACCGCCTGAGTAGCATTAAGCCGCAGGAAATGTAGAATGCCGTAAAGCGATGTACCGATGAGATGCAGATGGCGAATCAAGTGATGTTTGAGTTGCTGTACAGAATACCCACAGGTTCTATACCAAACAGATTGCGCTGAGTATACTTATGCCGTGCTGCCACAAGTACCTTCGTTTCCGACGGATCTATATCAACATTGGGTCAGATATCTGCTGCTTTAGATGTAGTTCCTGTTTGGAAACTTGACCGGCAGCCGATAAGTACCCTCAAACGCCAGAAGGTTGACGAACCGCGACAACGTACACATATACTAGTGTGACTGTGTGGTTTGATGTATCATCGCTATTAGTTTTCCAGTACGTCTGAAACAGGAGGACTTCAGTATGAATGTCTCATGATTCACAACGCTAACCTTTGCCACGGAAAGTAGGCGCGTGTAGATGGACCAAAGATGGACGCCCACAAAAACCCAGTATGTCCTAAAAGGTATCAACTTCACACGATGGACTCAGCCGCCGCAGCCTCGGCCTCAAGCGTCGGACTTGGAACTTTGTTTGCTTGAGTCATCAAGGCCTCAGTCACAGGCCCGGGATATCGATAGTATCACGCATACCGACAGACTTTATGTCCTACGGAAAGAGGGGACTAGGTGGGAAGACCTCTCTACTGGCTGAAGATGCTGATTGATTCTGAGACCAGCTAGGGCAGGGGCACTGTTAAGGGCACTACCAGGATGCGATCAAGGTCGATGAGATGCCACCACAACTGCAATTATTCGGTACATCAGATCACATGGCCACTATCCTTTTCGTAGGTCAGAACACGAGTTGAATCCAAACCTATGCCCTACCTGTGATGAGCGCTTCTGAATCCATATATATAGTATCGTTGGGTTATTCTCGGTAGGGGACCATAACCCATCTTTTCCGCTATGGTTATCGCGCTTGAAGAGACCTTGGCCGTGACATTACCTAACCTGAACTCGACTATGGGCGCTTTGTTGGTGGGAAGCTTCCTTGCGACTTTGTAGGCTCCACATCCGTATTCCTTGTACTTGAATATTCTCTGAACGGGTTCCGAAACTAGACTCTACGGAATAACATCGCATCAGTTCTTCCGGTACTTCCGCATGTATCCGCGAGACGAAGTTTCTCTGAAGGCCATGGTAAGCTGAAAATTTCCCGATATTAGGCTGAAGAGCCGATTTGACGTGGGTACCTGAGTAGGTTGGAGGACTTTGGTGCGTACATTGCAAGTTACAAGACTGAGAAGAGATACCTGACATACTTTAAGGTTTCTTGATTCTGTACATTTGATATTCTTTATGCACACTTGGTGAGTAGATATTTACCAACTACTTGAGAAACCAAATCTCTAAACATTGGTGGTGAAGTTACCACTACTTGGTCACCCACTATCTACAGCCGACGACTCTTGAACATGATGTATGGTGAGAGATTTCTTTACGATTGCTTTCGGCACCGCTCAATGTACATTTGTAGGTCGTTACAGGTACGCTATAAGTTTTCAACCAAGCGAAGTTAGGTATAATAAATGAGTGCAGGTAGCAGTCACTATAACAGTAAGTGTACGGCCTCGGTCTTGTATTATGACGTTCATAGTCACAGGCAGTCATTACTCTCATAACCCACTGGTGAGCCCTACGTGTTCGCATTGTGGTATGATACTAACTCAATCAAGCTTCTTTGCTCAGCGTATATATCACTGTAAGTTAGAAAAGCGAAACTCCCGTAACGCCGTTGACTTAGCCGTTCAGTGAATGGAGGAAATTGGATTTTCCCTTCGATCTTGGTAAGTATTCTATACATCGTTACTTTTTTGGTATAATCGTCTGACAGTGTACAGACAGTTGCTGCAATAGTGCGACTAGGTAAATACTCATGTTACCTGTTATTCTCTCCCTTATCGTTCCTCCTTCTGAATTGACAAGGTTTTGCCGTCGGTATGTTATATACAGCTTCGTCGTCTACTTTTGTGCTAATGATGTCAATTAGCTGTGACCGTATCGTCAGTCTCTGCTTCGGGAAAAGAACCCGGTATACTTCTCTAACTCTTGTCTCCATAGGTTCTCGCGTTTTCTGGAGCTAGCAACGTCACTATCGGTAAGTTGCCTAATTTCGCGAACTTCGACTGATTATTGACTCAGACCGATACAATAGTGGTTGGTATGCGCAGCTCTTGGTAGTGCCGCAATCTCGGATACAATACTCTCAGTCGCATTGTGCTATTACCTGCGAAACCAAAAGAACAATTTCTTTATGTAAGATACTTTCATATCGGTAAGATTGTGGTGGTATTTAAATACTGATTTGTTCCAGACTTCCCTTTTCCGTCGATAAAGCAACAGTTTGTCTGATAAATACAGGTGTCCTCACAAGGTTTGTTGCATACTATTGCATAGAGAATATCTCTGCTTATACGAAACCCAGCATTCTGATAGTTGCAGACGTGATTTGTGTAAGTCGTTTTTTCCCTTTGAAAAGTCAAAATTTGTGCCGGACCCACGACGCTGAAATATTGGTAGGCGGCCAGTATGCCTCACAACTTGATATATCTCGGGCTGTACTTTGTAGTCAGCAAACGTGAGAACTGTCGTATTTGTTTGCTCAGTCCTTCGCTGAGAACTAATTATAGTGTATGCGAACACACTCATGGCAGTGTAAGGATTTATAGGGTTTTCTTGCAATGGCCAACTACACGCTCAACTTTTGTTTCACAGTCTCAACGCCAGACGAAGTGGAATTGAAGCTTGCGAAGCTGGATGCTTTGATCTTGCAAAGCAGGTCCGCCGACGCGAGACCGGACTTGTGCAACTATCGGAGTTGCGGGCCGCACCACGCTTGTCTAAGGCAGGTCTCCATCGCTTACAAGTTCAGAGTCTTTGTCTTATGAGTTTCCACAGGTCCCTGACCATCCTAGTTTTACGATTGAAATTTCGCAACACGTATAGTTCATACGCGGTTCCATGTAGCTTGGCAGAAAATGAGCCTGCGATCGAACATGATACCGAACTTCAAGACCATCATCCCGCCCATCTCACATAGCGTGGGTGTGGGACGTTAACCATATTAAAGACTGCGAGACACAAGCCAGTACTTCGTAATGTTAACCGAGACAATGGACACTAGCCTCTATTTCGCCCATGCTGTGATCGCGCACGGCTTTACGCTGTTATTGTGCAGCACAAACATGATTGATGCATCACATTTACAGGAAGTCATCTCCTACACGTGCTACAACATTTATTTTTGTACTCGTATGTCAGCCATTCTGATGCCTAGCCCATCCTAGGTCTCTGGTTCACCCCTCCGTACAGCCTTCTTCTCCCACGTCTCCCCGACATACATCCTGCGTGGAGCATCGTACTGCGGGAAGTACCTGTATACGAGCACGTGGTCCTCGGGATACGAACGCAGCTCCGCCTCGATAATGGGCGCGGCTGCGTCACGCTCCGCGGGCGATACGGCCGTCAGATCGCTGACGGTGGCCCGGTCGACAAAGACAGGGCCGCGCGCACCCGGGGTGAGGTACCATACGGGCGGGGGGATGTCCGTAATATGGTCTTCAACGTGGAAAACCGCCTGCGGCTGGTATGCCGACGCATCCGCAGAAACAGCCGCAGGGGGAGATGGGACAATATTGATGTCGACATACCCTTCATACATGGTTCTATTCTTGGGTGTAACCTTTCTGTCCCAAGGCGTCCATTCATATTCATCGACCTCTGCGAAGAAGGGGTATGTGGATACTTGTACCGTGTTAGGCTGGATAGAGGGGTCATCTCGCTCTGCGATCGTGATTTGAAACCTGATCTGTTGAGCGAAGGTCGACCAGTGCGTCGCAAAATTGGGCATGGACTGATTGGAGATACTGATGGGAATAGAAACGGAAGTAGAGGAGGTGGTGACAACTACCCCTGCAGCTACCTGCTCGGTACTGGCGGGCGGAAGATAGGTAGGTTCGATGGGATCATAATCCCAGCGAGGGAATTTGTGCCGCTGGTACGCATCTTCCACCGCTTTCTTTACAGCATCTTGTTGAGTGCTAAAATCATGGGTAAGAGTGACGCCACTCCCGTGCTCTGTCGTGTCATGCTTCGCTAACATCAACGTGTGAAAGTAACCATCCATACTTGCATTCGTTGCAGGACCCGTCCTATGAAGAACGGCAGTCGCGTTTTCTGTACTCCCTAAGTGCTATCGGTAAAGTGGAACGACTGAATTAGGTTGGGATAAGGTACCTTGCATGTAAGTCCGACCGCTAGGAAGGGTGAGTTCGACAGAGTACATAGCGTTCGAATTGCTGCATCTGGGTTGACAGGAATCGCGAACCTCAACAGCAATAATCTCGGCGACCGATGGCTTTTCAGCAACGTCAATGACAGGTTGGAAAGCAGTGAAACCGGCGGGGACTTCAGTTCTAGTCCCGTTGATCATAATAACTTCCACAACGTATTCGTAGGCGAATTCTAAATTCGTCACCTAAACAGAGTCAGCTTCATAATACAACAAAGATTTCAGACTCGTACGCACGTCACCTAGTTTCGCGTTATTCATCAAAGACGTTTGCCCCATAGTAAGTGAAGGAACAGGTGGGAAGTTGGTGTTCGGTACCGAGACGGCAAAACTGGTTTCGAGATGGCTGAGAGTACATAAGTGAGCATCCCTTTTCTTCTACTTTGTCTGCCAGTACGTCACTCACTCAAAAACCAGCTCGTTCGCTTGAGATATCTGAGACGGATATAACGGCCGCCTGATGTCAAATAGCACCAGCTCGTCTTCAGATACGTCCCAGAGAGTTTGGTTGGAGTATGCCTTCAGGTACTCCACTTGCGCTTCACTAGGCCCAAATAAATTACGGTGGTGGGATAGGTGAACCTCCCACAGTGAGGCCGGCTCCATCCCCCACCTCGGAGAAAAGTGGGTGGTGTTGCGAGGGGGCTGATCAGGTAAAACCTCACCTTCGCGTCTACACACATAGGTCCATAAGTATGAAAAATAGCCGAGGCGTGTTTGTGCTTACACTCTTTTAGCAAATCGGCGTTCTTTGTATCGCAGGCCAAGGTCGACACTTTCAACTTCGCAGTGCCCCTTGGCTTGAACTCGCACATCGCCTTGTATGATGGAGTTGGGCGCCAGGTCAGGCGCACGAACCCATGCCTTGAAAGTGCAATTATCGGGGGAGTCGTCTGGTAGGGACGCTGCGACCTGTAGAGCCAGTGTGGCGGTTGCCAGCAAGGTAGTAAATGCTCTCTGGTACATGATGATTGTGAACGTAATGAGGAGGTGACAGGCTCTTCGACAGGCTGTTATATCTTTGGTTCAGGGCGCCTATCAACACAGCAAGATGTATGCCGGCACCACGACAAGATGCCGGCTGCATGGCAATAAGTCCAGTTACCTATGGATCCATCAATGTGCCTCAAACAAGTTACAAAGTCACGAGCGGAGTACGAGCTATACAAATGTATCTCAAGTAGCCCATAGCTACATTCTAACAGCAGTATAGTAGTTGGGCGGCATTGTGCTACCAGAGAGGAGTGGCGTCGAGGGTTAGATCAAGTCCGTGGTCGTTAGCAACAACATCACTAAATCGGGGGAAATTTTTCGGGGCATAATGGAGACTATGAGTATTATAAGATGACCGTTAATATAATTGTGTATGATCGTAATTGGCGACGATTCAACATCGTTTAAGTGTTAGCCCACTATCTGATAACGGGATTATCGTATCGTAGGGATCTTATCATTAAGTACCATATGGCAGTGAGCTTACCATGGACCAAAATTCGAGATAAAATTTATCGCGATATGTTGAAGCATAATAATCCGAATGTCATGTCAAATGTAATATGAACATTCGATTATAAGAAACTGTTCATAAACCGGTTAGCTACTATCGGAAGGCTACAATGCATCAAAATTTCAAGCTCAGCCTTGTCAGTGATTGCTTCGTCCTCATCCAAGAAATCTCCCTCATTTACCTGTTCTGCAGTATCCATACATCACTTTCCACCCAAACCTCCCTCGCCACCCTTTCTCTCCCTGGCAGCGTGTGGACTACACCCTGCTGTGCTGTAAGTGACACGCGTGAGGAGCCGTCACGTGATTATGTCGCAAGATTCCGTATAACTACATAGTACATCAGCCTCTGTCCGTACTCTGTACAATTACTTGTGTCTCGCTTTAATTCATTTGTTTTCTCAACCTCTTGTTCCTCCGCTCGTCTATCTCCTCTGCTCCTTTATCATCCTCACCCTCTTTGTTGTCACCAGCCCAATCCACCCTCGCCCTCGACGTCCTCCTCGCCGTACCCGAGCACACAGGCCATGCAACCAGCCACGCGCTCGTCTACCACGCCCTGGACTCGTCCCGCGTGCGCGTCGAGCCCACTAGGCGCTTCGTCCTCCTCGAGAGCTGGACCCTCGCCTTCTCCCCTGACTCTGCGTCTTCCTCACCATCTATATCCGCAGCCAGCTCCACGGCATCATCCAGCTCGGCGAGAACAGGAGACACGAGCACGACCTCGAGCGTATACGAGACCGAGGGAGGCGGGTCGGCGGCTGGTGGTACGGAGGGAGGTGCGGTGGCTCCGTCGACGACGTACAAGCACTACATTCCGCTCTTCAGGAGCCTGTACACGCTGTTGCGCATTCTCCCTGCCTGGCGCTTCTGCAAGCTGCTTCGCGGGCGACGCATGCCTGGGCCTAATAGGAGCTGCTCTCGTATATTGCTCATACTGTACTCACCCTTTGCAGATGCTAGCCTCAATAGATTCTCTTATATACTGTATTGTCTGCTGTAGAGTGTACTGTATTAATTGCAATGAATTTCTTGGTATTGAAAACCTCGTCGTGATTGCAAGTCGTTATAATGCACCTGTTGTGAGTTATAATAGCTGTGAGTACCATATGTTATTATCATGCCGTATCTGCTAATGATAACACGCCCCTTCGAGTAGATAATAGATTCTTTGCTATGATCATATCCCTGTGATCTTTCCTGTATGCTAAAAACGGACTTTACATGCTACTCGTGTCGGAGTCTCACCATTTCCCCGGTGTATGTTTGTCATGATCTGTGATGTCGGTCAAGGTCATTTACTTATCATTCATCCCCTCATTTAGTGATGAAGCACAGGCTGATGGTCTCTATCAGGGACTAGTACCGGTACTAATTTTGGTGTGATCAGTGACTCACTCCCACTACCCAGAGTGTCTTGATCTCGTCCCGTGAAACTTTCATGCTCACATACATCGCAAGTACGTACTGTCTCGAAGCTAGTCATCAGAGTAACTTACATTGTATCTAGCGCTCATCACATTGATCCGCCCAAATATTACATCTCGTACCTAAACTCAGAACTCATACTATCCATCCCATTCCATCATTTCTCACTCCTCTCCCCTTCACATGGTATTGAAACGACACCATTGACGAGTCGCTCGGATTCATCCTTATTCTCCAGGGTCTTATCCTTCCCCAGAACCTTTTTCTCCCACGTCTCCCCGACATACATCCTTCACGGATAGTCATACTGCGGGAAATACCTATGCACGTGCACCTCGTCCTCGGGGTATGAATGCAGCTTCGCATCTATCACGGGAGCAAGCGCATCCCGCTCAGCAGGCAGTTTTGTCAAGAGGTCGTCCACAGACGAGCGGTCCACAAAGACAGGGCTGCGAGCACCCGGGGTGAGGTACCAGACGGGCGGAGGCATGTCAGTTGCGGTGTTGCCAACATTGAAGATCTGCTGCTCTTGTCCTGCACTGGCCGATGGGCTCGCCTTGCCCGCGATGGGAGCTGAATCGGAAGGAGATATCGGCACAACGACCACTGGCACCTCTGTGATCCCTGTGTACGACGTCCTCTTCGTCGGTGGAACATCCGACGCAGGTTTTGTGCTCCACGGTGTCCACTCGTAGTCGTCATCGTCTACAAAGAACGGCATATAGGGCGACCCCGCTCGCCTTGGTGAAGGTGCGTCGTTGTTGGGCTCTGCGATCGTGAGAGAAATACCGAGGCGGTGCCCGAACGTTGACCATCGCGTCTCGAAGTCGGGCATCGCCCGAGAATTAACAGCTATGGGGATTGTAATTGGGACGGAAGACGTCCTGATTATAGCCCCGGTGGCGATCTCCTCAGGAGTAGCGGACGGCAGGATGAATGGTCCCCTGGGCTTAGGGTAGAAGCGGTACTGAGGGAGAGCGCTCGGGTCTTCAGGCTCTTCGGCGGCGGTGGCGGCAGTGGCGCGGAGCTGCGCTCTCAAGTCCTGTGCTGGCTGGATGCGATTCACGCGGTTATGCTCATTGCCCTTCGCTCCCATGAAAAGATCGACGCGCGCTTCGAGACTTGTACCCGTTGCCGGGCCCATTCTGTGGATGACGGCAGTCACGTTCGTGGTGCTCCCTAAAAACGACGCCTGCGTGAGCTACGGCTGAGTCAGAATACGCAAACATAATATTACCTTGAGTCAGCGTGCGCCCTTCAGGAAGCGTGATCTCGACTGTGTATGTGATATTTGTATCATCTGACTTGTCAGAGATCCCGTCGCGTAGTTTCATGTTGACTGTCTCTGTTATCGGTGTTCCTTCTGATGCCTCGATGATCGGCTGAAAGGCTGTAATCCCGGCAGGTACTTCCACCTTGCTTCCATTGGTCGTGGTGATCTCCACAAAGTAGTCGTAAACGTATTCTGAATACTTCATCTAACCTGGAGTCAGTATGCGACACAAGCCCTCAAGATAGTGTCATACGCACTTCGCCAAGCTTTGCCTGAGATGACATGAACCCACGCTCGGCAAACGCCGGAGCAGGTGGGAAGTTTGTGTTCGGGACCAGGATGGAAAACCTCTCCTCGAGTTTGCTGAAGACACGGTAATCCAATGATTCGAAGTTGTTTCTATTTGTTCCAGATCTGAGCAACTGACTTACCTAAACAACTCAAAGTTAACGCCGGGTCGCTGGGCCAGGTTTACCGGATGTCTGATATCGAACAGTACTAGCTCTTCCTCAGACACGTCCCAAAGTGTCTGGTTCAAATACGCCTTTAGATACTCTGTATGGGCCTCGCCAGGGTTGAACCATTCCGAGTGCGTTGGCAGCTCCCATGGCGATACTGGCATAGCACCTAGGTTCTTAGTTCTTGGACCTTGACCAGGATGACTGGGCAAAACCTCGCCTTCGCGCCTGAAGTAACATCATGTAAAGCATGTTCACTAGACATACAACGTCGACACGTACACCGTCTTAACGAAGCGACGTTCTTTGTAGCGCAGTCCGACGTTGATAGCTTCAACTTCGTAGGACCTAGCTGCCTTTACGCGTACGTCGCCAGTCACGATGGTGTTTGGCGCCAGGTCAGGAGCACGAACCCATGCTTTGAAAGTGCAGTCGCTGGGGGGTTCGGGCTGCACTGATGTTGCAGCTTGAGAGGCGAGGCCGGCAACTGCGAGTAAGGAGGCAAACCCCTTGGGAAACATGGTGTGGTGGGTGTGATGGGGGAGTGGGGAGCATAATGCGCATCCGTTCAACGGGTGGTTTTATGGATTCGGAGCACAGGTCAGTCACAGGTCTAGCCAATCGCCTGTAACAACGGCGCCTAAACTTCATATCGGCCCTTTCCAAGGATGCCGGGAGCCAGCCACGCTGGACATCATCCAGTGAAGAGGTTCGTGGCAGATACTAGCTCGGAGTCGCACTTATGCCGTGAAGGGCTTCGACGTGTGCTAGTAGTAGATACGCAGAAGGGAAGAATGAAGCGTTGAAGGCTCTTTGTAGTGACTCACGTGCGCATTGGGCATGTTGCTGTGTTGCTCTCAAGCACTCCGCTATCCGTGAGAATCGGTGAGATGGACGCTTCTAACAAGAAGAGAGTACCAAGTGAGCACGAATGCATGCGGATCGCGTACAGGAAATGGGCGAGACCAAGGTATCAGACAGCAGATCCCGTGCGAGTCGGAGCCAGAAAGCTAGCGGCGAAACTTGGCGGGGGACAGAGGTACGATTTCCCACCCCTGATGAGGCCTGATACATAATCTGGACTCACCGAAGTCTACATATTGAACATCCATGAAATCTACGCATATAAAGTTACAGCATCCCAGCTTTCATACGAGCTCAAACTGAGATCCACTGTGTTGCTAGCTCCATCCCATTCCATCTGATCCATGTTATATGCGTGTTCCTTCAAAGAGCAACGCCGTGCAATCACAACACAGGATATAGCTACGTGATGAATGCTCCCAAAGCAGCTGTACCTAAGGCGCTTCATGCCGAGCGGATGCCGGGTAGTCGAGCGATCTGCGAGTGGTTCAACTGCGTATACAATGATGGCGGGCTATGCTAGTTCTTGTCCAACTTTTTGATATCCATCGAGTTAGCAGTCCTATTGTCATGGTCACCTAGGAAGCAATGGTGGATGTGCATTTCGCATCAAGGTGCGGCAAGTGAAAGTGGGCTAGGGCAGATAGGTCATACGGAGGGGTTGGCGAGCCGGAGGCGAGCCGAGAAGCTCCCAAGGGGTCGGGGCTCCGGAAGCCCCAAAAATGGCAAGGAGGCGGCGACTCAGGAGGTGTCACGTGACGCGCTCTGGCTCGCTTGGCGGAAGGACTTAGGTGCTTCGGAGGCCGACCGTCCAAATATGGTAATAAACCTACTTGACCGATTATGACCGAATGGACCGAATGGACCGAAATTAGGTGGACCCCTCCGTATGGCGTAGCTGCTCTTCGGAGGCCGACCGTCCAAATATGGTAATAAACCT
>NW_006913072.1:47688-48286 GCF_000271625.1 Coniophora puteana RWD-64-598 SS2 | reverse complement strand
CCGTCCAAATATGGTAATAAACCTACTTGACCGATTATGACCGAATGGACCGAATGGACCGAAATTAGGTGGACCCCTCCGTATGGCGTAGCTGCTCTTCGGAGGCCGACCGTCCAAATATGGTAATAAACCTACTTGACCGATTATGACCGAATGGACCGAATGGACCGAAATTAGGTGGACCCCTCCGTATGGCGTAGCTGCTTGGCGTGGCAGATAGGTCATACGGAGGGGTTGGCGAGCCGGAGGCGAGCCGAGAAGCTCCCAAGGGGTCGGGGCTCCGGAAGCCCCAAAAATGGCAAGGAGGCGGCGACTCAGGAGGTGTCACGTGACGCGCTCTGGCTCGCTTGGCGGAAGGACTTAGGTGCTTCGGAGGCCGACCGTCCAAATATGGTAATAAACCTACTTGACCGATTATGACCGAATGGACCGAATGGACCGAAATTAGGTGGACCCCTCCGTATGGCGTAGCTGCTCTTCGGAGGCCGACCGTCCAAATATGGTAATAAACCTACTTGACCGATTATGACCGAATGGACCGAATGGACCGAAATTAGGTGGACCCCTCCGTATGGCGTAGCTGCTCTTCGGAGGCCGA